>NC_136877.1:25695398-26125398 GCF_949152265.1 Phoxinus phoxinus
TGCATCCTGCTTAGCTGTTTATTGAGCTCATGGCTGCTTCCCTTCAGCTAACACAACTCATGCATCACTAAAAGGGGCTATTAGTCATTTAGATAATTTGAATCCAATGAGAAAATAAGAAAGAGAGGGGTGGGTGTGGGGGTATATGTAAAAAAAAAAGGGTCTGACTGTCCTCTGGGACCTGTGGTGACAGAAACAGAGAGACAATGAGCTCCTATTACCTAATCAGTGTGAAGAGAGGTATTCAGCGAGGAAGGGGGAGGTGAGAACACGCAGTACTGTAATTCTGAGAGAATAAATGCTAGCTTACCAAATGAGTGCAGAATGGCTGGCAACTGCATCTTTGGCATCCATTCAGCTCCACCTACATCTCATCCCATATACCACCTGTGCTGAGATAGTATGTTTGGGTGTTTTAAAAAAAACTTTTAAGTAATGTTTTTTATTTGTTATATAATGAGTGAGCAAGCCAAAAATGACAGTGACAGCAAAAAAAAAAAAAAAAAAAAAAACTCCATTAGATGTTTAGGTAAATGGGGAGAATATATATAGTTATAATGATGACATTAAGATATTTGTAATACATTAACACTAATATGTTAGTACGGTAATGTTTAAAATCTAAGGATAATTAAGTACATTCCAAAATGACTAGATATGCGTTAAAGCGTTTGGCTAGTATAGACCTGTACGTAGCTGTGTATGCTTGATTTGTGTCATATGGTGTGATATTATACAATGAAATGCATGTCATTGATGCATGAAAGCCTTACAGCTATATGTCGGTGGGTTTGATATGAAGATTCTTAGTTTACTTTATGTTAGTCTAAAGACGGAGCAATATGGTGTGACATAAAATATGACAGATCAGTCATGCATTAGTATGTAGCTTGTATTTATGATCTGTAACTACACATAAAGCAATATTCACACCGGTTTAATTACAGTACTCTTTATGAAGTTATCTGCACAATTATAATTTTAATTGAGACTAACTCCAGCACTTTTTTTTTTTATCGCTCTAAAAGCATTACCTACATACTATCTCTAAGCCAGATTCAGCATGAGTTAGCTATACATATGTCAAGTGCAGAGGGAAAAAGAAAAGTGTTAGGGAATGAGGAGGAGATAAATCCCATAGAGAGAAAGACAAAGTAAATAGATCAGAACCGCTATTATTAAGCAGGGGGGAAAAGTGCAGGACTGTAGATTGGCAGCAGTGTCAAACAGTCAGAGACCAATAGTGATAATGCCTCTATGTGTATCAGAGCATCTTACATGGACATTATTTCCTTTTGTACAATGAAGTTTGCATTGTCACTGTTACAAATTTGTTTTCATTTGATAACTGGCAAATGACTGGAGTTAATATGTTCCGTTTTATCAAATAATAAGCACACATAAACAAACACAGAGACTAATATAGTTAATGGTTTAATTTAATTTGTAATTACTATGAAATGAGTAACATTTATGGTGAAAGGCAATTACATATATTTTTAGAATACAGTTGTACCGAGTTTATAAAATATCTTTAATTCTCATGTATTGTTGTTTTTTGTTTACATTATTAAATGTCAAGCAAGCACAATATAGGAACTGTAAATATTATTATTATTTTTCTATTCCAGTGACTTCTTGTGCTTACAGAGGTTGATGAGTTAAAGAAAGAAAGAAACCCACAGCCCATAAATCATTGCGTGGAAAATATTTTTAGGAATTATGTTGGTTTCTTCAATATTGAAAAAAAAGCTTCATCTATACACAGTCCCAATAAGTCTTTATCTTCACCTCTATTGCAAATTTAAGAGACTAAAATCACTTTGCCGAAGGACAAACACTGTGGTGGAATGCAACACTCCTGATTGCATTATGAAGACCGGGCAAATACTTTGAATATTGACAGGATTGATATAATTCACTGTTATAAGATACAGTATCTAAACAAAATAATAATAATAATAATAATGGTTCTCTATGTCTCTGTCTCTACCAGAGTACAGTGTGGGAGTTGAGGATGCAAAAATAAGAATAAAGATGATATACGGCTGTGATTTACAAATCAGCTTGACTAGCACCTAACAAAACAAGCAGTAGGGCATGAAATTGCATACTTTATCATATCCTACTGGATAATTGTTTTTGTGATTGCTTTTCTATATTTGCAAAAGGCCAATGATTAATATGAATGTGTGTTAAGGGGCATTATTGGTACTGTTGGCATGAAGCTACAGCTGATGTTTTGGGATCAATCCTGTTCATTGCTTTAGTGTCGTAATCTGAATTGCGTATGAGAGCTTGTGTCTGTGTATTTGAGAATGAGGCAAAAGCCTAGCAAGAAAGAGAACCAGTGCTGGGTAGATCACTTACAAATTGCTGTCCATTATTCGTTACAAATTACATAATAAAAATGTTAATCAGTAATGTAATCTAATACATTACACATTTTAGGTAATATAATCAGACTACTTTTTGATTACTTTTAGATTACTTTTTGATTACTTTTGACTTAACTCGTTGATCAAGTTGATCACATTGATTTGAATATGATAATCTTGTACCATGTTGATATACAAATGGACAGAAAATGTATTCCAATCTTTCCTTGCAAGAACATGAAATGGTTTAAAGATTACAGTACTGTACATCAGGGTTACCGCAACAGGTTTGTGAAGGTTTGTAAATTAATGAAAAGCCATTCATTTGTTAAATCTCAAAAAATTTCCACAAAAAAAATAAATAAACATTTACAAAAAAGAGTATTTCAGTTGATTATGATGTGTGTCCTCTCAATTTTCTGTATAGCTGCCAGATAAAAACTATAGGCTACCACTTTTGTGAATATGAAGTAATTATGTTATCAAATAAATGTAACTGTGTATTGTAAAATATAATCTAATTACATCTATTTAATTTTTGTAATTTGATTACTTTATTCAGATTACAATCAATTGCTACCCAGCACTGAAGAGAACACATGACGTTTTGGGGGTTTGTTGGCAGTTTTCTCTACAATGAAAGCAGAATATCCAAACTACAATGTGACCAGTAATAGGGCTATTTCTTGAGCAACAGATGGTAAAGGTCAATCTGGGTCAAGGTACTTGCCACACAATCAGCTGCCATAATAACGACTCGCAACCCCGATGAACCGCAATCGTTATTTTCCCATTCAAGTCAAACTCTATTACACAGGAAAAAAAAACTATTTTTGTTTGAATATTTCAAATGTACGAGTGCTTAGAATTTGAAGCTTAAAATTATACACGTTCCCATGATTATAGCCCTTCACAAATTTCCTTTTCTCTTCATTTGAACACCAGATGGTGCCTGAAAATAAGTGCAAATATTCCAGTGCAAGACTCCTCTGTTTGCATAGATGTCCTCTAATCTTTTAATAAATAGCACCCTGCACATCGTGTTTCCTCTTGAATTTTCCATTATTGTGGCTATACAGAAATGCTTGATTGCGGTGCTGAAGCCCTTTTGAGCACAATGTGGAGCTTTACTTTCGGCTTTATTCCGGTGTGTTTTTCCCTCCTCAGGAGCGAGAGAGTGGGCCGGGTATCCCTTGCCACAATTTCTGCACTAACAGTTATATGCCTCATGTCACTCTGCTCTCCATCCAATCCTGTATCTCTCAAGGATTCACTGGTGCAGGTAAATGGAAAATAGCATTTATTCATTCCTCCTGGTCCTCCACGTTGTGTTTACCAATAGCACCGCTCTACTGTGCAGGGCCGACGGACAAAATCTCAGCCCCTCCTCATCCTCATCCTGTCACCCCAGCAGCTGCTTTCTCTTTCCCTTTGACCTTCATCGTCTTATTCTTTAGAAGACGAAAGGCGTGTGTGGAAAAGTTTGCTGCAAATTGATTTGAAACTCTCACAGTGTTTATATACGGAAAATACACAGATTTGCTCCTGCCAGTCTGAACCTCCTGTGAAGCGGCAGAAGTCTCACTGTGATGTGGAGGATTGACAGGCTCAGTATCTCTAAGCAGAAAAGAGATTCAAGTCTCTGTGTACACCTGATGACTCACTGAAGGTTTATTCTTTCCCTGTCTTTCCCTGTGTCTTTCCGTGTGTGTGTGTGTGTGACTGTGTCTGTTCTTGGTATTCTGAGACCTAATTGGACTACATCACATTTACACAGTGAGACAAGAAGGTCTGCCAAGCTTCTATATTTCCCTGTCTTGCACGCCTATTCTGTCTTGTCTGGGCAGAAAATTAGAAATGACAATTACGCTTTGCACCGCTCACTGCTTGTTTGTGTATTCTGTGCGATATTGTTATTTGAAATATTAATGAAGCAGTCATCTCGTTATTTCAGATTATTAATTCTCATCATAAAACTCACTGCAAATGCATTCCCGCTCTGATTAGAAATATTTGACACACTTCACGTGAAGTAATTTTTTTTTCTGAGGTGATGTTGAATAAAGAGGCTTGTTAACAGTCGTGTTGCCAAAGGCAATATATGTACATTTGGCTTAGACTACTGTTGTAACAAAGATTATTATCAAATAAGTAGACTGGTTATGGTTTTCACTTGAATTAAGCCCAGAACCAACCCCAAACTTTAAATTTCCATTTGCTGTATGTCATCTCGTAGTCCTCAGACCTAGATGACCACTCGCAGCTGTGCATTTAGCAGTGTGTTTATGTATGGGGCTCTCAGTCCCCGTGTGGTTCCTCTTTTCTTTGTAGGAGCTTGACCGCATGACTGCTGGCAGGCTGAAATGGACTTTTGTGGGGGGTTTTTTCTGGAATATGAGAATTGGTTAGCGTGGCGACACAGTCTGTATTTTGGTGAGGCGGAGGAGGAGGTGGAAAGTAATAGACTCCATATGTGCGCCTGCCACGTCACTGCTCATTGATGTTGGCTTTCTCTTGTGCTTTGAGAATAAGGCTCAGTAAGAAAGCCTGATGCGCTGACATTTTGAGCTACTTTTGTTGTGGTTCAAACAATTCTTCCAACTAATTAGAGGTAATCCTGTCAGTCTCTGCCATGAATTTAGCTGAACACCTTGAGCAAAATGTGCTTAAATTATATTTTGTATGCTTCTTTGCCCTCCATCTACTTGTTTACAGTTGCTTTTCAAATATGGCACATCAAACAAAGCTGGGGATTTAAATTACTGTTGTGACACATTTCACAAATATACACTTTGTCACATGTTTATTAACCCAGAAAATGATATCCAGGATTATCTGTCATGTTGGATGACATGACAGAGGCATTCTTTCAGGTGCAAAGCATTACATGCTCATTTAGAAAAATGTCTAAATATCTCTGTCAGATTATTTATTGTTTATTTTCCCATGTTTTACATGGACACATTGACACAGTGACAGCATTACACTTTTTTTGTGATTCCAGAAAATAAGATGGGCCTATAACTTTAAACTGCTCTAACATTGATAATCAAAACTCACAAATGAAATGCTTGAATCTGATTGGTTTATGAACTTTCTAAGTTGTGGAGTTGTTTTCAGGGAAACTCATGGCTAATGTAGTTCCAGGCAGCTCTTGACTTGATGATTTCAGTTATTTCAAAGGTCTTAACAGCCTACAACAGCAAAAGAACCAAAAACCACAATGACACGGACCAAGCAAATAAATATGGTAAACAATGGGATAAAAACAGCTAATTATTTCCATGATTTTTGCCACACAATTACGTTTTATTATATGGACATAACACACTCTTTCTCCTGCTCTCTCTCACAGAAACGTGTTGTCAAAGCTTCTCTGATTTTTAAAAATACCAACCGAAATACCAAAAATACCAACCGAAAAGCTACAAGACATTTCTCAATAGCGATGTAATAACGGCTCTGTTCTTGAAGCAGGCAAACTTACAGTTTCGCTATTAGTAGAGACGCTGCTGCGGAACTCTTATTTCCTACCGACACACTACAGCAAAATATATAAATAACCAGTTATATTAAAATAGAAAATATTATATATGAATATATATATATATATATATATATATATATATATATATATATATATATATATATATATATATATATACACATATATGATTGGACATGTTAGATAATAATAATGATGAATGTTTATAGGTAGTAAGAATTGTCAACTGTATAGCCGAGCAAAAGAAACTCAAAAACATAAAATCAACTTACTGCAAATTGAATGGTATATTCTTTCCTAAATGAATGAATGAATGAATGATTTTTATTTTTATTTTATTTTTATGACTAGCAGCTTCTGAGCATCTCAGACATTTGCATCATTGGAAAACAGTATCCACACACTGCAACCCAGTAATCTGTTGCATATGTCATGAATAAATGCAGACTTTTTTGTTTGTTGATGCTGAAAGTATGAAATATTCTAGTTTCTAATACAGTACCAAACATACTGAAACCTTTCTTATTCATATGACAACTTCACGGGCTTAAAGCTACATCAGACACAAATCAAGTGTTTAGATGGAGATGTTGGGGAAACCATAGAAACCATACATGTTGTTATGGTATGCAATTAATTACATTTATGATGTGTAACATGAAATCTACATTAATTAATAATGTGAATGATTAAAGTAAACATGGTTCAAGCTTCTGAAGCATGTTGCAGTGGATCTGTACTCTGCCCGTTGACCTTTCAAGACTTTCCAAAAACACTGGATTATTGCTTCTTTGTATACGAGCCACTTCAGTTTTTCTTGCCAGACTTACATCAGACAGATTGTTTGGAAGAACAAAATGCTTAAAAAATGTGTTATGATTAATTAAATATCTGTAGTTGCTGTAAACTTGCTATGATTTTCTGTCAGTTTTGCTGTTGCCAGTGCATTTTCTTCTACTAAGTTTCCATTTTTCTATACGTTGTATACAATATTGTAGACAAGGTGTGTTATATATTTAAGCTACACAGCTTAAATAAATACCACTCCATAAAAACAGATAAATAAACAGCAGAAAGAAAGTGATATTGGTTTGTGTAACTGATCTTCAACCAGATGGAACTGGATAAATATTCTGAATTCTGATCCAATCTGACTTCTGACCTGTAATGCTGCCTGAATCATAATCATACACTGTTCGTCCGTTGGCCAGAAGAGAACTGCATGGCCCCCCGACTGAGCCTGATTTCTCCCAAGGGGTTTTCTTCATTCTGTCACCTGATGGAGTTTTGGTTCCTTCCTACTGTCGCCTTTTTTGCCTTGTTTGCCTTTGGACACATTTAATTTAATATTCAACAATATTATTGATCTGCCTGCATTGACACCATTATGATAACTGAACTGAGCTAGTCCATGACGTCACGGTTTTATAGTACATGCAATAGTAGCATGCAATTTTAATGCCAAACTCAAATGTTAAAACACAATTTCTTTCATGGTAAAAAAAAATATATATATATATATATATATACTCCAGGCCTGTGAAGTTGTCACGTGTGCATTCACACCTATGAAACAACTGCGATCTGGATCCAATTAGAAGTGCCTGAGCGTTTCTGTGTGCACAATTACTCATCATCCAAACTGATTCCTATCAGTACGGTGGCACTCTTCTTGTGCAGTCCCAGCCTCCTCAGGGTCACCGCTTCAGTGCTTTAAATATGTGATAGTAATCAGTCATTTTCTGCTTCCCATCATGCAGAAGTAGAGCTTGATATAAACAGCTGCAATTGGCTATGAAACCCCCGCATCCAAAACGTTTGCACTCAAAATGCAGAGAGATGTCACTGCTGGTCTATGTTGATTATGTTGTGTACTACGGTAATTACCCATTTCTGTTTTAGCTGACTGTAGTCCTGTCGGACAAATTTATAGGAAATAGCCAAACTTAAGTTAAATGATCTTCTCAGTCGCAGCCTTACTGGACCATGCAGTTCACAGCCATTGTTTTACAGAGGGACAGTTGAGAAATCATCCCAGAGAACTCACAACAAGTTTACTATAATTGCTACAATAAAAGTACAATAAAGTAATCACTTATAAGCACATCTCTGTCAAAGAGGCCAGTCCAGTGGATGAGGTTTAGGCTGAGGTCTCACAGAAGAATAGCTCTTTAACTCTCTTAGCGAGGCCAGGACCTCAGGGCATGACTGACCTGACTTCCTATCAACAGTGGGCTAACACAAGAGGTTAGCAGATTGAATCAGTCCCAGTTTCCCCTCCCAGCTGTATACCTGAGCAGCTCTATCTAATAATGGAGGATGCTGGTGCAGAGGAAAACTTTCTAGAACATTCATACGCTTCAGTGTACAACACAGAATGATAGATGAGAGATAGATATGTTTTTCTTCTGTCTGGTTTGTTCAGCATGGAATGAACTTAAAAAGACTGGACATGGTCTTTAACCCCCATTTGTCACCTGACTGTTTTTAGAGATACATTTCTCTCCCTGAACTGCAGATCTTAATTGGCTGTATTTAGTGTGTTTTCATTGCATTGGAGGGGTATATCATACATTCACAAACACAAGACAGGAGTCATGACAAAAAGTTAGTGTAATGTTTTGATGGGTAGATTCACTTGTAACATTTAAAATGATTTATTTATTAGTAAAGCATTTATTTATTTTTTTTTAGAAAAGGGACTGTACATTAATCAATATTCATGAATGTAAATGTACCCAAATTAGCCCGAAGGCCTAAAACTAATTGTTAATTGATGAAAACAATTATCTCTTATCAATAGGTCAAAATTATAATATTGGTGTGTCCCCACATACCAAAAGACTACTTGAATGTTGGGAGCTCTTGGGAGCCAAAGTAAAGATGAACAGACAAACCAGTAACCTGTACCTTAGCAATAATTGTTGACTTTAAACGTTTTTTTGGTGGCTTTTTGTATATAAATGGATAACACGCCTTTCAGTGAGGTTTGATGTAAATGGCATTACGGATGGTCCTTTTCAAGCATATAAAACAAGTTGTCCTCTAGCCCATGGCAATATAATTTGAGTGTGGAGACAGGTTGCTACAGTACAGCAATTAAATTCACGCTGACATGAAATCATAAAAGTCTAATTGTCATTCAGTAAGCAGCTTGTCATACATTTTGCAGGCAGTGGGAAGGTGAGTGTTACCTCGAACAGATTTGAATTTATCACCCTCCACGGCCAGGACACCTTCCACCTGCTGAAGAATGTGTAAATCACAGGTAAAACATTTTGGATTTCAGATGTGTCAAGTGCAACATAAAATACATTTCAAAATATATTTCATAGCAACAGAAATTGGCTTCAGTCAGAAGGAGCTTTTTATTGCATACCGAAAAGAAATTATGACTTTCAACCTGAGGTTTGTGTAACCGGTCCAATTCTGACCACCAATTACGATCTGCGTTGTGTTGTGTAGCTGAAAGGAGACACGGGACAACTGGATCTGCTGCTGATCTGAAGAATTTATTTTTCTTGGAGCATGTAGATGGTGCTGGATGGAATAAAGAGAGTACAGCATGAAATGCTTGCTTCTGTGATTTTATCACCTCTCCTCAGCGCGCTCAAAGCAGACCGAGCACATCACAATGACAGTAAATAATCAAATTTACAATAAAATGGATGAAAACACATTACAAACAATATTTAAGGAAAATAAATGGTCACAACAATTAATAAATTGTCACAATGAACAAATGTGAGCCATACCTGGATGGAATAAAGAGAGTACAGCATGAAATGCTTGCTTCTGTGATTTTATCACCTGCACAGATCAAAGTCCAATTAATTGATCGGCCAAAATCACCGCATTCAGTCGACGCACACACATACACTCAAACCGCTGTACTCAGCTATAAAGCTATAATATCCAATCCATCCATGCATAAAACACTTCGTAATACGTTTCTAACACTCTTAACATGAATATACGTAAACATTATGTACTCAATCCAACTTCTGGAAACTTTAACACTTTATATTGAAAGAGCACCGCTAGCTGCTTACCTCTCCTCAGCGCGCTCAAAGCAGACAGAGGACGCAGCGCGGGTAGAACAGAAATGACGTCATGACGCCAGTACAATTAATCAACTTTTTCCGAAATAATACTGATAAATGTTCAAAACTAAATTATTATGTCTTTTTAAACAAAATAATATAAAGTAAATAAAAACTGACAGGAAGGATTATTAGTGAAACATTAATTTACATTGTTAATATACACTATGAATATAAACATCCGTCACATTCACCCCTCCTGAATTTCACTAATATCCTGACCAAAGGACACATTGATCCAACGGAACCAGATTTTCAACGAATCTCATTCGCAGTTCAACATAGTAAGTTACCTGCTTTGCAGGTTAAGAAAAATCCAAGGTTGATCAAGTCTCAGATATTCTTAGAACAGTATGCTGCCTTGTACAACATACAATAATCTGGTCTGTATTTCACTTCATGAAATTCACATGTTCACAGTATTTTCATAGAAACAATACCTTTTAAAATAAAGAAAGAAATGACCCTGATCTCTTTGCTAAAGATGACCCCATTCTCTGAACATAAAATGGTCTCTGTGCCATTGACTCAATCAACCGGTTAACTTTTTTGACCACCCTTCCTGCACGGGTCCTAACACCCAATGTGTCAGTTGGAATTTGTGCTTGTGTGTCAGTAATACTGTTATCATGTGTGTCATTCACAGTTTCTGTTAATGAGCCAGGATTACTAGCAGAAGATTCGGTCTCTATGACAGGTACTTCATCAGAATCCCCAACAGCCTCATTTTCACTGGGATTTTGTTCGCAGACAGTTCTGCGACTGTGAACTGAATGATCAGATTGCGGAACATCATCTTGACCTTCAAGTACCCATGCCCTCGTTCTATCATCAGAACTCTCCTCTTCCAATGAGTCCGACAACTCAGACACACAAGACTCAATCTCCATATTGTCAGCATTAGACTGTATGTCCTTGTCATCTTGAGGTGGTTCAACAGGTAGGAAGCTGATATCCAGAATCAGATTTCGATGCACCACTTTGGATTTGCCTTGTTCGTCAATCAGTCTGTATATGTTTGTTTGAAGGTTCCGGTCCTTTACAGTATAGACAGTTGGGTCCCACTTATCGGCAAGCTTTCTCTTTCCTCTTTCACTCTTGTTTGCAAGGAGCACTCTGTCTCCGATGTTCAAACATGTGCCCTTGACCTTACGATTGTAACCCTTGGCCTGCTTTTTCTGCTCTTTTTCAGTGTGTTTCTGAGCAATGCGAGTTGCTTCATGCAGGTAAGACATTAGGGTTTTCGCATAGCTGCCATGGTCAACAATCACCGGGTCATGCAACACCTGCCCAAACATGACATCAACAGGTAGCTTTGGGATGCGACCAAACATCAACTGGAATGGGGCATAACCAGTGGTCTCATGTACTGTAGCATTATATGCGAATGTCAGAGTCTGTATCTGCTCGGGCCACTTGTGCTTCTCCTTGAGAGGCAGAGAACGAAGCATACTGCCCAGAGTCCGATTAAACCGCTCTGTCCCACCGTTTCCCATCGGGTGGTATGCTGTAGTGTGGGATTTCTCAATACCTGCCAGCTTGAGCAGTTCTGCTATGAGGGTACTTTCAAAGTTGGTCCCTTGATCCGTATGAATGCGTGTTGGAAAACCATAAACACAAAAGACGTGATCCCACAGCTTCTTTGCAACTTGTTTTGCCTTCTGGTTTACACACGGAAAGGCATGGGCCAACTTTGTGAAGTGATCAGTCACAACTAATACGTCTACAGAACGCTGCTTGCTGTCCTCAGCACTCCAAAAATCCAAACACACTAACTCCATAGGGGTAGAAGTTCTAATGCTCTCAAGTGGGGCTCGTGCAGATGGCTCTGGTGTTTTGGCCAAAATACATCTCTGACAACACTTGACATAGTCCCTTATGTCACGCTCCATTCTAGGCCAGAAAAAGCGTTGTCGAGTTAGCTGGAGAGTTCTTGACTGTCCCTGATGTCCAGCAAGATCGTGTACACCAGTTAAGGCTTCAATCTTAAGACTAGAAGGAAGGACAAGTTGAAACCTCTTGTGCTTGCTTAGAGGATCTTTAGAGACACGATAGACTACTCCATCTTGAATCTTCAGCCGATCCCATTGCTTAAGAAGAACCAGAGCCCTGGCATCCATTCCAGCCCTCTCTCGCCTCAGGTAGGGCATAATTTTTGAGATTACTGGATCTGACTCTTGGCTATGTTGGATCTCCTCAAGGGGGATTGCTGAAATAGTGTCATACCCAAGCGGCACAGCATTCTGAATAGCCTGAATTGCCTGCATAGCCCTCAGCTCAGTTACAGTCTCCCACTGATTATGGAGGTTCAAATGAGTTCCGACTGCTGTGTGATCACAGGACGCTGCAGAATTCGGCTGAAGCAACACATGAAGACTGTTCACTTGTAACCGGAAAGTGTCTTGAATTCCATCTTCAGTTACACCTGCAGCTTCAGTGAGTAAGCTGCCATATCGCTCTGTGATGAGCCTGTGACTGACTGTTTTTGCAAAAGGATCTCTGCTCAAAGCGTCAGCCACAGTGTTCTTCTTTCCAGCAATATGTTTGAGGTCAAAGGTGTAAGCAGCAAGCTTAGACACCCAGCGCTGTTCACAAGCATCAAGTTTAGCCTTGGTTAGAATATAAGTGAGCGAGTTATTGTCCGTCCATACAGTGAACGTGTGGCCCTTTAGCCAATGACTGAATTTCTCACACACGCTCCACTTTAAGGCTAAAAACTCGAGTTTGTGTGCCGGATATCTCCTTTGAGAGTTACTTAGGGACTTGCTTGCGAATGCAATGGGACGAGCTTTCTCCTCGCTTGCTGGTATTTGTGATAACACAGCCCCCAGTCCATCCAGAGAAGCATCAATTGACAAGATTAATGGAAGCGAAAAGTCAGGATGTGCTAAGACCACACTATGCAGTAGGCTCTCTTTCAGATTAGAAAGGGCATCATCACACTCTAAAGTCCAGTCAGTTGGCTTGAGCTTCCTGTATGTGCCTGCCTTAGCCTCGGTTCTGAACTTTGCCCTCTTTTTCTGTCCAGCTGTTAGGGAGAAGAGTGGTTTAGCTATGGAGGAGCAATTTGGGATGAAGTGCTGGTAATAAAGGATCATTCCCAAAACAGACTTAATCCTCTTCACAGATGGAGTACACCCATCTTCTTCCATGAGATCAGCTTTTGACAGCTTGACTATGGCCTCAACCTTTGAAGGATCAACAGAAACACCATTTCCATCAATGATGTGACCTAAAAATTTAACGGATGCCCGCATCAGATGGCACTTTTTTGGACTTAACTTGAGATTGTGGCTCCTCAATCGTTGGAATACTACCTCCAACTACCTGTTGTATCCACCGACAACCTCATGGACCCCCTTCAATTTGCATATAGACCCAACCGCTCAGTTGATGATGCAATCAACATTGCACTTAATTTTATTTTACAACACCTGGACAATCGGAACACATACGCAAGACTCCTGTTTGTGGATTACAGCTCTGCCTTTAACACCATCATCCCCGACCTCCTCCACAGCAAACTGTCCCATCTGAACATTCACCCCCTCCTCTGCTCATGGATTACAGACTTTCTCACCAACAGGACTCAGTATGTCAGGCTGGGCCCACATCTCTCACAGCCCCGCACAGTCAACATCGGTGCCCCCCAGGGTTGTGTGCTGTCCCCCCTGCTCTTCTCATTGTACACCAATGACTGCACCTCTGGAGATCCTTCTGTCAAAACCATCAAATATGCGGACGACACCACCATAATAGGCCTCATCTCCAACAACGACGAGTCAGCCTACCGCAGAGAGGTCAGTCTCCTAGAGTCCTGGTGTGCAGTCAGCAACTTGGAGCTTAATGTCAATAAAACGGTGGAGATGATAGTGGACTTCCGCAAAAAGCCCCCGATTCATCCTCCTCTGGTCATTAACAATTCATCCGTGACTGGGGTAGAGCACTTTAAGTTCCTGGGCACAACCATCACCAACACACTCAAATGGGACAAAAACATCTCCCAAATAGTGAAGAAAGGCCAGCAGCGCCTATTCTTCCTCCGCCGCCTGAAAGGACTACTGCTCAGTCCCCCCATCATGGTACAATTTTACAGAGCGGTCATTGAGAGTGTGCTAACATCCTCCATCACGGTCTGGTTTGCCTCTGCGTCAGCCCGTGCAAAGGCCAGGCTACAAAGAGTTGTCCGGGCAGCAGAGCGGATCATCGGCTGCCCCCTGCCCCCCATCATGGTCCTGTACAGCTCCAGGTCCATTACCAGAGCTGTGAAGATTGCGGCCGACCCCTCTCATCCTGCAAACAGTCTGTTTAATTTACTCCCCTCTGGAAAACGGTACAGGGCCTTTCTGGCCAAAACATCACGCCACCGCAACAGTTTTTTTCCCAAAGCAATAGCCCTCCTGAATGACTCTTAAATCTGGAATTCATTGCACTTTATTTTTTATTTTTTATTTAACACTATTTAGATTCTACACTCATATTAACCTATTGCTCATAATGTCGCTGTCTGTCCTGTTTTGTGTTTTTGTTTTTCTTTGTCTTTCTGTTTTACTGTGTGTTGCCTGCATGGAGAAGACCAATCCAAATTCCTAGTATCTGTATACATGGCGAAAATAAAGTTGAATTGAATTGAATTGAAACGCTCCAGAGCTGCATTCTCGTCAGGCGCAAACACCAGTAGGTCGTCTAAGTAACACAGCAGACTACTAAAATTCAGGTCTCCAAAGATACTCATCATCATGCGCATAAACGATGCTGGGCTATTGCACAACCCTTGAGGCATCCTGTTGTACTCATGAAGTCCTACTGGAGAAGTAAACGCTGTGTACTTTTTATCTTCTTCAGCCATGGGGATGTTATAAAAACCTGACGTTAAATCCATAGTACTGAAGAGAGTGTTTCCACCCAAGGCAACCAGACAGTCAGACTGGTGTGGGAGTGGGTGTGCATCCTTAATGGTCCTGGCATTCAGCCATCTAAAGTCCGTACAAATCCTCAAACCGCCATCTTTCTTCCATACCAGAACTAAAGGCGAAGCATACTCGCTCACTGATTTTCGAATTATTCCTTGCTCTTCCATTTCTGAGAGAACTTGGCGTAATTTCTGGTAGTGAGCGGGTGGTACTCGACGGTATGGCAGTCGGAATGGACGCTCGTCTGTCAAGCGGATGCGATGGACAAAACCGCTGACTTCCCCACAATCCAGAGCATGCTTTGAAAATACATCATTGTAATTCTCAAGCAGCTGAACAAGCTTTTCTCTTGCTGCATCCTTGACAGAGCATGTGTCAATGTCGACGTCACCGAGCCCTATGTCCTTTAGTCTTTGTTTAAGATCAGCTGTGGCACCAAGTGGACAAGAATTCCCGGATGTGGGCAATTGTACATGACTGAAACCCTGCAACAGCTCAAAATCTTCTACAGCCAGACATGGGAACACATCAGCAAGCTTACGATTTCTTTTTAGGGTGACTGGTTTGTCTGAAAGGTTGGTGACTTTTAAAGGAACCCAACGATCTCCCCACAACGGTGTAACAACTCGGCCAACGATGATGTCCCGTGGCATGGATCTGGAAGAAGTGGCCTCCACAATCACTGTACTCCCTGGTGACATGGCAGTATTACTCGGCAGCCTCCCCCAGACAAGGTGCTCTTTTTTGGCCATTAGGGTGACTGACTGCTGAAGCTTAACAGTCCCAACTTTGTCAGGTGGATCTCCACCTCTCCAGCGGCAAGTATTTGCCATGATATCCAGGAATTGTTCACACGATGAAGATGGCTCTGAGACACTGTTAGACACGATCCTCCAGTAATCATCACTGATCTTCATCCTGTGCATGAGGAACTTAATCACGTTGGTACCAATGATCAAGTCGTCCCTTTGTCCAGGCACAACTAGAACAGGTACCAAACATTTCTCGCCATACACTTTCAGCTCAACTTCATACATGCATTTTGGCTTAGTTGCTTTACCTCCACATCCTATTAACATTATTTCTTGTGACAATGGTGTGGGCTTTGGCAACACATCCTCACTCAGCATTCTACTCTCTACTGCTTCACTGAAAGTACATGCCATAGATCCGGAGTCCAACATTCCCATCATCTGGAATTTTTCATTGACACAGACAGGAGCATAAAACAATTGATCAAACACTTCAAGGGTTTGCATATTCTGTGCAATCACTTTAACCTCAACAGGAGCTTGTGCACAGGCACTTTCATAAACTTGCATAAGATCAGCATCTTCGAGGGTTTGCTCTACTCTACCCACACGTCCCCTCTCCAGGTGTGGGCTGACTATTTTAAAGTCGGTGAACCTTGGTGTGGCTGTGCAAACTGATTGCGATCGCTGGGTTGGATATTTGCACAATCCCTCTTTATGTGACCAGGTTCGAAACAGGCAAGACAAAGTCGTTGTTGTCGACAATGTGCTAAAGTTGAATGCTCAGGGGAATGGCATACCTTACATGCTCTCACAGGGGGTTGGCTTGGCCGAGGGCGCCTCATCTCTGCTTGACTATTCTGGGAAAGAGCACGATCAAGTAAACCGATGAGGGTCTTCATGCAGTTATCATTCTGTGGATGAGATGGGGAGCTTGCATTAACGTTATCAGGTGACACAACAGGAAAACCACTGGTGGCGACCTCACACTCCATAGGTGACTGGGTATGAGTTGTAACATTTCTCACAGCAAAGTTACGCTTGGATTTGACCGCCAACTGTTCCTTTTGCTCAGTCTGATATCTGTCAAGGTGCTCTTGTACCTCACTCGCTGTCCACTTATCTGGTGCTTTCAAGCGGAAAATGGCTGACAGAGTTGGGTCCGGGCAGTGTTTGACAAACATCATGGCTGCCTCCTGGCATGGATTATCCATCTTTCGCCCAAGCCTAGTTAGAGCCTCCTCTGCTACATCCACAGCCTTATTTAACCGGACCCAGTATTCAACTGGGTTTTCCCCGGCGACAGGCACTGTGCCATAGAAATCAGCTAAAGGCATGTAGGAATATCTGACATCGCTGAAATGCTGTTTCAGAATATCAAATATCACTTTGGGGTTCTCAGAGGGTCTTAGGGAAGTGTTACTGCGAAGGGTAATTCTAACAATGTCTTTGGCTTTACCCATCAGCCTTGAAAGGATTTCATGATGGTGCTCCAACATTGGTATGCCTCTTTTCCGCAGGTAAGTGTCCATCAAATCCTCCCACTCATGCACACTGAACTTATCTGTCCCATCCCCTCGAAAGACAGGGGGCTCTTTTGCTTCAGACTGCATGACTAGTTTAACTCCTGTCAAATTTAGTGAGGGTGCCTCTGAGAATGACTGACCTGCACCTAAACTTTGAGTCTGTGCATTGCTGGCTTCTCTTTCCCCATACGCCACCCCACTTTGGGCAGAAATTATACTCGTTCCCACTTCCTGAGCAATGTGTGTGATAAGGTTATACCATGCTGGATCACTTAAGTCTGGGCAAACTGATAATGGATTACCCCGTAACTGACTAGGTGTTTGTTCAGTTACCCGAGTGGAACAAAGTTCAGGTGATGTTCGGTCTACATTACCCCTCCCTGCAACAGGTGTGAATGTACGGTCACTGAAAAGTCTACCTCTCCCAAAACCTGAATCTGACATGTTGCTATCAGCATTAAAACTGTCTGGATTGTAACCATGTGCCATCATTCCTCTTTAACATACAGGTCACCAAACAATGAGTAATGTAAACCCCAAATGTAAAAAAAACATTTAAGCGCCAACACAACAAATGGATACTTAAAGTAAAAAAGTAAAAGTACTGGCACTAATTATAGTGAAATGTCCCGTTCAGCAAAAATGAACCTATTCGTGTTACTGTTCATTGAAACCTTGAGTAAAGTGCAGCGTCCAACGGCGACCAAACGGCATTGATCCTTGGATGAAGATCCTGGAAGACGAGCTGATCTTCATCCGGGTCACGGCACCACTGTAACCGCTCCAATTCTGACCACCAATTACGATCTGCGTTGTGTTGTGTAGCTGAAAGGAGACACGGGACAACTGGATCTGCTGCTGATCTGAAGAATTTATTTTTCTTGGAGCATGTAGATGGTGCTGGATGGAATAAAGAGAGTACAGCATGAAATGCTTGCTTCTGTGATTTTATCACCTCTCCTCAGCGCGCTCAAAGCAGACCGAGCACATCACAATGACAGTAAATAATCAAATTTACAATAAAATGGATGAAAACACATTACAAACAATATTTAAGGAAAATAAATGGTCACAACAATTAATAAATTGTCACAATGAACAAATGTGAGCCATACCTGGATGGAATAAAGAGAGTACAGCATGAAATGCTTGCTTCTGTGATTTTATCACCTGCACAGATCAAAGTCCAATTAATTGATCGGCCAAAATCACCGCATTCAGTCGACGCACACACATACACTCAAACCGCTGTACTCAGCTATAAAGCTATAATATCCAATCCATCCATGCATAAAACACTTCGTAATACGTTTCTAACACTCTTAACATGAATATACGTAAACATTATGTACTCAATCCAACTTCTGGAAACTTTAACACTTTATATTGAAAGAGCACCGCTAGCTGCTTACCTCTCCTCAGCGCGCTCAAAGCAGACAGAGGACGCAGCGCGGGTAGAACAGAAATGACGTCATGACGCCAGTACAATTAATCAACTTTTTCCGAAATAATACTGATAAATGTTCAAAACTAAATTATTATGTCTTTTTAAACAAAATAATATAAAGTAAATAAAAACTGACAGGAAGGATTATTAGTGAAACATTAATTTACATTGTTAATATACACTATGAATATAAACATCCGTCACATTTGCATCTGAATTGTAATGACATGGCAAATGTATTGTTGCATACAGAGAGATGGTTTGTTGTTGCTATCTCTATTTTTGTTTTGTCTAGATAACTCTGTCCATGGTGTTTTAAATTATAAAAGGTCACCTTAGCAGACAGCTCATGAAAACTATCAGTTTTGCAGAACTCCAACTTACCACCTCCACAGACTCTGAAGTGAAGAGGAATGTATTCAGTTTATCACCTTGTGCTGTGAGACTAGATGGAGATCAAATAGAACAGGCATTTATATATATATATATATATATATATATATATATATATATTAGGGGTGTAACGGTACTCAAAAATCACGGTTCGGTACGTACCTCGGTTTTAAAGTCACGGTTCGGTTAATTTTCGGTACAGTAAGGGAAAGAAATGCAAAACATTAAACTGCTGGTTGTTTACTGTAAACTTTTTTTTAACAATTTGTTTACACTATTTTAAACACAATTTTTCATAAAATAAAATAAATTATATATATATATATATATATATATATATATATATAATAAAAAAAGAATAAGAAATAAAATACTGCTGCAAAGTTCTCCACTAAATAAAATACTCTCAAACCCATATTGGCCATTGCGCTAGCTAGCGAGAGGCTGGGCTAAAGCGTGCCGTGAGAGTGCGGATCGGGCCGAGTTTTTCTGTCCGAGCCCAGCCCGCGTCCGACAGGCATGAAGATATTTATGTCTGAGACCGACATTTAAAATCCCATTTTTTCTCATACTAATGACACATGTACGTTTTGTGTGAAAAGCCCGCTTTTATTAAGCAAGTGAAAGGCATTCGAAAATGTCAACAAGATGAGCGCACCAGCGCGCACGGAGCAACAAGCGCTCTTAAGGGCCTGTTCACATATCGCGCCTAAAAACGTGTAGAAAACACTAGGCGCGCCGCGTTCTCCTTTTTCCAAAGCACTAGGGCGGTTGCGCTCCGGAGGCATCTGTCGTTGCTAAGCAACCATCAGCTCCACTCTCCGTTACAGCAACGATAAATAATGAGAGCTTGACAAGTCATAAAATTCAGGAAATCCCTGGACCGCAATGATGAGCTGCTCCTCCATTTTTCATCTGAGGTTGCAACGTAAACAGAAAAGGTGAGGAAGCTGATTGGTTGTTTCTTTTCACGTGACCTACGGTGCGCTTGCGGCATTGTGAAAAATGTAGATGTTTTTATCTCGATGCGACGCGGACGCGCTTGGAAAAAACAAACGTGTCGCACCGCTTCCAATATGAGCACGCATACCGCGCGCCAACATTTGAAATAAACGAACTTGAGCACGCAAAAGACACGATATGTGAACAGGCCCTAACACAGGCACGCATGCACGTGTTTCGTTGTCACAGCAACGTAAACAAATTTCCGCACACAGGAAGACAGATGTTATGGTAATATTTTACATGTATTTTATTTGAGCGGTGCGCTCAAGTGCAACCATAGACAGTATATAAGAGAGTGCAACGCGGAGACTTCCGACACTTAATATGTTCGTGTGGAAACTCGGAATTGACTTATGTTCCGCACACAAAACTAGCCTAATACGTGAAAGATTGCATTCGGTGCACATGTGCACCGTACTGAAAGTCCTGTACTGAAACGGTCCGGTACGAATACATGTACCGTTACACCCCTAATATATATATATATAAAAAAAATATATATTATATGGTTACAGTATTTTACATTTACTTTTGGACCACTGTGATATAGCTCCGGATGAAAAAGCAGGTTAAAAAATTAGCCAGTCCCTTTAGTGTGTGGAGCTAGTATATTAGCGCACAGGGTTGTTTTTGAGTATTCGCATCGTTTTACCAGTTAATTTAAAATTATAAGGTTGAGTGGGGTTAGAATTTCAACTGTTTTATTAATGTAGGAAACGATGTACAACTTGTCATGCGAATAAATATTTAAAAATAGTCTCCCTGCCATATTCTGCTTCCTGTGATTGAGAGACTCAAATGATAGTGATATGCATTTTTAGAGCTGTTTTTTCTTTTCTTTATTTTTTATGTGACATATATGTAAATGCAAATGTATTCTAAAACTATATAAATATGTGAATTGCTGATGTATTTGTCTATTAATTATTTATCTTGCTAAAGATTAGATATTATTTATTAAAGGATACATTTTGATAGCTCTGGGGTAAACTGTGTTAGATGCTTTGTGGAAAGCGGTGCCAGTTGCTAATTGTGATAGTAAACTTTACTTATGATCTGTGTAAAAATGCTTTTTTGTGGATTTTTTTTTGTAGTGCTTGTAATAGTATGTGGAGGATTGAAATTGTAACAACAGAACAGCTACATTTTATTTTAGTAGTAGTACAGTACCCGAACAATCATAGTATAACACACCAACAGCCATTTACGTGTACAGTTTAAGCACAAGTGCATGTATAGATAATATTTACCTTCTGAACGATAAAAAAATCTGTTATATTACAAGTAGGTATGCAAAGGCGATAGAAAGATGTGAAGCTGCACTCTAACTTTAGTACTGTAATATTAGTCCACTGTAGGCGATTTGAGATGAACCCATGTGCAGTTTATTTGAATAATCCAAAGTGAACAAAACGAGAAGATAACTTGCACAAAAATAGACTTAGAACATGAACATGTTATAAATAGACAAAACATAAACATCAACTTGACTTGATTTACTGACAGCAGAATACACAACAAACAATATTTGACAAGAAAACATGGCAAACATGAGGGCTTAAAGGGATAGTTCACCCAAAAATGAAAAGTTATGGGACTCCATTTGTCAGGATTCCTCCTTCACATCACTCTCCATTACCTCCCAGATCATCACTGACTCCTCCCACTCCTTCAATCACCCGTTCACAGTCCCCTGATTACTGATTCCCATCACCTGTGACTCATCACCAGTTCCCTTTTTAACCCAGCATTCACCTCACCTCCGTTGTCTGATCTCGTCATTTCCTGACCACAGACCCACCGTGAACACTCTCCTATGCTAACCCGCTACTTACCCGAGCTTACCTGCATTCCTCCTCGGATCCCATCGTCTCGTCTCAGTCCAGTCCCCAAGGCTCCTTCTCTTCAACTCCCTCTCCTGGATCCGCACCTGTATACACATCACGGAATCAATCATTCAGCTAAGACTCTCCATATTTGCCATAGACTGTCTCACTTACCATTCCACTGTGTGTCCGCAACTGCATTGTTCAATAAAAGTGTGTTTACAACTTACGTCATCTCTCTCCGTGTTTCAAACCCTGACAGAAGATCAGACCCACAACATGCAATCGGATACACGAGACGCTGTTCCTCACCCAGTGCCCACCGCATCAGCGTCTGCTTCAACCAGTCCATCCCCGGATCCACTTCCGCATTCACCCGCTGCTTCGTTCACTGCCTCTTCCAGTCCCATGGCCAAACCAGCGCCTTACTCCGGCGAGGCGGAGGATTGCAGTGGGTTCCTCCTCCAGGTATCGTTATATTTCACTATGAATGAACAACAATTCCATAATGACGCCGCCCGCGTGGCTTTCATCATCTCATTACTCACCGGTTCCGCCCTCCAGTGGGCTCAATCTCTTTGGAATTCCAATTCTCCGACCATTCATGTTTGCAAGGATTTTATTCAACACTTTAGGGATGTGTTTGGACAGTCCGTGGCTTCCCTCTCTATCCACGATCAGCTGTTCCATCTAAAACAAGGGCGTTCTTCGGTGACTGAATATTCCCTTCGATTCAGAACCCTCGCTGCTGCTAGTGGGTGGAACGAACCCGCTTTAATTACTGCATATCGTCAAGGATTAACTCCGAAGATCCGTCAGCTGGTCGTGGTTTACGATGACGTCATGGGCATAGAAGCGCTCATTCAGAAAACTATCAGAGTCTCTCAACTACTAACTGCTTGTGACGTCAATATACCCACTGCACATCCTTCGCCCCCGGCGTCCCAACCTTCTCATCTTACTCCTCCAGCACCTATTCCTATGGAAATTGATTCTTCTCGACTAACCCGTTCTGAACGACAACGAAGAATACAAGCCCATCTCTGTCTATATTGTGCTTCTGACAAACATCTACTCAACAGCTGCCCCATTCGACCTCCGCGCCTTGCGGTAAGCTCAATCTACCATCCTCCTAGCGTTGAACATCTTATCAAAACTCAAGTCCATCTAATAACCCCTAAATTCTGTTTCCCAGTACAAGCCCTCATTGACTCCGGTTCCGCGGGAAACTTCATCTCCTCCCAATGTCTCCAGAAGATGAATCTGAAAAAGAAACGACTTGAGTACGATCTCGCTATTCATACCATCCAAGGTAAACCGCTAGGAAGGGGTCGAATCCGTTACAGTTCTCCCATGTTAACTCTGCAGATTGGATGCTTACACACTGAGGAGATCTCTTTTATGGTGCTGGAGGAGTCTACAGCCGAAATCATCCTGGGACGCCCGTGGTTAATACAACATCAACCCCATCTCCACTGGAAGACCGGTGAAATACTCCAATGGGGTTCGGACTGTCATTCTGCCTGTCTAGTCACTATCACCAAGATTACCCCTTCTCCGTCATCCGCTGAAATAGAGAGTCCTTCCTCAGAAGTTTCTTCGGATATTATCCCTCCATCCTCGTCTGATGTCTCCGAAGTGTCACTGCATTCCACTTCGGTGGAGAGCCCTGAGACTCAACGTCAGTATGAAATTCCAGTGGAGTACCGGGCGTTCCAGGACGTATTTAGTAAGGCGCTGGCCACCAAATTACCACCACATCGACCATGGGACTGTGCAATCGACTTGCTACCCGGTCCAACTCTACCTAAGGGCCGTATCTATCCTTTGTCCATCCCGGAACAGAAGGCCATGGAGGAGTACGTAGAAGAGGCATTACAGCAAGAGTTCATTCGACCATCCATCTCCCCTGCCGCTTCGAGCTTCTTCTTCGTGGCCAAGAAGGACGGAGGCTTGCGGCCGTGCATCGATTACCGTCAGCTTAACTCTCAGACAGTGAAGTTTCGGTATCCTCTTCCTCTGGTCCCGGCTGCTCTGGAACAGCTCCGAGGCGCCCAAATCTTTTCCAAGTTAGACCTTCGAAGCGCCTATAACCTCATCCGTATCCGCCACGGCGATGAATGGAAGACCGCCTTCGTGACTCCCTCCGGTCACTATGAATATCAGGTGATGCCCTTCGGACTGTCAAATGCTCCAGCAGTTTTCCAGGGGTATATGAATGAGATCCTTCGCCCCTTCCTCAATCGCTTCGTGATCGTCTACATCGACGATATACTTATATACTCATCTTCCCAGGCTGAACATCATCATCATGTCGTTCAAGTGCTCCAGAAACTACGCGAGCATCAGCTTTTCCTCAAACTGGAGAAGTGCGAGTTTAACATCACTACTGTTCAATTCCTCGGCTATATCATCAGCCAAGATGGAATCCAGATGGACCAGAGGAAGGTGGAGACCATTTTAAACTGGCCCTTACCATCTACTGTAAAGGAACTCCAGCGCTTCCTAGGATTCGCCAACTTCTATCGACGTTTCATTCAAGATTACAGTCAACTCAGCTCTCCACTTACCACTGCTCTGAAGGGTCGGCCCAAGTCTCTGTCCTTATCATCTGCGGCTCTACAGGCCTTTCAGTCGCTCAAGGAAGCCTTCTCTTCTGCTCCAATACTCACTCACCCTAATCCTGATCTGCCATTCATCGTGGAAGTCGATGCTTCATCCTCAGGAGTGGGGGCCGTTTTGTCTCAGCGGCAGGGGGATCTCTCCGTACTTCATCCATGTGCCTTCTTCTCCAAAAAGCTTGCCCCGGCGGAGTTAAACTACGATATCGGGAATCGTGAGCTACTGGCTATTAAGTTAGCCCTGGAGGAATGGAGACACTGGCTGGAGGGAGCTAACCATCCGTTTGAGGTCATCACGGATCATCGAAACCTGGAGTATCTACGAGAAGCTCGTAGACTAAATCCGAGACAAGCCCGTTGGGCCCTCTTCTTCACTCGATTCGACTTCAAGGTGTCATATCGTCCAGGCAGCAAGAATTGTAGAGCTGATGCTCTTTCCAGAATTCATCAAGTCCCTCACGAAGATAGTGAACCTGTGCCTATCCTCCCTCCAGCCTTATTTCTCAGTCCGATTGTGTGGGACATTGACAATCGGATCCACCAAGAAAACCGTCTCCATCCTGCTCCGCCGGGAGGTCCAGAAGGGAGTATCTTTGTACCGGAACATCTAAGAACTTCTCTTCTGGACTCAGCTCACTCCGTACCGGGCTCTGGACATCCGGGTAGCAAGCGTACCCTCTCGCTTCTCAGTCAACGGTACTGGTGGCCAACCATCTCCGAGGATGTAACAAGGTTCGTCAAGGGTTGTTCAGTCTGCGCCATTGTCAACACCCCGAGGAGACTGCCAGAGGGTAAATTGGTGCCCCTTCCGATTCCTCAGCGTCCTTGGTCCCATATCGGTATCGACTTCATGACCGACCTTCCTCCATCTGATGGTTTCACCACGGTACTTGTAGTCGTTGATCGTTTCTCTAAGGGCTGTAAATTAATCCCTCTACCAGGACTGCCGACTGCTCTGGAAACCGCCGAAGCCCTCTTCCAGGGAGTCTTTCGCAACTTCGGAATCCCGGAGGACATCGTCTCTGATAGAGGTCCCCAATTCATCTCCAGAGTTTGGCGTGCCTTCTTTCAGCTCCTCGGGGTCACTGTCAGTCTCTCTTCCGGATACCATCCTCAGACCAATGGCCAGACTGAGCGCAAGATCCAGGAAATCGGTCGCTTTCTAAGGACCTACTGCCACCAGTACCAGGACAGCTGGAACCGTTACCTTCCCTGGGCTGAGTATGCTCAAAACTCTCTCCGACAAAGCACCACTGGTCTTACTCCCTTCCAATGCATTCTCGGTTACCAACCTCCTCTGTTCCCCTGGTCTGGGGAGTTATCTGAGGTTCCAGCTGTCGACTTCTGGTTCCAGCAGAGCGAGGGGGTATGGGACTCAGCTCACGTTCATCTCCAACAGGCAATAAGGAGACACAAGACCCAGGCTGATCGTCGAAGACTACCAACTCCCTCTTATCAGCCTGGGCAGAAGGTGTGGTTGTCCACCAGGGACATTCGTCTCAAGTTGCCATGTCGTAAGCTGAGTCCTCGATTTATTGGACCTTTCCCCATTGAGAGGCAGTTGAACGAGGTCACCTACAGACTTACACTCCCAAGGCAGTATCGCATCTCTCCATCCTTCCATGTGTCATTGTTAAAACCTTACGTTGACCCTGTCCTTCCTCTTCCTTCAGATACACCTGCCATTGACGTACCTCCTCCTCCTCCGGTGCCTGTGGAGGATGAGCCCATCTATAGGATCCGTTCCATCTTGGACTCCAGGCGGCGAGGCCCCCGTCTCGAGTACCTCATTGACTGGGAGGATTACGGGCCGGAGGAACGTTCTTGGGTGCTGCGCGACGACGTAATGGATCCCACTCTCCTTTCCCAGTTTCACGAGGAACATCCCAATCGACCAGCACCCAGAGGTCGGGGTAGACCTCGCCGCCGACAGCATCCTTCACAGGCGTCAAGAGCCGCTTCGGGAGGGGGGGGGTACTGTCAGGATTCCTCCTTCACATCACTCTCCATTACCTCCCAGATCATCACTGACTCCTCCCACTCCTTCAATCACCCGTTCACAGTCCCCTGATTACTGATTCCCATCACCTGTGACTCATCACCAGTTCCCTTTTTAACCCAGCATTCACCTCACCTCCGTTGTCTGATCTCGTCATTTCCTGACCACAGACCCACCGTGAACACTCTCCTATGCTAACCCGCTACTTACCCGAGCTTACCAGCATTCCTCCTCGGATCCCATCGTCTCGTCTCAGTCCAGTCCCCAAGGCTCCTTCTCTTCAACTCCCTCTCCTGGATCCGCACCTGTATACACATCACGGAATCAATCATTCAGCTAAGACTCTCCATATTTGCCATAGACTGTCTCACTTACCATTCCACTGTGTGTCCGCAACTGCATTGTTCAATAAAAGTGTGTTTACAACTTACGTCATCTCTCTCCGTGTTTCAAACCCTGACACCATTGAATTCCATAGGATCTGTTTTTTCATACTGTAGAAGTCAATGGTGCCCATCAACTGTTTGGTTACCCACATTCTTCAAAATATCGTCTTATGTTTAGCAGAATAAATAAATTCATACAGTTTTGGAACAATTTGAGGATGAGTAAATGATGATCATCCCCATATAATGATTGGCTTCATCACTGTCTCATCTCCACCAATAAGCCGTTGTGTGGTGGGCGTTCTGGTGCAATATGGCAGACGTCGCATCATCCAGGTGGATGCTGCACATGGTGGTTGAGGAGATTCCCCCTTAAAGCGCTTTGAGTACCTATAAAAGTGCTATATAAATGTAACAAATTATTATTATATATATATAGACAGAATTTTAATTTTGGACTGAACCCTTTAAAAATAAATGGACAAGGGGAAACACCAGACAACAACAACCAATAACAGGTTTGAACTACAGAACATGAACCAATGAAAATACAAAACTGATGACAAGTCAATAAACATATGAGAACGTAATACCTTACGGTAATTACAACATGGCATGAACGCATGACAAGATCACATGAGAAGAACATGGAATCACATGACATGAACAAACTTCAAATTAAAAGACATGAACAACTAAACATGAGACAAACCCTAAAACCAAACGTTACAAGTAGACACCTTTAATAACATTTTCAAATGGTTTAAATGGAAGACAAGTGCTGCAGTGCATTTTGATGTGTTTTGTGATTCCTCTAAAAACTTAACTTCACACAGTCCCCATGCAATCCATTAGCCATTTAGTTTTAGTATTTTTTTCCCAACAAAAAGAGCTATGGCACAGAGTAATTAGTCAGTATCTTCAAAAGAAAGTCTCCTAGTTATCATAGGCATTACCTGTGAAAGGATATGGATGCGGAAGAGTAGCGCTGTCTAATTTTCATTTCAGAAAGTCTCCCACACTGTGATGCCATGGCTGACTGTCAAACACCTCTCCATTAATCTGTCAGTCACACCATTTCACTGGCAGAATTAAGTAAATAGCATCTCATATTTCTATGAGAGACCGCATTTCCAGAACTGCCATTACAAAGACTATACGAGGTCTCATATGTCCTATTTAGCCATACAAAATGTACAAAAGATGATGTGGACTGTTGAAAAGCATCTTGTGATTATAGATACGAAACCTATTTCTGTTGAAATTTTCTGTTCTGATGTCTTCATGTTACGTTCAGAAATATTCTCAAAGAACACTAACAAGCTTTAATTGAAGGCTAATTGTGCTGAACCCATCATGGGTCTTAATATTCCACCAAGAAGGGCACAGTTAGATCATGAGATGTGAATATGCTCTCTGTTCTTGCAAATTTCTCTCATTTAATCTGTTGCTAATGGTAATAACTGCCATTAAATGCTTTCTCAAGAAATGCCACAGTGTTTAGCTCATCGTCTTAGTCCCCATAGCAGAAAGGCATTACTCTTATCATTTCATCCAGTTTACTGCACTAGACTAAATGCCTCTCTCTTTTTAATGTTATCGTACTGTGAGTCTGACATGTATGTAAAACTTGAAGACTTGCTTATGTCTGTTGCCGCTGTGTAGGCCAAAGCCAGACTTTTTGGCATTTGTTTAAAGTTGTTGCTTTTTGTCTGACATTTTAGTGATTTACAACAAGTGAGATCTAAAAATTCATTACACCAATTCATTTGGCTGTGTTTACACTAGGGCTTTGACTTTTGCCCAAAAATCATATTCAAAGTTTGTTTGTTTATTAATATTAATATTAAAATATATTTGAATATTTATTAATAATAGTTTTATAATAATTTAATGTGGCGGCGCTAGGGCTGGGATAATTGGGATTAAGCCCTGAATGTTTTTAGTAAAGCCCTGAATATGTTGTTACCTTGTCTTTCTCATAGAGCAAAACAATTAATCAGAAAAACAAATGTGAATAAGACTACAGCTGCCGCAATCACCTAATCATGAAAAGTGCATATTACAGTTTTATTCATATTTTCCCCTTTGCAGCGTTGAGCATTGTAGCCAATCACAGACATGTCTGTTGAACGCATCGGCCAATCGAGCCGTTTAAATGAGTCGCTGTGCTGAAGATGTGTTTTGCGCGAGCTCACAGAGTTCTACACTTTTCGCAAACCTGTCATTATTATTGGCAATAAACTTAAGGTGCAAATAAGACATTCATGGCAATGTATTTGATATTCTTGATGCTGCTCTGATGCACTCCATTACGCACCGCTCTGTTTGTTGTTATGATGACTAAAAGTTCAGCGGTCTATCTCATCAATGTCAGAATGATTAAAGAAGCCGGAGCTCACCAGTGTATCAGTCAATGTCAAAAGGCAGGCAATGATGTTTTCAGAAGAAAAAAGACTTTGTCCTTTATTTTTCCCTGTTTCTTTGGGAATCCAAAGTAGCGCCACACGTTGCTTTTCAAATTGTCAGGAGTGTAGATTTCAAACTCCTCGTCAGGCGTGTGTGTTGTAGGCAGGACGCTAACGTCACCTACAGGAGCCCAGATAACCAAAATTGCCTTGCTAATGAGCTCGCCATTCACAACTTCACCAGACGTGAAAAAGCCTCGGAATCTGAATTGAAAACAACGTTTACAAGCAAACACATTTACGGAAAATAATGCCCATAACAGGTTCGATTATTAAAGGCTGCCTAATATTCGTTTGAATATCACTATTTTTTTAAATATTCAAATTACAGTATATTCAAATAATGAAGTTCAGAGTCAAAGCCCTAGTTTACACTGCAAGTCTTAATGCACAGATCTGGTATTTTGACTTTATCCATTTTTATCCAGATACACTACTGTTCTAATAACAATAACAACTAACAATAATAATACTGTTATTAATATTATTATTATTAACAAATCATCAGCCTAAATGTTGACTATTTACAGTCACATTAATATATAATTTAATTTGTTTACAGACACTGCTGTGTACATCTGCTATTTGATGTCTTTCAACATTGCTAAACAAATCAGATTTTGAAGAGTCAACGATCAGTTTTTATAATGAATCAATAGAAAGTTAAATCTACATTGAATTACTCATGACAAGCCAGCTAAAATTTAAAGAATTAGGTCCTTGCACACCGAAATTCTCGTCCGAAATGTTCGCATGTAAAAAAAAAAGAAAACTCATTTTGTGTCAATCACGTTTACTCACTGCCTCCGAAACTTTCGTCTGTCATAAAAAAAATCTGATCGGGTTCGATTTTCTGCGTTTTTTGCATCCGTAGCAAGCATTTTGAGAGGTGTTTGACAAATCAGAGCCACCAAATGATGAATACGAAAAGTGCATGAAATGAAATGAGAATCTGAAATGAGAACTGAAATGATAGTAGGATGCCAACACGAAACAGAATAACAGATTATCACAAAAAGTACATACCAGTTAAATAGATAAATATACATTATATGTTGATTTATTTGATTATATAAGAAGAAAGAGACATTGTCTGTGACATTAAACGTTCACAGCTATAGGAAACTTGCCTGGAAAATGCAGCAATTGACCAAACATAATCAAATATTCCAGAGAGCTGTGTATATAATATGTTGTTGTCTTATGAAAGCTGCACATGCACAATTCAGCAGGTGACAAGAACAAGAATTTAGAACAAGAGATAACATTTAAGAGACCCTTACAGGCATAATGAAAAGACACAGAAATAACGTTTGTATGAAAAAGTCAAAAGTGCAAGAGGGGAAACTGGAATGCTGAAGACAGCGCAGCTGCAGCACGAGGGGAATAGTTTACCCTTGAAGTGTACATAGTGTTTCAATGACACATTCTCATGCAGACCTCAGAGATAAACGCTGTACATGCCGGCGGGAGCAGTTGTTATTATGCATGACATGCTAATATTCTGTTTAGCAATGACAATGCCAGAGCATTAGAAGTGTTTAAATCCGGTCTCCATCTGGTCTGCCACATAGACAACACAAATCATCATGGCCTAGTGTAACGTTTATCTCTCATTCTTTCCGAATTTGCAGCATCAAGTACATCATTTGTTTAATGGTGCTCATGTTTACTCAATCTGAGCTGTAACAGCTTGTGACAGGCTTAGAGATGTCTGTGGTGGATCATTCCATGGACAGAGCTCTGCCTTGTGTACATTCTGCTGCTATTTATCCCATATTTCCTTGTCTAACTGACCAATACTAGATGCACAACGTAATACCTAAATCAGTCATACTCATCAGGTCACTTCTCTATCCAGATGGAACAGGAAACAAAGCTAGTTGAGAGTGTTTAAAGCAACGGTTGGTGAGTATCTAGCAACAGTCTTTGTGTCCCTTGTTGTTGGTCATTTCCGAGTGTTGATTCCTGTTCATTTCAAGGTCATTTTCCATAACAGTGCATCCTCATTCTCTGCTTAAAGTTTACATTTACATATGAAGTGAAGTTAAACAGCATGGAACTGATTTGGGAAGATCCCAGACCACATATCAAGGGAGTTCTGTAGTAGGTATTTCACACAAAGAAGCACCTGGTCCTTTTGGGAAAAAAAAGAAATAGGAAAGAAAAGCGAGAAAGAGACGGAAACAACCTCTGACTTAACCTAAAACCTACTTTATTTCCTCAAAGTAGCCCGAAAGCCAGATGTCCTCGGCATCGAAGAGTGTGGAAAGATAAATGTTCCCATATCTAAAATTAAATAAAATTAGCATACTTGTTCATCCTACATGAAAAAAAGTCTGTCAAGCTAAGAAGAGATAGTGATGATAGTGGTAATGTGGTATGAGCCAAAAGTTTAATAATGTTTCCTATCAGTGCAATCGTCTTCAAGAAAAGTCTGAAATTAATGAAAAGATAAATGTTAAAAGTTTGAGGAAGGGTACAGGACTTTTGCAAACTCTAGATAATTCAACCAATATGAATGCAATAAATTGTTACTGTTTCTATGAATATCAAATCAGTGTTAATTGACATTATCAAGCCACATTCTGCACTCATTCAAAGATAAAGGGCAATTAGAGGTGCTTTTCACATGAATGGTCATGCATCCATTTTAACCCATTGAGCAAATTCAAAGGAGATGTGCAGGTTATGGAGAACGGGGTCAAGTATTTTGTCGAACCGTTTTTTTCTTTTAATTTTATTCTTGTGTCTTTGTTGGCCCTGAAGTGCTAACCGAGCCCTGGAGAACTAATAAACTAGTCTGAGTACAAGAAGTGCCAAGCTTTTAATAAAAGAGGATGACAGCGTGTTCTCTGGGAGGAAGTAGTTCTGGAAGCATACTTTACAGTGTAAAAATTTTACTAGCAGGTTTGATGGCTCTTAATACATTTCATCCGTAATATGCATGTGAATAATTTATAAATCATTTATATCGAATTTTACCGTGAAGCTCTTTGATGCAGATCCGATAGAAGCTGTCCTTTCGTCTGTCTTTTGGCTGCTGTTGTTTTAGGAGTAAAGGAGACCACGGTGTGCCTTGCAGAGCCAGTAGTTTGGCAGGTTCATTTTCCGCATGATTTAATGAGGTGCTGAGCTAAACCAAAGAATCCGAGGTCTCACTGTAATCATTGCATTTTATTTTCTTACCAGACACACTAAATGAATAGCTCAGCAATGGATGAGATGGATATGCATTATTCATATCGTGTGTTAAATGATTTTTTGCAATGTGTATAGTGTGTGATTTTTTTCTTAAACTACAATTACTGTGAATCCAATAATGCACTATGTACTTTGACTATATATACCATAGTTTAAATTGGCTGGTTTCAAACTGGGTGTCACGGTTCAGACCTGTATTTTCATTGCTGTTGAAATGTGTCTTCCACGAAAATCGACATTAAATTCACGTTTTTTGTTGTTTACATGGAGACAGTAAAGGCTTCTTTTTCAAAACCTTGCACTTTAAAATCTGTTTTCAAAAGCTTGCGTTTTCAGGCCCCCAAAATGTTGTTGTAGTGTAAATGAACGGGTTTCAGTTGAAAACGGTGTTGTGAAAACATAACCTCAGATGAATAAAAAGAATGCAAACTTTTTGCAGTAAAGCCAAGTATATTGTATTTTTACATTTTAGATTCATTATGTTTTGTAATATGTTGAATTTATGTTTTTGAGATTTTTATGGAAATATACCATTATTGTATACCTCTATTGTATAGAGGGATCCTCATATTTGGGAGTCATTGGCATGAAAAAGTTTAAAAAACTCCTGGTCTTCATAATGTTAACACTTTCACATTACCTGTAAAATATACGAAATAAACAGGACACGGAAGACATGTGAAAAAGTTGCAGTTCATTACATAAGTGCTAAGAGGCAAAAAAACATGAACTCGAGATGAGACTCTTATCACAGATACAGAGTCATCCAGATACAGTTCACTTTGAACATGGCCATATTTAGCACTCTAAAACAGGACTGAGATCATATTCTGCTGCTGTGAGTCTGGCCTTTGATTTCACAAATTGTCAGGTTGTCAAATCTGCTCTGTGTCATTTTAAAAGTGAAGAGTTTGTGGTGGGCTGCTGTCCATAAGACCACATGACAGTTATGCGTTTGGAGTGTGCTGCTGCTGCCATATTTCCTTTGTTTTAGCCATGTAATCTTGTCTTTTGGCACTGACTGTTGTTGGAGCCATTCTGAACTGTCAAACAGCTGTTTGCTGTCTGCTGCTGTTCCCTTTTGCAATCTGTCCCTGTTATCACAGACATAGTCATTTTGTCATCATCAGCCACCAGGGTTATTTGACCGAAGATGACCATGTTTAGCTTCACTTCTGTGTTTCTGTCTGTCCTGGGATACTTACATGGTTTAATTTGCAGTAACATTATTACTATATTAAATACAGCCTTATATTTTACCCAATCATGATTGATATAGGAATTAATTTTCAATATCATTCATTATCATCATAATCATAATCATCATCTTTCATTCATTATCCAACCCAATCTCATGAATTAAGTCTGTATAGCACGCATTGTATTGATTGTGCAATTTATATGCGGAAATTTGTTTTTACGTGCATATGATACACACTGTAAACCCCTTGGGTAGGATTAGTGGTGTGGGGTAGGTGCATGTACCACGCCATAAAGTGTGTATCATACACGAAAACTGTGTGATGCATATAAAAACACATTTTCGGGTGTAAATTGCACAATAAAAACAATGCGTGCTATAGAGACTCATTTCATGAGATCAGGCTGCATTATCGGTATCAGTTGATGTTTATATCCCTATTTTTACATCTAGATTACATTTTACATTTCGTCTAATACTCAATCAATGTTTAAATTTAAAACACTAATAGTTTAATAAAGTACTCTTTAGCAAATCCTCTTTTTTAAATGTTTACATACATTGGACATAATAATATTGATGCCTAAAATTACTTGTATAATTTAAAATGACTGATTACAATTTTTAGTGCTTTATTTTATTTTCCATTTATTCCATAATGTGAAAATATTAGTGGTGCATCCATATAACCCGAAAAGCCAAGGCAAAGTCCCATGATCGCTAGGAGTAAAACAGATCTATGCTCTCAGTGAAATTGCAAAACTTTGCCACATGATATGAAATCCATAGCAACAGGACGCACCCCCTGTCCCTTGAGATGAGCAGTCATTTTCGCTCGGTGGAACAATTTGACATAAATTCCCTCTGCACTGGCATGGTGAAGATGAGGTGCAAGTGGATCTTTTAATAGCTGACAGGGTGGGGATGTTTGATTTTCGAGCACACTCCTCCCCACAACAAGATCACAACATGGAAAAGAGAAGTTAACAAGGAGAAGTAAAAGATTAGCCCTGACACATCTGAATAGATGAAATTGATCCTCTTTGTCATCTTTGTAAAAAAAAGAGCTTCATTTGTAGAGGAATATGGGATTTACTGTTTGTGTACAGATGTAATGAATCAGACAGAGGAGATGACAGGCAGACAGAAATTGGAGCCTGGGAATAGAGCCCATCTGACATGCTTAGCACAGCAGTTAACCACAGTCCTGCTCCTCAGCCTCTCTTCTGTCAAGGGACCACACACGCTCACTCTTCTGCTTACTCACTCAATCAGGTTTCTCAGTCTCATCCCATTCTCCATTGGACTGCTTAAAACTGTTTGTAATTGTCATTCAGGAACACGTACATTGGGACACACACCTTTATTTTACCAACACAGTCTCATTGGAAAAACTTATCTGTGGCAACATTTCTGCAAAATAATATTGTGTTGCTTCTTGCATGTTTTAAACACCTTCAAAGTGAAATATCCAACCCGATCTCACGACAATACGGACAAATTTTACGAGGTGGCTAATTCGTACGAATTCATACGAATTACCTACCCCTGAGCCCGCCCCTAAAGCTAACTGTCACTGCGGTTTAGACAAACCGTACGAATTCATACGAATGACCATCCCTGACCCCGCCCCTAAAGCTAACCGTCACTAGGGTTTAGACAAATCGTACGAGTGAGGTCGTGCTATATTGCGTTTGTAAATAATGTACTAAACCCCACCATAAATGTACCCGATAGTGTTAAAAAAGAAAAACGTGAGCTAAAAACACATTAGCATTTTAGTTTGCACGTCTTTGAGGTCTTTTGTCGTGACTCACACCCAAGCTCTTCAAAGCTTAAGTGCAACGCTCTACCAGGTAAGTTTTAGAAAACCACATGTGGAGCTGGTTGTGCATGCAAGTCTCAAATGTATTAGTTTACAAATCATATGGCATTTTTTTTTAAGGTCATCATAACATAGTCTTTATTAATCGATAGCCTGCCCCAGTAATCCTAATTTGTGTGAAAAGAAATACAAGTTGGTGTTTTACTGCCATTAGGGTTAATTTCCCCTGCAGCTTCTGTGAATTGTATGTATAGGTTTGTAAATATATAGGTATGTAAATATTTGTGTAACAAGTTGTTGAATTCACACCACTTTTACAGTTGTGTATGTTTGGCATTATATCAGCATTTGCCTTATTGAAATGCAAAATCTACATAATCTTTGGGTCAATTGGCTCTTATTAGAGCAGAGGCCATCATGTTAAAATCCAGATCCACAGATAAGAATCGGAATCTACAGAAACACTAAACCCCTATCAATCTTTTGAAAATAGGGTATTTTATGCTGCTTAATCTGAACAGCTTTGAAAACTCTGAAATGTCACCGCTGAGTGTTGTTTGTAAATGCTGGTAATTTCATTTTCCTCGTGAGAAATTGCACTGGCATATGTTCAGTGTCTGCTCATTATCACAAGGGTAATGAGTCATGCATCCTTATTTTATTTTTAAAACATTTTTAAAATGACAAGTTTGTCTCTCCTTTCCATTCCTCCCTCTGCCTCACCTCCTTTGTCTGCCTCTCTCACTCTATCTCTCTCCCACTCCACCCCAGGGCCCAGTCATAGGGGAGAATGTGTGGCTGGGAGATAAAGAGGCTTGTCGCACCGCTTGATAGCCATTCGCTGATACGATCTAGTTGCTGTCCATCAGGCTAGCTCATAGCAATGGCTGTCAGTGTCGTCCTCGGAAATTTGTCAGATGCACAAGCCTGTCATATCACTGACATCCCATAAAGATCACCTACACAAACAGGTCTTTGGTAGGATTCATTACCCTCTGATGGCTGCTGGATGAAAGGGGGAGACATCACAGTAATGACCCTCGATAGGAATTGTTTTGGCAGCAACGAGAGCAGAAAACAGTAATTTTGGAGTGTTTGATGTGGACAAACCAAACATCCTCTGACGTATGTATTTCTATAGGTTTTAAAATGTGTTGAGTGGTCGCTTGTGAGTAGGATTTTGAATGTGTCAAAACAGATCACAGTCTGGTTGTCAGCAGTCAGAAGGAGACAACAGGTAATATAATTCACAGAAAGGTTTATTGACAGGTGACAGGTGAAGCAGATCGAGTGGGTGCACTGAAGGGTCTGTTGGTAATCTCATCAAAATTACTGAGGAAAATGTTTGTTAATGAATGGTTTTTAACCTAGCTAAACCTAAACAGTGAATGAACTCCGGTAAACTAAAGAGCTTTGATAGGAGTTTAATTAATCCAAATTTATCCATACATTACTGTTCAAAAGTGTAAAGTAAGTATGATTTTTTTTTAAAGAAATTAATACTTGTATTCACCAAGGGTGCATTAAGTTGGTCAAAAGTGAGAGTAAAGACAATATTATAAAATATTTATATTTCAAATAAATTATGAAAAATAGTAAGCAGCACAACTGTTTTTAAGATTAATGATAATAAGGATTGTTGCTTCAGCATATTATAATGATTTCTGAAGGATCATGTGACATTGAAGACTGGACTAATTGCTGCTAAAAGTGTAGCTTTGTCATCACATGAATACATTTCCTTTAAAAATACATTAAAATAGGTATTTTTAAATGTATTTTTCACAATATTACTGTATGTACTGTATTTTTGATTAAATAAATGCAGCCTTGATGAGCATAAGACACTTCTTTCAAAAACATTAAATTGTAAATCTCACCGACCCTAAACTTTTGAATGGTAAAGAGTGGATTCACATGCCATGTTATTCAGAGTAATATTGACTGATGCAATATTTAATGAATACATTTTTTTTTATATACATTACACAAAAACCCACTGCATTAGAAATGTCCCTATCTAGTTATAATTGAGGGACAGATACACATTTAGAGAATTATGTTCAGTAAATTTGACAGAGATAAAACCTTTACAATCAGTTGGTCTTTACCAAATCAACCTCCATGTCCTCATGTGTCATGACCATGTTATCATTTCAACACCATTTCACCAGCTGACTGAAAACTACAGATAGTAAAATGAGCATGACAGAAGCTAACGTTTGGTCTTAAGGTTCCAGCTTCAATATTTGACCAATGTTTTGCAATAAAAAAGTTACAGTGACAGTAATTTATTAGTTTGTGTCAGGAGTGCACATCAGTTACGCTGTATCAAACTGGTATTTACCATTTCACATCAAAAAGAATGAAGCACGGCTATTGTGTGTCTCCTCCTCCAGACGAGGCATTGTCCCTGTCTAGTACTGCAAGGCCAGTCTCAACAATGAACCCCCAAACTTTGTATTGTCACCAACATATTGCATCTCAAACCTCATTCTCACAGTGTAAGAGACAAGAGAGACGACAGCAAGAAACAATGAGCATCCTCAACCCGTATCTCAGATATACTGTACCTCCATTGCTTTAATGTTTCTAATGGTGTAATCTCTCCACACTGTAACCTTTAATGCATGTGCTATTTTTTAACCTAAACTCAGCAATAGATGAAGATAATGGTGCTGGAAGTGGACACATTTAGAGGTAACTGCTAACACAGCAGGTGCACCTTCATTTGAATCGGCATCAAATCAATATACAGGCCTGCCTGCCGCAAAGCAGCACTCTTGTTATAGCTAGGGCAAAATGATTGGGGGGATTTCTACAGTTTCTCTCTAAATCTGTTTGTCCAGCGGTCTCATGAGAGAGCCGTGTATGGGCTCAGATAAGCTCTCTCTGTGTTTTACTCTAAGGCTTTTTAAAGGGATAGTTCACCCAAAAAATGAAGATTCTGTCATTAATTACTCACCCTCAAGTTGTTCCAAGCACGTACAACTTTTGTTCAACTCATGAGATAATTTTCAAGCATAATTTGTTATGGATATATGCATTTCATTAGTTTGTTGTTACTTTTATGTAGTATAATGTTTTTGTTTTTTATTTTTTTGTTTTGATTTTATTGTAATTATGTTTATAGGTGGAGGCGTTAAATAAGCCCAGTTGGGTTTTTTTGCCTCTTCCTGCACATCATTAAATAAATAATATTTGTTTTATTTTTGATTATATATTTTATGTTTTGTTATTATTATTTTTTGTCATTTTGTATTTCATGGTGCAAAAATATAAATAAAATAAACTTGGGAACACAAATGAACATATTTTTGATGAAATCTGAGGAAATTCTGTCCATACATTGTCAGCTACGCAACTACCACTTTGATGATTCAAAAAGTTCATAAAGAGATCGTAAAACTAAATTGAGCCGTTTAATAAAATATTTCTGAAGAGTCAACCTCGCTTTATGTGATGAACAGATTGAATTAGGCTTTTATTTACATATGGACTGGTTTTATAATCTCTTTATAGACTTTTTGATGCGTCAAAATGGTAATTGCATAGACTATCAAAGAAGGGAGAGAAATCCCTCAGATTTTATCAAAAAGATCTACATTTGTGTTCCGCAGATGAACGAAAGTCTTACGGGTTTGGAACAACATGAGGGTGAGTAATTAATGAAAGATTTATTTTAATTTTTGTGTGAACTAACTCTTTAATTCCCTGCTCTCATGAGGGGGGTTACCGCTTCTCTTTTTAAGAATGCTTAGGAAGAAATATATATTTATATTTATGTTAATTAAGCAATCCCACAAGGGTGCAACAGTACAACAGTATGATAGTGAGTGAGATATTGCTTTTAAACAAAAGCTCAATAAACAAGTAATTAATATTGACTAACTTATGTGTCTGACAAAATTTGGCCAGATTATTCAGAGTGTTTTCTGCCAACGTAAATAGTTACAAAAGGAATTGTAATCATTAAAACATCAGACTGTAAACTGGCCTGAAACACTCAATATAAAATGATATTTTCTAATATATAAATTCTCTGGACCAAATGTTCACACAAGCTAATAGGGGTCATTTTTACCTTACTGGAAGTTTCCTGTGACGGGTAGGTTTAGGGGTTGTGTTAGAGTTAGGGGACATAATATACAGTTTGTACAGTATACAAATTATTGTAAATAAAAAAGAATATACAGATAAAAAATGTAAACCCAGTGTGTGTGTGTGTGTGTGTGTGTGTGTGTGTGTGTGTGTGTGTGTGTGTGTGTGTGTGTGTGTGTGTGTGTGTGTGTGTGTGTGTGTGCGATAACCTTGCAATAAGAAAGAACCATTTTTAGATCGTTGCATGTGTGTTAGAAGACACTAGCATTCCAGATCGAACACATTGTCTTCCATACTGAGCATGTTAATTGCTTCTGAGTCAATATGTTCACCATCTCCTTTGTGAGCGTTTTCCCTCCTCAGCTCGAGAGGTGACACAGGAGGCCATATAATGGCCCCAGGTATCCCACATCATATGTGTAGATGGTTTTATTGCTGTTTATACAGCATTATGGATCTCTGCATATATTTTACAATTAAAAAAGCATGGAAAACATTAGGGTTAGATGATCAGGCTTGAAAAAAAAAAATATTGCATAATTAGATTTAGTTCATGTAAAGAAATGGAGAGCACTTTTTTTCTGCTTGTGCTTTCTTTTAAAAGGGTTAAGTTTTTGCCTCCCTTTTTTAATTATCTGCTTTTGTCATCAGCATTTGGCCTTTAGTATGCTGTTTGAATAATGAAATAATGAGAAAAAAAGAATTAAAGGGTCTAAAAAAAGACTTTTAGAATGAAGACTTTTTTTACTGAGCATTTGGACTGGGGCAGGAACTCCTTCTGTCTAGACAGTTTATGATGCCAAGTAAAACAACATCAAAGACACCGTACCATGATACCACAAGATACCATACCTAAAACAACACTTTAAATACTCTCACTGTAGACTTTCTCTGCTTTTAACTAACATGTATTTATTTGTTTATTTGGTGTTATTATCATTAATGTGTCATTTTCTGTGAATCTCCATGGCAATTAAATGGATTGTGGCACTATACAAAATAACTATACAAACAACATTAATTGTTTAATGTTGTTAAAATTAAAAAGGAAAAAAAGGTAAAATATTGATAAAACGATTAATTTAATTGTTGCGTCCTTCTGTATTTAGTCTTCAGTGCAAACTGATGCTCAGTGGTTTCAGTATATTCATTTCTTAACACGTCAATGAAACAGATAGGTTAAATTTGTCTAGATACATAATAATAAACTTTGTCTGAAAGATTAAAATAATTCTGGATATCTGACATTTGAAGGCTGCACAGTCAGAATAAAGGATGAATGGATGGATGGATGGATGGATGGATGGATGGATGGATGTTGCCTAAACACACATCAAGGATTTCTGAAAGGAAGTGAAAGAAATTTCCGAATGAATGCCTTCCATGCTTTTTTTGTTTTGTTTTCCCAGCCAGAGATTTAGACCTGTGATGTATGTTAAGACAGAAACTGTAAACCTTCATTGCCAGGGTAATATATTCCTAATTCCCTGCCAGGGTAAATCACTGACAGAGAATTGGATATTAATTTTCAGACTCCAAAGAAGCCAAAGAGTGAATTATGCTTCCTAAGATGGATTACTGAACGGCATGACGGTTGGTTTTATTGCTGTAAGGGAAAATAAACTTTTTTTTTCAAAACTCTGTATAATTGATTAATCCAAAGTGCAAGCAACTGTGTCAACTGCAAAGGTGTGATTTCTTTTTTTCTTTCTTCTTTTTTTTTATAGACATATTACCAATGTGAGTAGCTACCAGCCTGTATACCGATATGAAATGTTTATTTATTGATGCATACAAAATAACACTAAAGGTTGGAGGGTTGGAGTTGGTTGTGGCCAGGCAGTCGAAGCGGGGAAGAAAAACAGCAGGACAGGAAGTGTAATTCCAAATCCAATCTTGCTTAGAGGCCAGTACAAATGCACCATTCAAATGGAACAACTGAACCAAAACCCAAACCAAGAGTTTAGATAACAGAGCAAGGGCTATACTCAGATGAATGTGCAGAGGAAGACCGCAAAACATTGCCTCGTGTTCCACTTCCTCAGTTGGACTATTCCTCCCACCGGTCATTTGTCTATACCAAATGTAGCTGCATTAGCTTTGAGCATTTTCTCCTCCTAATCTAGCTAGATAGTCTTAAAGCCCCTTACAATTAACCTCATTTGCATCTGACTGCAATTTGCATTGAAAGCAAAAGTTATTACTGCAAAATCCCAATGTTCTTTGTGGAATTGCTTCTTCAAAAGGTCCTTTTATGTTTCTGAATACAGAAATTATTTCAAGGGGTTTGAGTGTTAGGCCTACTGGTTTAGTTGTAAGACAGCAGGCAGTGGTTCACAAACTGTGGGATGGTGTTGTTAAGGGGGTGTGGAAACTTCACTTTCACACATTCACATGCGTTGACAAAGGATGTGAGAATCAGTGAGACCAACAACTTTTTTTATCTTGCTCCTCCAACATTATTTTTAATTTTAATATAATTGCTATTTATTTTTATTTGTGTCAGTATTTTTTCATTATTCAACACTGAAACAAATCAAATCATGGAACATTTATGCTACAAACATTTATGTTTTTGTACTTTCAAAAGAGAGAACCACTTCCACATTATTTGTAAGACAAAAATGTTCCTGGGAATGGGTTTGAAAAAGTTAGTGCTAAGATAAACTTCATTAAACATTTAATGCTACGCTTATCTGAAAGCACACCATTCTGACATCAGGGCTGTGACATGCTATCTGTCCTCCAATGTGTCTTAGCAGTTAGCTGTTTCCTTTCTGTCCTCAAAGCTCATCCATAGATTTTCCAGATCAAGGCCTGGTGACATTTACCCAAAAGGATTTGGAGAGAAGAAAAAAAAACAGCTTTATCCTACCAGGATAACCTTGGTTGGTCACAGAGTACAGACCAAGGGTCAGTTCTCTGATCACAGCAACCCATTTCAAGAATACGGAAGGTTAGAGATACAAGGTGGCAGGGTATCAGCATTTGTAAGACTGGTTTAAGTCAATACAGATTCAGTTCAGTGTTAAGTTCAGAACATATGTTGCCACACAAATGGGTGCTGACACTCATTCAGTGTATTTGAAAGTATTCCAAATATTACTCCAGTGTTTTCATTATTGATCATCAGTCAATCATAATTAAAATGTGCATTATATTATAAGACTTGTGAAGACTTTATTTTGTAATTTTTAATGAGCCAAGTGGGTTGAGTGAGGAGAATAACGATTTATACATAAATGAGCTACTACTTAAGACGTAGGCCGCGTGCAGTGTATTATTCATTTATTCTTGCAGTCTGGGGAGAGGTCAAAATTATTCAGCTCACATTGCTTTATTCATCTAATTTCAAGCGACCGTTTAAAGCTCAACTGTATTCAAATGTTTCGTTACAAATCATGCAATTTTCAACAGGGATCATATTGACGGCATGTTGATGAGGGAGAGAAGAGCAGGAGTTAGATGAGGGTACTGTCTGTGACCATGTGTGGGCTACTTCATCATTATACCTACTGTGTGAGACCAAACGTTCTAAGAAGCCAATGATGACTCTTTGAGGGAGATAAATAAATTATACACTATTTGTTTGATGCCCTGCTTCTGAGTTTTATATTTACATTTTTCATTTGACAATAATGATGTTTTTAAATATTCTGTTCTATTATCATCTGCCTGTTTTTTAAATTACATGAAACTATAATTTGGGACAGGCGCCAGAATTAATTCAAGCTCTCAAATGGCGCATTATCATTGTATGAGCAATTGTCTCCCTCTGCATATTGAGCGTTACACATGACCGGCTGAAATTATTTGTTCAACATTCCATAACATCATAAATGGTAATTACTCTGAAAATTGTTTTAGGGCTTTTGGAAATGTTGAGAAATTCTTAATGATGTAAGCATCTCTAAAATATTTCAAGTGGTAATGGCTAATTCTGAGGAGAGTGCAAGAAGTTGCACACTAGCTTTAAGAGTGTGATTTTTTTTTTAGGCAGTCCATAGCTCTACTTTAGGTCTTGAGTGGCTCACCGACAGGGTTCCTGGGGATCAACGGAGCAGGAGTGAAGATAGACTGGAGACAGGAGATAATTGGGCAGAACAGGATGTGGTGTGGCACCATGGCCGCCCAGGGAGCTTCCGCACTAATCCATGCCTCCCATCAGGGGTGACACCAGAGGAATGACTATCTCAAGCACTCCCTTGGCACGGACTCCTTTGGGAAACTCCTTCAGTCAGTCTCTCTCTAAGCATCTGTCAGCCTCCCGTCTGACTTTCTTTCTAACCACCAGCTCTGTCCAGCTCTGAGATTTGTCCTTCATATCCTCTGACCTCTGGTGGCACCAAGAAGCTCAAGACAGGGTATCAGGTACTGGACACTGGCTTGGTCATTAGTGGATTGAATAAACTGTTATTCCCTATCTTTGTTGTTCTTGAAGGCAATTGCTCTGATGGGTCAATTGCATGACACGACATGTAGCCCTTTGCAGGATCCAATTTGATTTCTCTAAATAAGTAATACAAAAGAGCTGGAAAAAAGAATGTAACATCAACGTCATTGAAAGCCTGAGGGACATTAAAATTAATGGCCATTATTAGGGAGCTTCTTGTTGGTTATTCTGAATAGAAGTCTGGAGAAATCCAATCAGACCCCTGCTGAAGCTTTTTGAGAAGTTTAATGAGTTACTTACATTCATTGTGTTCTTTCAACTAAACTAGAATCCCAAGTGCATCTAGAAAGATGCCACTGTGGGAGATGAGCAAATGAATTTGGAATGAGTATTATGTATTTTGGTTGAAATTGATTTTATTCCGTGCCAAATGGCTTGGTGTTCTGAGTCATGGGAATGTAGGCCTCAGCTGTGTCCTGGGATTGTTGGGGTTCTTAGTGACATCTCAATTCAAAGAGTCACCGTTTGGATTTTAAAGTGTGGCCAATGTTTCTGTCAGGCCACCCAGACCTCCCTCAGCATGCAGAATATTTATCAGGGAACATTTTGCATTTGTATGAAATCATCAGAGAAAGGAGGCTGATGAATGTATGTATGTGCTAGCTCAACTAATTCACCACTGTTTGTATTCTCTCTCACACACACAGCTTTCAGGAATGGGTTGGAATTTTAAAATCCTCTTTTGGCTAAGGGCTTCATGATGGACGGGTATCATACAGTCTCTCCCTAATATGTTTTTTCTTTGTGCAATGATATTGTGTATTCTTATTACAAAAGCAAACCGTCTTGCTATGATGCAAATTTATACACCTCAAAATTTGGTGCCTAAATAGCTCTCTCTCTCTCTCTCTCTCTCTCTCTCTCTCTCTCTCTCTCTCTCTCTCTCTCTCTCTCTCTCTCTCTCTCTCTCTCTCTCTCTCTCTCTCTCTCTCTTACCTGATTTATGTATTTTGATTACGACGAAGAGGCTGAGAGGTTACAAAACACAACATTGTTATAGTAGAATTCCTCTGTTAATGTAATCAACTCCAACATAAAGAAAAGCCCATTTTCTTGCAGCATTCACTTCAACGAGCAACACTTCAAAGAATTTGTTTATTGGTTGAAATTGGCAGATCGAGTTTCTGCTTCTGATTGAAAAGCACTAGGATTGTCTCTGTGAGTTCTTTAATGCCATTGCCAGCCTCTTGTGCAATGCTGTTTATGTCCTGATGTGATTACCGTCAGTGGTAGTCTCTTTGAGATGCAGAAAATGAGATTTTCAAAGAAAGAATATGAACCACATGAATGGTTTGACAGCGGTGAGTGAGAAAACACTGAAATACAACCAAACGCCTAACTTTATGTGAGGCTGCAAGGTTAAATTCAATGCTGAAAACAACAGGTTTTCCACGTTATATGAACTTGTTCATAGTAACATACTTCACACTTTTTCCTCCCTTCCAACACAAGGTGTTTTAAAGCTGATGGGGAGAATGTTGATGTGCAGCTGTTCCTGACGTGGCTTCAAGCTACAAAACTAACTTTCCATCCTCCTTACATTTCTTATATCACATCTTCCTACAGTCATCCACGGGGCTATTTATAGTGCTGCATTAATTTACTGCACATGGGACTCTGAGGGCCACATGGCTGTTCTTCTCCTCTAGGAGCTCTATTGCATGTGGTTTCAACCCTTTTATTGGTTTCCAGTACGCCCTGTTTTTGCTGGAGGAGTTATGAGCCGTTCATGGATGGAAGCCCAGTCCCAGGCAATGGCACTGCACAGGCTTTGAGTGCATATGTGGAAAGTTTTAGCAAAAGAAATAACCTAAAATATTGAAACATGCAAAGGAAATGTGTAATCCAAGACTTTGAGTTGCCTTACATGTTTAGATGACCAGTAGAGGTTGTGGGAGAGCTTACTGACAGTCCATATCAACATATCACTCGCCCTGAGGACAGATACGGTGGCATTTAAGTATGAATTCAGTCACCTCTGTTGCCCCCCAAATAATTGGAAAACAACTTTGAGATAGTGGTCCACTGCACTGTGGGAAGCTTGCACATTGTATTGTTTTCCTTAATTGATTTGAGTCACAAATGTATCCAATGAACAGACAAACCCTGGTATTATGACAAATCAAATTTTCCATTTGTTTTTTAACAGTAGAGAGTATTCTCGCTTTAGGTCTGCATTACCATTTCACCCTTCTGTGAGTCAACATCTGGAACTGATCCCCTAAATGCTTGGAGAATTGAGCATAAACTATTAAAGGGATAGTTCACTTTAAAATTAAAATTCTGTCATCATTTACTCACCCTCAAGTTGTTTCAAACCTGTATTAATTTATTTCTTCTGCTGAACACAAAGAAAGATATTTTGAAGAATGTCAGAAACCAAACAGTAGTCTGTACCCATTGACTTCCATAGTATTTTTTTTTTCCTACTATGGAAGTCAATGGGTACAGACTACTGTTTGGTTACCGACATTCTTCAAAATATCTTTCTTTGTGTTCAGCAGAAGAAATAAATTAATACAGGTTTGAAACAACTTGAGGGTGAGTAAATGATGACAGAATTTTAATTTTAAAGTGAACTATCCCTTTAACACCACGCACGCACGCAACACACACACACACACACACACACACACACACACACACACACACACACACACACACGCACACGCACACGCACACACACACGGACAGATAGATAGATCGATAGAGACCTGACCCTTTAAATTTAATTTGGGATAACTTTTCAATGTGCTTCAGACTTTGGTAGATTCTGGGAATAAATCATTTCACATTTCTTTCAATTGTGCTTGATGTTAATTAAAGTACTATTTATCTGAACCCAGAGGTGCTGTTGTGGCTCCCTAGCTACACTTTAGCTTAGTGGAAGGTGTTCCCAATTATAGGTTTGACTGCACAAATACAATTTTTCAAGGCTTAAATATGTCTGGGATGATTTGTTGAAGATCACAATGCTGTTTACAGTCAGCAAACACCACAGCGAAGTGGATGAAAACTGACAAATGATGAATAGATTACTACATCTCTCATCTTTCCTGCACTAAATATTATTCCCAGTGTGAGTCTGGTAATCACTCTGCTAACAAGCCTTAGAGCAAATGCTGTCTCATGTTCAGATGGAGCCAAAGCAGTACAGTGTCCTTTGTTTACTGTTCCAAACTCCTGCAGTCATCTATGCACATCTTGAGCCTACCTCTCTGCCCTTGGCCACCTCTTCTCTAATCAGCATAAAAGCTCCCTAAGAGCTCAAAGATGAAGAGAATTGGCCTCAATTACACAGGTAATGACATTGTTTTCGCTAAGATACTTGGGGGGGACTGGTGCCAGCAGCAACCTGAATCTATACCAGAGTCATTACATGATCTTTAATGTAATCAGTAGACCCTTCCTTTGCAGGTTGGAGTTCCATCACTGCTCCGATGAGGGAGAAAGAAGGAAAGTGGATTAATGTAGTAGTTTCCCAGCATTCAGCATTCATAGTAGTTTCCCAAAGACTAGATATAAGGGTTGCAAAGCTATGTCTTAAATTAGACACACAAATCTCAGAGGAATGTAGTACATACTCTTCACTGATATCAGCTAAAAAGGAAATAGGAATAATAAGTGCAGAATGCAGAACAAGGGAGAACTGATCACATGCACCTCTTAATTCTTCTCAGGAGGGGAAAAGGAAGTCATGCGTTCTCTGTGGATTGGAGGCACACTTTGCTAATGCTGCGAACTGCCAAGTTGCGACTGCAGCATGCAGGAAGACTCACAGACTTGTGTGGTGGATTTGGTGGTTGACAGTGGGTCTTCCATATATTTCCTGCCCTACAGCACTCATGCATGCCATTTCAGTAAGGTTCGCAACCCACAGCCCGGCTTGTGACGTATTCAAAAGCCCAAATCCCGGTGGTTGGATGTTTGTCACTAAACATTTCCCTACATGACCACTCATTATACTGCCAGGCTCTTCATTGTGGACAAAGGGACATCCCTCATGGGGAGGGACCTAATGTCTGCACTGCATGTGAGGATTGAAAACAATTAAGTCCCACCTCATAATGCCCTTCCTGTGCCAGTCTTTTAGTGTAATGTTGCTGAGTTGCTGAGTATGGATGTGCTAAAAACACTATACTTTATACGCTTAAAGCTGGATGAAAGATCACACCTGTGTGCCAAAAACTTTGCCGTCTGACATTGCCTGTTTGCAGTGCTGTGTCAGAGGTATTAAATCGCTTGCAAGCAGATAGGGTGATAGAATGCATCAATGCCTCTACATGGGCATCACCAATTGTTGTAATGTAGAAAAAGTCAATTAAAATTGACACCAGAGAGCCAAATAAATCTGTGATTGTGGACACTTTTCCATTCCCACGCATTGACAGACTACTCTCTGCAATAAAAGGTTCTACTGTTTTCACTACCATCGACCTGACTAATGCTGACTACCAAGTGCCGCTGCATGAGGACAGTTGTGACCTCAACATTTTTATTACACACGACAGACTGTTCCGTTTTTGCTGTGTTCCTTACAGATTGGCTTCTGCACCACATTTCACAAGATGATGACTATCATCCTGACTGGCTTGTCAGGAATTGAAAATTACCTGGACCACATTACAATCCACAGACGAGACATGTCTATGCTTGACGAAGCACTTCAAGCGGTCTTGCAACAACTAGAAGCTGCTGGCTTGCAGCTCAATAAAGACAAGTGTCGCTTCCGGCAAACCAGCCTGCTGTTCTTAGGTCATATTGTTTCAGTGGAGGGTATTTTTCCTAATGAATCATGTGTATAGGTGATACAAAATGTGCCTGTTTATTATCTGTCACGTTTGCCCTTACCTGCTTCTCCTGCAGATAATGCTGTTGCTCCAGCTGCTGTTACTGTAATCAGACATATCCAGATCGTCTAGACACGACCACAACACATGATGTAGTCAGCCGGATCCAGATCAGATGGAGGACCTGCGCCTAGACACGACCACAACGCATCCCTTAAGTGTCAGCAGAGATTGTGTCAACTAGACTATCCCTGTGAAGGCCTCATCGACACGACAGCCATCGGCACTGATCCTCAACAAACTCGTCTCCATATCGTGCGATGACTCCGATCTTCAACCAGATGGAACTGGATAAATATTCTGATACAATCTGAATTCTGACCTATAATGCTGCCTGAATCATAATCATACACTGTTGGCCAGAAGAGATCTGCCTGGTTTCTCCCAAGTTTTTTTTTTCTCTATTCTGTCACCTGATGGAGTTTTGGTTCCTTGCCACTGTCGCCTTTATCGCCTTTTTCCTTTTGGCTTTTGGCTTGCTTAGTTGGGGACATTTAATTTTATTTTCTACAATATTATTGATCTGCCTGCATTGACACCATTATATGACAACTGAATTGAGCTGGACGATGACATCACGGTTTTATCCAGAGCTGATATATATCAAATAAATGAATTACTTTTTTTTATTTTACAACAAAAACTTGCTTAAGCTGGACTATGACGCTATTTTCTTCTAGACACAAACTTTGTTGCATTATTTTTCTGTTATCTCTGTAAAGCTGCGTTGAAACAGTCTGTATTGTAAATAGCGCTATATCAAAAAGGTGACTTGGCTTGACTGTTGATGAGGAGCTGGTGCTTTTCCATCTGCCTCCTGTTATTCTCTGTCTGTTGCTGATGTTGATGCTGTATGTGCTTCTTGACCTGCTCTAACCAAACTTCAAACACAGATTTGAAATGGTGGGCCTACTTCACCCAAAGGACTGGACGTTGAGTTGTTGCCGTACTATAAACTGCGTCTGGAACTGTCTGTTAAGGACAAATTCATCTTCCTGAGCTCACGGCTGATTGCGCCTGCTGCTATTTGATCTGTGCTTATTACCATAGCACACAAAATACATCAGGGAAAGGTGAGAACCAAACATCGGCCGGGGAAGGATTCTCAGTCTCATAATGCTGTCATTCTGTACTGTTATTTATATAGTGCACAATTATACTTTAGGGCCCTAACCGTACCTGTAGTATTGTAAGAAGCACTGATAGTTCACACAACATGGTGGAGGGGGAATCATAACTCTCACAAGAACATAGATGTTTCCAATGGAGGGGAAAGCATAACTCCTGCGCAAACATCGATAGTTCACCAAACATAGGGGAGGAGCAGCAAAGGATTTCTGTCAATGAGATTTTGTCACAGACAGTGAAAGTAACATTCATTTTAGTCAAACCAACAAGCATAGCATGTGAGCTTTATTAATTAAGTTCGAGTTCTAGACTAAAAAAAAAACAATTATGTTTGTGTGTGGTCTCATTCACCCTTTATCAAGCATGCACTGGGAGATTCATAGTAAAACTATTTTTAATGTTTATTAGTTGTATTTAAATTATTATTATTTATTTATTTTAGTTGTTGTTTTTGCAGTGTAGGCATACATATGTGCGGTTTAAAAAAATAGTAGAGTCAAATTGTAATGTAATGTGTTCTTGCATAAAAAAAGAAAACAATGGATGATGTGCAGTATGTGTGACAGGAAGATGGACAGAGTTGTTTGTGTGAATGAAGTTAAAAGTATGTGTGAGTCAGTATTCCTTTCGGCACTGTGTCATCCTCTCCCAGACCCTCCAGTAGACAGGCTTTATTAAAATATGCCTTGCCCCTGCCAAGGTTATGCCAGTGATAATCTCTGCAAAACTTTCTACCACTATGCACAGCTGACTGAACTGCAATTTCAAAGATTACAGATCTTGTCATACACACAAAAAAAATCATCATTCACTCCAAGCTGAAGAAGTTTTGTGGGAGCAAACATCTAAATGTTCCTGGAACACAGCGTTTCAGAAGAGCACTTTAAATAACAGTCATTCAGTTCAGACAGGTCTGACAACCATACTGCTGTTGTTGGTTATTTTGTTGATCACAGAGACCTCTAAACATTTAATTCAGCATGCAAATATGATTTTGTCATGTTTTTTTTTCTTCTTCTTTTTTGTGTGTGAAAAATAGCCTTTTATAGTCTGCTTACACTGAGCATAAATATACTTGTAATTGTCTTTTGGATTTTAATCACATATTAATCACACATTCAGTTCCACCTTTCCTGCTTTCAGCTGTAAGATTATGGTTACATATTCTGAAGTATAGTGGAAAAAAAAATCGCTTTTCTGCATCTGGCATGCATGGCCTGTCTAATGCACTGCAATGTTCTATACTTAGAATAGAAGTAACAGTCTCTCTATTTGGCGTGAATCAGCGTGCCTAGTAACCCGGCACACTGAACTGTCTGTAAGGCATCCATCCGTGACATTTGTTTGATGATGTTCTCTCCTCTGTCAGTGTGTTTTATAATTATGGGTATTTTGCAAAGCCTGTTGGCTCAACAGAAACTCAGGTTAGCATCCTTAACACACTGAGACACATTCACAGTAATTTTGAGGCATAATTGTGACCACACGACCGCGTTAATCAAGCATTTGTGCAAATAGCGTGCTTGTTATCTATTTAGCAAAATCGTGTGCTTTTCTCTTGTTCGTAGGCCTACGTGTGTGCAACATTTTATTGGACTATTTTTGTTTCTGTACCAGCTGTAAATAGCTGTACCCTTGAGGGTTGGGACGGGCTAGAGTGGCTTCTTCCACATAGTGAAATAATTACTATGGTTCAAAACGGTACGGGATTTGATTGCATGTTTAGTATGTTATTCCACTGAGAGGGACTATGTAATTTAGAAACTGATGACAATATTGCTTTCTCCTTGGAGGAGAAAAGGAACATTTGTATCTGCATTTTTGTCCCTGTCTCTGAGCATTTATCCAAGATGGTGACCCAAAAAGAAGGGAAATTACACATGAGAATAGGAATCATATCACGTGGAGGGCTGGTAATTATCCACGGAGAGGGACTCACTGGTGTCAGGTGACGCTGGGTGGCTCTGTGGAAGAATGCTTGTGAAGTATCACCCATGTCTGTTTGTGTCCAAGTAACATGCCGGCCTGATCAAAGCAACAGCCGTCAAGTCATATCAGGAGCAGTGAAGAGTGGAGAACAAGTTTTGGCTAATGAATGTCAGAGAATGTAAAACATGTCCATGGGGCATTTGGTCAAAGCCCTGTGTTTCCTCTCAGCACCCCTTCTCCCACAAACCCATCAGATGGAGCAACCCAGCACCCCATAGTGTGTATATCCTGCGTCTGGAAGGGGACCGTCTGCAGTCAGCAGGGGGACCAGGCTGTATTGAAGAAGGAGAGGCGTTTTCAAAGCTCACTGAAGCAGCCATGCATTTCCCCCCTGGCTAGCTGAGTTTAGAGAGCCCCCGTAAACAATGACAGGGGGCCGTCATACATGCCCTCTGAGGGCCAGAGACAGACATAATCATCTGATAGTGATGACGGGACTATTACCAGAGTGCTTTCATTCTCCTGCTTCAGTACACAGCCCTGTGTGTTTCCATCTCTGTGACACAGAGTTCAGATTGCAGTGTTTAAGCCTGTCCGCTTTGTATTTATATTCCAAGCCTTGTGATGAGCTGGTGGGTTTATACAGGTTCTTCTTCTTTTTTTTTGTTTGCTGCAAATGGAGAATCTGAAATTCTACACTATACCGTAACCAACAGGATGTGCTATCATGCATTATGGTGCATGTGGAATCACTTGTGCTGAGAAAAAAAAAAGTGAGGTCTCTCTCGAAAACACATAAAGGCTGTCAGAGCTAATTGTGCTGAGTCTTTGATCTGCTGCTGCTATCGAATCTCAACATTTCAAGCAGCGTGTGAAAGCTTGATATTGCTCAGAATGGATCACTTTTGCTCCAGGCTGTAAGCTTACACTGCATGCAAATGCCCCGACAGTCAATAATTCCATGTGGTACATCTCACGTGGCACAAGCAATATCCTAAATTACTCCGCACGGACCTCTTGACTTCTCAATGCGATGACAACCCCAGTCATGAGGTCAAATGAAAATAGAGGGATTTATTCATAAAAAAACATGACTAGGAAGATACAGGAAAATGAGACAAATCAACACCCTTGCAAATGGGTCAATAGCGTGACTTTTTTCTCATACATTGACTTGAATAATAATGTTTTTGATGTTTTGTTAGTATTTATTAATTTTTTTTTTTTTTTTTTTTTTTTTGTTCATTTATTTTTATAGTTGTTTGTTTATTTATAAAAAATGTGGAGTGTGTTGAACATGTCAACAAGCCTAAAATATTCTAAATATTGTATGACAACACAATATTAATTTGGGGTTTAAAAAACATGTGGCACAGCTTTTCATAAACATGAATGAATAAATGAATGATCATTTCCCAAAACAATTAAATAGTTTAAATAGTATAAAAAACAAAACAAAAAAAAACATTATGAAACCAAATACAGTAGTCAACATTTGAAGTGGATCAAAATAAATAAATAATCAAAGTAATAAATAATCAAATAATAAAGAACGGGTATTGTTCAAAATTCAAGGTTTTGATCCACTTCAAATCTTGACTACTGTAAATACAATTTCTAAAGTACATTTATGTCTCAATTTAGATTTTTTAAATATTTTTCATCATGGAAAATCTTAAAATGTGTAATTGACTCAAGTACACACACTACTTGGACGTCGGACTAATAAACACAACACAGGATGTAGTATGTGTGGTAAGCACTTCATGCACATTTCAGAACCCATCTTCCTACAGTGAGTGAGGGACAGTGAGGGAACATTTACTCTTTTCCTCTGAAAGCTGTCTTTTATACTCTGATTTATTGATAGCTCTAATGTTCCAAGCTGGTTCTGTGTTTTATTTCAGGAGGCACCGCTTTCCTTGCTCTCCCCTTCTCTTAAATTTTTCATATCAAGCTGAGAGGATGTTTCAAGTCCATAATGTACATGTCTTATTAATGTGAAGTTTTCATAACATGGGTTTAATCGTGAGAAATGTCCCTATTGTCCTCTCTTCGCTCCATCCCCTGACTGCTTTCGCTCCCTCCATCCCGGGTCTGTCTGAGGGGCCATTGCAGGACACCAGTTGGGCTTTCAGGTCCTTTGACCAGCAATTGCCCTGTATTTCCAAATGTGATTTGTAACATCCTTCGTTCGTTCGTTCCATCCATCCATCCATCCATCCATCCATCCATCCATAATAATTTTATCACCCTCATGTTAGATTTTTTAAAGTTATATAAATTATACCATATAGTAGTTATATAGCTGGGGAAGCATATTCCAAGCTGTACGATAGCTTAGTGTGAGAAACAGACCAAAGATTCAGTCGTTATTAACTAAAAATCCATCATAGCGCTTTAATGAGAAAAGTAGTGATGTCTGATTTGTGAACACAGTTTTTTTTTTTAAATTAATAATTCATTCCATCTGGTTCACAAATCTGCTCTGAATTATTATTTCATGGATTAGAACAAAGTTCACGAGTTTGCCTGACAATCATCCATTCATAGCTGTTAAGTGCACACTGCAAGGGAAGATTATATCATGTTAATTCATCATATCACGAACCACTTTTCTGTTTATTTTTTTATCTCCCTTTTTAACATCAATCAACAGCATTGGTGAGGGTGAGTAAATGATGATGACAGACTGTTTGGTGTATTTTTATTGTCATCTCTATCCTTATTAAGGACAATTCAAAGGTTCTCTCTTGGTCCTTTTTGGATGTATAGATTTAGAAAGAAATGTACAGTACCTCTAAAGAGTGTTTTTTTTCAAGACTTAATACTGCAGGGGCGATTGTGCTTTTCACAGCTGTAATTAATGATTTTTTGCATCTGACTGAACCTGGCATTTGTGGGATGCCACCCATCTCCTTTGAGACTCTGTCAGCCTCACATTAAAGTCCCAATTTAGATCCGCCAGTTTCCTTGATGACTTGGTAACAGCACACTATATCGGTCTTCAAAACACACAAACAATCTGATTTTACCATTTCTGTAGGCTGCTCAATAAGCCCACAGTACATGTTTGTATAGATTGTTATGCATATACGAATGGCACTTTCATCCCAACTAGAATTATCAATGTATCTTTTTACAAACACACTAGAATGAGGGGAAGCAGCCATGAAGTCGGGATGGTCGATGACAGGAGTGTCTGTAGCTGCTCACAGGCAGTATCAGTCAAGCCTAATGTCACACTGATCTTTGTGATAAATGTTGCGGTTTCACCTACTCCAAATGATGATGTGGCAGAGAAATCATTTCTCAGAGAGCGGACAGCTGTTTCTTCTGCCGTGATCTGAGAAGTGCAAGTGTTAATCCTCACTTGTCACAAAGCTTGTGCATTGACACGCTTGTGCACTTATCTAGTGTGTAAAACACAGATAATAGTAAGATAAAATAGGCTACACATTGGAGTTATTAATTGACTAAAAACGTATGTTATATAGCAATCAAATTTTGGTTTGACTATATATTTCGTCTCCAACATTCCTGAAAATCGGAAAAATTGGTGCCAACATGGATGTGTTTTATGTTAGTAGAATATAGTAAAGCTTTAAAAAACATTGTTTAGTTAGTTTAACTTACAGTTGTTTTGGACTGAAGCAGCTTAGTGTGAAAAAAATGCCTTTGTGTTTAGATTATGTCAAGATCACGTCGGCCCGAGTCTCTTAAATTAGCTTCTCTAAAATGTATTTGTGAAGCTGGCACATGATTCAGACACAGCAGCTAATGATTCACTGGGCCATGCCAATCGAGTCGCTTCTCAAACTGCCATCAAGCTTTGCCCAGGCGACTGCTATCAGTGATTAGCACACACTTCTTGCTCATCACCCTAATGAACTGTTGGAACACACTTAGTCATCGTTCAGATTGAACATTCACTGATGCTAAGTTGATGAATGTGGGGGAAAAAAGGAAACACTTCAAAATGTTGTACACACTTTACCCTTTGTTGCATAATATGGCTTCCTTTGTGTTTCTGCCACACAAACGCAGATGTCCACATACAGAAATAGAAGCTATATAAGTTCAGACCTCCTATAGTGTCTGCCACAGAGGAACTAGAACAATCTAGCCTGAAGCAGAGCTGCATCTCATTTTAAATGATATCACCTGCACATCATATACACACAGGTCAGAGTTTGTGTTTACAGTGGGAATTTGGGTAAATTGAGACACGTTTTGCCATTGAGATGACTGGGGGAAAATGTCCCCATTATCCTGAATTAGCCCTATTCTTTAAATTTTCGATTTCAGTTTGATTGAAGCAATCATTTGTGTTGTTAACATGTCATGTACACTCTAAAAAGTTTAACTATGATTTACTAAAAAATTTTGGTGAAACATTTTTACACTCAAAAAAGTAGTAAATTTTAAAGCTGTGAAATCAATTAAATATACTGTATGAATTGAGTGAACACTCAACCGTTGAAGTTGTTGTCACGTCAGAGGCTGGGGGAGGGGTTTATTGTTTTAACTTACTCAATTTATTAAGTGTGCTAAACACATTAATAATATTGACTTGAATTACGCAATTTTTGTGGTGCTTGAAACAGATCTGTTTAATTCTCCATTCTCAAATATTTTGATAGAAAATTCACAAATATATTAAGTTTATTTAAAATAAATACTTAATCTACAAAATATTCATCTAAAATAATCCCTCTAATTTAGACAAAATTAACTGTTTTTGTCAATTATGTTGGTATGTTCAACTCAAACAATCAAGTAAATGATATTCAGAGATTTTATTAAGTTAATAAAGTTAATTAGTACTGTGATATTTACTAGCCCCTGAATTATTTGTTAGAGTGTAAATACTTGAAATCGGACTTGTCCAGTTTTTGTGAAGTTAGACTAACTGACATGGATAATGAGATTGTATCTTATCTTCATCCAGCATGTAAACACATTAAACTACAATTAGCAAAGGTGTTGTGTGCATGCGTCTACGAAAGACTGAGATGACACAATTCATGGTTGAAACTTAGCTAAAACCAATTAATCATCACTGATGAATAATCATTATCTATCACGCAAGAGCCACAGTGTGAGCTTAAATATTGTGTAAGAAGTAATTAATTATGCCAATTTTAATTCACTCAGACATCATCACCATAATTAAAATAATTATAAACCAAATATCAAAATAATTAATTGACTTTGTCATAATTATAATCACATATATTTTACATTTGTATAGCACTCCAAGATATTATTTTTGCTAGGAAAAAATAATAGAATATAACATTACACATTTGCATGTATCATTGCTCCACCTTGGTGAATTATTTATGTGACTGTGATTTATACCTTACAAACAACAAAACATTTCATCCATGACGCCTTCATGCCCGTGTCTCCATATGTCTCTCTATATGATTCCTAATTTAAAGGCTTATGCTGCCTTTTCATATCATCTTCATCTATTTAATTTATCATATCCCATGATTTTACTTTAAGTCTTTGCTACTGCTGCTATGTATTTTGATTAATTTCTATATCTCTGTATCTCTGCCTTCGAAGCACATCTTTCTCCCAGCTCTGTCTTAAAGGTAATCACATAATTCAATATTGATTATATTTCTTTTGACAAATGAGGTGCTCTATTTTTCTGAAGGTACTTCAATTGAACGCAGGCAGACTTCATTGCTTGAAGCGGGAAAAAACACTAAAAACATGCAAGTAATGCAAAAACATGAAACAAAACAAAGCAACAAATAAAGAGAAAAACATAATCTATAGTATATTGACCTAAATGCCAATGCATACTGAGTTTTTCCCCATCTACAGAGAGCTAAACATTAATCAATACATTGCTTTCCTGTTGATGGAAATAGATGTTCAGTTTCTCAAAAAGTGGCCATCAAATAAATGATTAATTCACAGCTGTATGTATGACACATGCTTTGGATCATATTTCTCCATGCATTTTTTATATTTATGAATAGTACTGCTGGGCAACCACTCCACAGAGCCGGACACATGGGAGCCTGTGTTCCATTAAATTTCTCTTTCTTTATGAGTGATATCTTTACCTTTGAAATGGAACAGACGGAAAAAAATAATAAATAAGTAAAGAAATAAACCGAAACCAGTCTTTGTTTGTTTACTTCTCCAGAAGTGCTCAGAGACTTAAGAGCGCAGAGGAATAGGAACGAAATCGTCAGGAAAATTTGTTCTCAGTAGAGACCTGAATATCAAATAGCTCTTGTTTTCTGATATCTTAGAGTTTGGCAAAAACATCTGTCTCTGTCAAGCAGGTCATGTCCAGTTGCAAACGTGCTATTAGCACATACGAGCTAACTCTTCCTGACCTAATGTGTCTACTTCTGTACTCTACTATGTGAAAAGCTGTACATCAAGTACTTTAGTATTTGGCTATGTCTGAATGCTCGGAATTCATAACAGTAGGTGAAAAATACCTGAATGACCTACTTCCAGTGAGATTCTGAAGTATATGTCAGATGGATTCTTTACTATCTGATGAGGAAAAGACTGGTAAGTAGAGGAACAGTGACAAGAAGGCCATAATACAGTAGGTCAATACCAACATGATGGATGGAGTATATCTGCATGCTGATTGCATTTAAACACACATACTTCGTAGAACATATGTCTTTAAATGTATTACCTAGAGTAAGTTCAGACATAGATATTGTAAACAGGATACTGCCAGTTTTCATTTTGAAGTAAAGCTCTACATTTCATTATGGATTATACTATGAAGGAAATCCATTATGGATTATACTGGATTATTCATGAATATGCACTACTGTTTGAGGTTAGTAAGATTTTTATTTGTTTAGTTATTTTATGTTTTTGAAAGTCTCTTATGCTCAGCAAGGCTATATTTATTAGGTCAGAAATACAGTAAAAACAGTAATAAAGTTATGTGTTATTATAATTTAAAATAACAGTTCTCTAAGGAATAGACAGTTCAAAAGAACAGCATTTATTTGTTATATAAATCTTTTGTAACAATGCAAAGATCTTTACTGTCAATTTTGATCAGTTGAATGGATTCTCGCTGAAGAGAAGTATTCGAAGAAAGAAAAAAAGAAAAACTTCAGACCCAGACTTTTTTAATATGCTTTGTTTTTATGCAATACATTTGGCAGATATGTTCACATTCGCTAGCCAGTTTCCTGCTTCCCATAATGCAATGCTTCCAAAGTAAATAGTATGAAGAAAAAGGAAAACAGCAGGTTGTAGAAGGTCACGTGTCAATTGTTTAGTATTCATCACTTTGAGAATTTGTTGCAAACTGTCCATTGGTTGGTAAAAGAGGAGAAGAGGAACTCAAGGAACTTCCTATACTATCCAAAGTATAAATACAAATGTAATGCTGGCTCATGTCTCCCCTTTTGTAGATTTGACTACAAAAAAACAGAAGTGTAAATTCTGAAGGAACTATACACAGACAAATAGATTTGTCTTACCTGCTCTCATCCAATCAGGTGCCATAGATCAAATAGCATTCAATTATTACCAAGGAGATATTGTATTTCGGGGCTTGATCAATGGTACCCAGCACATCTTCTGTAGATGTCTGGTGCTGTTCATTTACATAGATCTTGAGCACTTATGGTACAAAATCAATGATTCTGGCTGGAATATCTTCACAGGACCCACAGAACATATCTGCAGAAGCCAACCAGTCGGCTTAGGACTCGATGGCTTCACATCACACAGCTTGGTCGCTGCTAAACAAGAGCACTCTAAATCACAGGCCATCAAACTCTCCCTTTCCTCAGCTTCTATTTTAGCTCCTGGCATCAGATTATGTATATTCCATCCCGGTTAGAATGAAAGCAAAACGGTTATAATAACGGTGGCTAAAGCAGCGATATGTTCAAGGATCACATCTGTGTTGCTCTTGGGTGGAAAATGAGCCCCTATGTTTGGACTGACTTATTCAGCAGATTATGCTTCTCATGAGCTGAGTGAATTTCCTTTTTCTGCTCTCGCGTCTTGATCACTGCCTACTTTAGAGCACATTTAGCTCTTCTCTACTTCCTCTGTGTCATCTGTTTATTTGTTACAGCCGTATTCTAAGCATGGGAATAGATATAAGATTGCAATGTAACCGTGTATATACACAATTGTGCTTCACAGTGTTGTTCAGTGAATGTATAGAATGTACTTATGTTTTTTTTTTTTGCCATTATGATGATATTGTTCAGTTTATCGAGTTATGTTGCATTTTTGCCCACTTGCAGGGGTTTTGAGAATATTTCCAGCATCTCTTCAGTTAAGTCATACACACTGCAGCACTATTGGAGAGTGTAAGATGTGTCAGTGCTGTGTTGCCTCCTTAATATAACAAACCGTACAATTTGTCACACGACCAGGTTTATATTATATAAAAAAAAATGTCTCATATAATTTATTGCTGTAAAATTGTGTGAGGATAAATCAAGATATAAACAATCCAAACAGTCGTCTATTGAACAGATGGATGAATGCCAGAGTTCAGGTGAGTAAATGGCACATAAACAAAGAGAATGCTGGTGGATAACTTGCATTGCTTTTCGTTGCAGGTAGTGAATGGCGATGGAGGAACTGGATGAAGCGCACACCTCTTGATGAACATGGAGAGTATACAGGTAATCTTTAATCCACAGGTCTCAGGCACAAAGACAAAGTAGATCATTAGAGAGGCGAAGGAAACGCAGGGGAATCGACACAGGAGATAAACATGGCTTAGTGGCTGAACCACCAAGGTAATCAGAGCAAGTAAGGAGTCTGTTTCCACATTCAAGGCCAGACGATGAATGACTGAAAGGTGTGCACTTTAGCACTGGTGCTGAGGTGATGAGGAACAGGTGATGGTGATTAGAACTCAGGAGAGAGTGAGATCTGTGTGGGTGTGACTGGAGAGCCTGGCGTGACCATGACAATTTTGACAGCATACATACTGAAATAAAATGCAAGATACATTATATTTATAATATGTGACCCTGGATCACAAAACCAGTCACAAGTCACACGGGTATATTTGTGACAATAGCCAACAATATATTGTACGGGTCAACATTATCGATTTTTCTTTTATGGCAAAAATCATTAGGGTATTAAGAAAAGATCATGTTCCATGAAGATATTTAGTAAATTTTCCTAACGTAAATATATAAAACATTTATTTTTGTGAGTGGATAATCGGGGACATAAATGGACAAGTTTAAAGGTGATTTTCTCAATGTTTAGATTTTTTTGCACCTTCAGATTCCACATTTTCAGATAGTTGTATCTCCATACATCAAAACCATACATCAATGGAAAGCTTATTCAGCAAATCTCAATTAAAATAAATTTACCCATGTAACTGGTTTTGTGGTCCAGGGACACATATTACTTTTCTAATTGTATTACATAATTATATTTACATCTTACCAGTTGATTGGTCTTAGTGTGTTGTGTGTGTTTTGTAAAGCATATATATATTTTTCATTATTATTACTATTTTTTATTAATTATTTTGTTTTATTTTCCATCCATTCTCCAAACATCTTGTCCTATGTAGGCTTGTAGTGATAGTTTAGTTGTTCTGTCTAATTTTTCCTTGCCTGTATAGAGGACGACTTAAAGGCCTACTGAAGTGTCTTGAAACGCACAGCATTATTCAAGTGCTGACGTAATTTCCACTGAAACAGGAAGACAGGGCATGACATATCGAACTATCGAACAGCTCCTACCCTTTTTCAAAATAGCCAATAGCATTTAGTTTATATCACAGCTTGGCCAGAGCCGTTGAGCTCAGTAAAGCCACAGTTTCCTTCTAATCTCTAACCGTTTCACCTCCTAATCTCCTCCATATCGCTTTAAAATTCAGCATTCTGTGTAGAATTCAAATGGGTCTGATACTTTTCCTGGTATGCACCGATTCGAGCATATGACCCGCCCTGTGCTATCGTGTATCTAGACCGAAGCAGACTGTGTGCGCACTGCGGCTGTTCGCGTAAAACCAGACTTCATTCGCCCCAATGGAAAGCATATTTACACTGTCTGAATCGTTCCCTATCCCCTATATAGTACACTATGTGCCATTCACCATGTAGAAAAAGTGACAGATTTTAGCCGCAGCTTCAGCGTCTATTTATAATGTAGGGGGCAGGACACTTAAGATTCTAGAGAGCATTTGATTGGACAGAAAATCTGATGAGAAGGTGAAATGCAAAGTGATGTCATCAAAACCACTGACCCATAAACGCTGTAGTGAGAGACTACAGTATAGTTGGTAAACGCTTATATCTTCTAAATGTGAATTGTGTCATTGTTTTGGAGCACACTATCCTATAGATAAGCGGAAGGTTAACATATTCATACTAAAAGTAAAAAAAACTTACATTTTGATTTCATGGGGACTTTAAGTAAAAAGTGGCTCAGCTTACACCTATCTCACCTTTATCAAATTACTAATGATTAAGCATGAATAGGTGGTCTGTAGCAATCTGTAGAGCTTAGATATTGATCAGCTATATCTTGATTGTGGCTCTGCATGGGCACCTCTTGTTTGTTGACCTTTAACCCTTAGCTTATCAGTCTCAGCAATTGGGAGGTGTCAACTGTAGCCCCTCTATCCACAAGTTTTATGTTTGTTTGCAAGCATCATCTTCTCAGACGCAACCATTTGTCATTCAACCTACCTAAAAAGACACAGATAACGGGCAGCAGTGCAGTTTATGTGCACCTTGTCCCTGCTTGCTCTTGAAAGAGCAGCACCTCGAGGAAGATTAATTCTCCTTGCTCCCCAGCTTTCAATGCAAGGATGCTAAACGAGGTGATAAATGCCATGAGTTATCATACTCTGAGGAATAGAAACATCACATCTGATCCTGTAGGGGTGATTCACTGGTGGACGTGGATGCCTCTCAGTGGACAGTAATTGTGTGAGAGAGTATGTTCCTGCCCAACCTGCCCGTCAGGGAAGAAGTGCTTTGATTAATGCAGGAAAAGTGAAAAATCAATATAAAGCAAACATTTAAAGGGGATGTATAATGCTACTTCATGCATTCTGGCTTATTTACACTGTTAAAGAGTTGGATTCTTATGCTAAACATGGACAGGGTTAAAAAAAAAAAATACGAATTCGACGTATGACCGAGTATTTCTGTGCCAAATACACTGCTTCAGGATTCGGATTCGTAAGTTTCGTAAAGTTTGTTTTTCCGAGTATGGTCCTGTATGACGTCATAAAGGGCGGATGGGCACTTCTTCTGGAAGTGGTCGTGCACACATCAACTAGAGCGAGAGCAAGAGCACCCATCACAACGTGCTTTGTTCGGGTTACGTAAGCCGTCGGCAGCGCTGTCATTTTGTTTATAGACCACAAAATCAGTGTGTTTTTGGTTGTGAGAGAAAGATAACCTTGTTCAGCTTCCCAAAGAACCCAGCGTTAGGGGAACAGTGGATGCAGTTAGTTTTTCCAGGGCAGCAACAGTCTGTTTGATTGTTCCCGGCATTTTTGTGACAATGGATACATGTATGTAGTTGTGGAGTTCCATCTTATTGACTTGCATTTACTGTCATGTTTAACTTTTACACAAGTTGACACAGTTCCCTGAGGTCTTTATAAGAGACCTGTGACATTCTTTTGGTCAAATAGTGTGCTCATCTGTTCAGCCAACAACATAAAAGTTTGCATTTGCTCAAACTTTTGCCATTGCGTTAGAACTGGATACACTGTTGTAAAGTACACTACTTTTGCTTGCAAAAAGCAAATGGTGGCACCGTGGGTGGAAACGTGCAGATTAACCCTTGTGCATTGTTCAAATTTCCATCCTTTCGTTATGTTCGTGGCTGAAAACAGCCCCAACAGCACATAAGGGTTAAGGTTTGGCAATATTATAATAAGATCCCCTTCCTATGTCAGAAGGGGAGTGAAATATGATCGCTTATTTTTTGACATGCTTGCAGAGAAAGGCTTACCAATACAAAGTTACTGGGTTGTCATGTTTCATGTTTTCTGGGTTGGTAGATAGCGGCTCATGATTATAGCACTTAAACACGGAAAAAGTCAGATTTCCATGATATGTCCCCTTTAGGACTATAATTAGGCTACTATATTTTAAAAGTAATGGCTGAGCACTCCTCAGCACAGTGATAGTCTCTTGGCTAAATACTTTAGTACATGCAGGTGTGCTTGTGCTTTCGGTAATAGCTTATATGAAACACTTGTAATGTTAATAATTAAACAATATAAATGAAGTGTATTACATTGAGTGTTTATGCTACATGACTAAATATATCTGCAATATATTACACATGCAGTACCATTTCTGATCACATATACACCTATATATTATGCAGTGTATTACTGAATATAACATTTAATACATTATGATATATTAGTAAATATAATTTGACATGTTTTTCAATAAATTAAAAGCAGCAATTCCTTATGCATTATTAAATACATTGTAATATATTAGCACAATATATTTGTATTTATATTTTCAAATATGCTGTTAAACCATATAATATATTCACCATTCATATATAGGGAAATATATTTTATTTTCATAAGGGTTCAGATATATAAAGAATGCAATACTTTTGGCAGAAACTATGTGTGTTATGTCCCCTTTAATGTTAGTTTCCTGTGAGGTGAAAATCTACTAATTAAATTTGAACGTTTAAATAAAAACCAAGCAATGTTACTTTATGTTGCTGTATGCTAGGATTATATTCACAACATACACCACCTTTAACTTCTCAATTGACAACTGGCATTGCTCTGTATTCAGTGTTCAGTCTAAGCATGGTGGTTTTCAGTCAACTAGGCTCGAGAGGTATTTGAAAGTATACAGAAAACTGTGCTTTGACAAACCTTTGACTAGAACTACCTTGAGAGCTTGAATAATCAGTTCTGGATAAGAAATATAAAGACAAGGTTGTTTTCATTTACTAGCTGGGATTGTATGTGGGCGAAAATGATGACGTGAGATGTGAAAGAGCAATTTACTGTAAAATGTTTCAAATAATCAAAAACAATTGGAGCTTTCTAGAAGGTTGATATGACAGAAGCAAAAATAAAAGGTCCCCTTTTTATATAACAACATAAGAGTAGTGGGGAACCAATGTGAACTATGTGAATTAGTGATCATTTTAAATGTGCCCCATCAATAATGAATAATATTATAGCACTGCATAAATTAAAGCTTAACCTCAAACTCCTGCACAAACCTTCATACCATTCCTTTCCATTCACACTCATTTAAGGACTGAGGTTTTCCTTCACATTACCCCACTGTTTTCCTGGAACGGTGCCCTCTCACTAAACAGTCGGGCAAGAGTTGTGTGTCAAGGAGAATAATCATGTGGTCTACTGGGATTCCTGCACTTGGATGTTTTGTGTGTTCCAAAACCTCTTTCAAGGTGAGAGAGCAATTCCTCATTGTCTTATGTGATGGAGGAGATCCACCCTTCTCTGTCAATCACACAGGGGACCAAGGGCTTCATCTTGACAGAATCAGATCTGACTTTTTCAAGTCACTCTCTGGATATGCCAGACTGTCACTGTTTATTTTGCTCAAATTGATGACGAGCTGGAACAGTTTTTCCACAAGTATGCTCAGCCTCTCAGTTGCATGACAAATAGTCCCATGTGAGTGGCAAGAGTCTTGTCGTTGGATTGCCAAGCATCTGTAGGAGAGGCCCTCTACTCTTTTCCTTGCACTTACTGGCAGTGGGATCCTTGCTGGTTCCTTCTCGAAATACTCTTGAGACAAACTCTACATAATTATTATTTTGTTCTTGAAGTTAAATTCTGTTATTGGTATGGGTAGCTGTGGCGAATGAAGCTTACGACGACAGGAATAAGATAACAACAGTCTTTTAATATAACACTTTGGAAAACTCAGGAGAATCAGAATACACAGCCACTTGTAATGAGAACAGGCAGAAACCTAGGGTATAAATGCATGAGGCAAACAAAAGGAAGGAATCAGGACACAGCTGAAAAGAATAACTAATCAATCAGTAACAAATGCGACTAATGAGAACTAAAAGACAGACAAATGGGGGAAATAACCAACAGAAACAAAACATGAATTAACGTAAGGTTCAATTGAGGAGGGAGGGTGGGGGCTCTGGAGGAGAACGAGTAGCTGGTGAAAAGCTGGCCAATAAGATACAGGCAGAAACAGTCACGGTGGCACACGTGGCGAGGGGAGCCATGGAGGAACTAGGAGCAGACGCAGGCTGACGTGATCCGATAGCTCAGCCTGGATGAAATCCCATGGTGGAGTCAGAGGAGTGATGAGCCATGGAGGTGAACTCGACGATATGGGGATGATGGACGACGAAGGAGCCAATTGTGGAAGCCTAACGCACAGACGAAGAGCAAATAGTCACAGAGCGAGATCGCAGGCTTTGGAGGCCGCGACGGAGCAGCGGCGACGATCCCCTGAGGTGAAGCCAGAGTACCAGAGACCCTGAGGGCCGAGGCAGAACCGGTGGGAGGGTGGAGCCAGGTTGAGCCGTAGGAGTGGAGAGACAGAGCATAGCGGACGGTTCATAAGTCTGTGGCATAGATGCAGTGTTGTCTGACCTAGATGGAGCCAGAGAATTGAGAGAGCTTTGTGGAGCCAAAAGTGCCATGCTCCCTGGTGGAGCCGAGGGAGGAAGGAGCGAAGGCGGAGGAGCATGGAAGACGGGTCGAGTTAGAGTGTTAGGAACAGCGGCTGGAGGCGGAGTCAGGGGAACTGTACATTCAGGTGGCGCTGGTAAACGGCTGGCCCGAGGTGGATGTAGCCGAGGGGCTGATGGGGACAGAGGGAACTCAAGGCTGAGGTCTGATGAGCTTTGGTACATTCATGCATTTGATTACATGCAATTGTCTGCTGTTTCCTACATTGCCTTTGTCATTATGCTTATGTCCTATTGATCAAAATATTATATTATACTAATTTTCTGTTGAGTAGTCTTACTCCCAAAACATCTAGGCATTAGTTCATTGCATATGTCATTAAATAAAAAATGGTTGAACCAGTTGTCAAAATCTGTCAAGCATATTTAGACCTTTTTTTGCAAATGTGTCCTGAATTGATACATTGCTCTCTGGTGAATATTGACTTTCACTAATGAAGGGGAAAAGACTGCACCGTAATTTCCAAAACAGTGCTGCACGTAAGCATACATTTAAATCCTATCCAATCCGTTGTAATCAATGTCACATGTACAGTAAAGTGTGAAAGGCCCTGATAATCTCACTGTAAAGTTATTTTTCATTGTTCGCTTAGGGGTAAATAAGTTTGAAATACATTTTACATTACTTTTACTTTTTTAAAATATATTTTACAGCTGGGAGTGGCGTTTAGATGAATATTTAAATATGTTCTGTACACTTTCCTCGCAATAACAAAAATGACAGTAGTAAGAAAACAACAGTCAAGAAAGCATCTGATCATGTTTGCACCAGCTATGCAATTTGGCACTCTAGTCAGGTCAAATCACATTTATATAGCTTTGTATACAATAGATTGCATTCAAGCAAGTAGCTTTACAGTATTAAACATGGAAAAATAAACAGTGTCAGTGTTGCTTTTAATTAGATTTTTTTTGCCTGATTTTGATAGAAATTACGTCATACTGGTTCATCCTCTGATTTAGCTTAGTATATTGGGTCCTTAAAATTGTACTGTTGAAATTAATGTATGCCATACAGAAAAAGTAGGGGAAAAAATTGCATTTTCAATCATTGTCATCACAACTGTAAAATTAGTTTACCTCAGGAAATATTAAGCAAGTTCAGTATTATGTTAACATTTTGACTATCTTGTTTTTGAACAGACAATTAAGCTTCCTGTTGTGACCAATTTGATTTAAATTCGCAGTCATGAATTTAAAGGGAGGCACTTCTTAATTTATGAATTTCCAATTTTCTTCTTTAGAACGTCTTCTCTTCTTCTTTAGAAAAACTTCTACTTTTGATCAGGGTGTTTCCTCCGAGGAGGCAGTGCCACCTTAAAAAATGTTTATGAGAAAATAATGGAGAAAAAAAAATCGATACAGTGTATAAATCACTCATGAGAAGTCACTCACTCAAATTAAATATATTGTTTAAATTGTTACTGCCTTCAGTTATTTTTTTGGAAATGCTTTAAAACCCTAACTTGAGATGTACAGTATCCTTGGTTTTAATAAATGTAATTAATAGAGTATTAGTTGAATTTTATTAATTTTATTAATATTAATTTAATTTTAATGAATATAATATTAATTGCATAGTTAATGTAAAAATGCAAAATAGATTTTTATTTTATTTTATGTAATGCAAATTAATGTTTATTTAACCAGGGAAATGTGCAACATTAAGTGTAACTGCATGGACATAAATTTACATTTGATTTATGAAAACAAAGGGAGGACTTTGCCGCCTCATTCTCATTTCAAAACACCACTGCAAGCCACTGCTTTTGAGAGTAAATATGGATGGATGGATGGATGGATGGATGGATGGATGGATGGATGGATGGATGGATGGATGGATGGATGGATGGATGGATGGATGGATGGATGGATGGATGGATGGATGGATGGACGGATTGACAGATGGACGGACAGACTGACAATTTATTAAATTGATTTCCTCTAGCTGTCATTCAAATTCCAATTCAGCTTCCTGTTGTGGCTAATTTGATTTAAATTCACATTCATGAATTTAAAGGGAGGCAATTCTTCATTTCTAAATGTTAAATGTTCTCCAATTTAAAAAAAAAGCCAATAAGTATACAGCAAAATAGAGACAGCTGATCCTTTGTGTCTAGGTGAAAAGCAAAAGAGATTAAAATAAAAAAAATGAATGGGACAGACTGATGCTGTGAAAGAACTCCCAGTGGATGTGACGCAGTGGTGCCTGGTAGTGGGAGAAATGTTTCTTTTAACAACATATAAAAATATATAAAACAAGGAAACTGTGAGATATTCGGTGACAGGTCGCAAAAAGCTTCCTGTTTTGCTTGACGGAGGGGACCGGGAGCTCTACATCCAAACTGTAAGCCTGCAGTCTCAGATGAGAGGGCACCACTCTTGGGCCCTTTACACTCTGTTGCCTGCAAAAACTGAGAAAATGTTCTGGGTGGAGCTGCGAAATTCAGTGCCCATCACCACATCCTTCTACCACAGGCCTCAGGCTGCTCTGAGTCACTGACAATACTGAGCAGAGACACAAAGGTGAGGTCATGTGATCCAAAGTGACCTTCAGTCACGATTCCACACAGGCGTTCCATGCTTGATATTTGTATGAAAAGTGTTTCTCAAACAAAAATGAGACATTATTTTTCATTTGCCTTATTAGTCCCATGTTTACACAAACGCCCCATTAAGGGCGACTGTTGCTCTGAGCTTTGTTACGCACGTACTGTAGGAGATTCTCTAATGCCAGGAGGATTCAGCCAAACGATTAGAGAACAGAGGAAGACTTGCAACAAAATTGACTAACATAGACCCATCCTCTTAAATTTATCATGTCTGAATCAACACATATTCCCTTCTTACGTAGATAATGGGACATGGGATGAAACGTTTCCCTTTTTCTCTGGCTACATTCATATCGCCTGCATGGAAGAAATATCCATGAATTATGAATGCACTCATACATACATACATAAGTATGCTCAAAAGTTTGTGTCTCTTCCTCTGAATTCCATGTTGTTTGTAATGGCTTTGAATTCACGATATAAATTTAAAGTTTGGCTTTGTGTGTAAAAAGTGATTTGCAAATATGTCATCCCAGAAGTGTTTATTTTAATCAGATCAGAAAGGGAGATACTGTGGATAGTGTTGTGTATGGCAGAGGAGGGTCACAGGGTAAAATCTAAGACTTTAAAGCATATATATTCACTGTGGAAGGAAGGAAGGAAGGAAGGAAGGAAGGAAGGAAGGAAGGAAGGAAGGAAGGAAGGAAGGAAGGAAGGAAAGAAAGAAAGAAAGAAAGAAAGAAAGAAAGAAAGAAAGAAAGAAAGAAAGAAAGAAAGAAAGAAAGAAAGAAAGAAAGAAAGAGAAAGAAAGGAAGGAAGAGTTGAATGAATGCAAGCACATTTGAACAGACAAACGTTTACACATTTGAATGAACACTCTTTTGAAATAACTCATATTTGAACAAATGAATAGATGGACATTTGAACGAATGCACATTTGAACAAACTGACATTTGAACGAAAAAACAAATGCACATTTGAGCGAACAAATTTAAAATGACACACATTTGAACAACTTAGACATTTGAACGAACAAGCAAATGCATATTTGAACGAAAGCACATTTAAATTAACAAATTTAAAATAGCACATGTGAAGGACTCAAAGAAACTACACAGACATTTTAATGAACAAACAAACACATTTGAACAATCTCACATTTAAACAGACAAAAAAATGCATATTTGAAAAGACCTACATTTCAATAAACGCACATTTGAACAAAAACATTTGAAATAACACAAATTTGAACAAAAGAACAAACCAATAAAGATTTAAAATGAACAAATTAACATTTGAATGAACGAACACACGCATGCCTGTTTTTGACCCTTTTAAATCACTGAGCTATACATACTTTGGCTTTCCATTGCCTCGACTCACCCAGCCCGTCTGAAGGTGAAGGATGGACCATTCAGTTTTTCTCCTCTGCTCTTATCTTGGTGGCGGGGAGAGCAGAGAGCAGGCAGTAAGTGTGAACGAGGGGCTGGACCGCGTAAGCTCTCCCCTGCAGCTGCACGCCCAGCGTGCTGCACCCTCTTTGGCTTCAGATGCAATTGAATAATTTAAGGCAATTAACGCTGGCAGAGGTTAGGGCCTGCGGCGTCCATCTTTTTCTGAATCTGCTGCTGTGTGGGTCACAGGGGAATCTTTGTTGCCTCTGCTCTTGCAGCTGGCAGTGAGTGAACACTCTTACTATATCGCATCACACTGGCAGGAAGCCCACAGTCCACAGTGTCAGCCCCGCTGCCTGCAGGTCTCCAGTTTTTGGCCATTGATTTTAACCATTTTATATTTCATCCCTCAGCCATGACAACTGTTTAAAAAACCGAAGATGGCTAATTACGGTCAACGGTGCTTTCATGGAAATGATACTTAAAGCATCTTGATAATCATCATCTTTTTATTTTCTTCATCAAAGCATAAGTATTTTTTTAAGCCAGCATTTTGGAAACATAAATTCCATCAGGACTTTAGTGCTGAGATACATCTGTTGACACATCATCTGTTTTCATTCCATAGGTGGCTGTTACTTGGGACTTTTGACAGTGTCATTTCTCTAGATGCCTCATGTTGGCTTCAAATGAGGATGAGTTTCAACTCAGGGTGTAAAGAAAACAAAAGAGTGTGAAGTGAATTGACGTTTGAAGCGCACACAGACTGACGGGTTTTTAACAACCTCCATTTTACATCTGGTCCCCCTCTCAAGTTGACTTGGGTTTAGAATGATGGCAGCCCTGAAAGGTCAAACCTTACCAGATTGTAGAACAACACTAATCATCCTGGCCAGCCCATTTCCCAAACTGACATCCCCTAATTTGTTACCAGCCGTCCAGCCGATTTAAAGCGCTGCCAGCCACAAGCAGTGTTAGGCTTCTCTTTTCTGCTAAATAAGAATTAGGGAGGGTAGTGAAGGGACTTCAAAGTGTTTCATCAACACTGTTGTCTCTGCTGCTTAAGAGAAGGGCACACTTTATGCAAAATTTAAATGTCTGTCTTGTAAATGTCCTTTGGATGTGACACACAAGCTCGCCGCTTGATACCTTGATACGCTGCTGTCTAAAACAGGCCTCTCTTGTCTGTTTTTGAGTACGGATGAGACGTGCCCGCTTCTTAACCCTCACTTCCTCTCAGAAATGGCAGACCAAGCCCATGTTTAGGGGAATTTCATCTTCCTTGAGAGACAGCTGGCTTTGACTATGTTATGCTGTGAATAATTGCATTATGACAGTGATAAATAGGAACAGGATATTAAACTTGCTACACGAGGCCTGGACACAGAACAGGAAAACAGACAAGGTGTGTTTACCAAGCATTGATACTAGAAGGGATGCTTTCCCAGACACAGATTAAACCTAATAGAGAGCTAAATGGGACATTTGATGGAGAATCCACATTGACAATATCATTTTCTCCAGGACAAAGTTTAATCTGTCCCCATTAAAAGCACAACAAAGATCTATTGACCATGACAGAGGTAGCTAAATCAGCTAAACAGCAGAATACAGTTAGGGAATAATACTATACTAAATAATGTCATAGAGCTTTTGTCATAATAGAAATATTCCTTTTTACTACCACTTGCAAATCAATTTAATTTTCTCAATGGTATCTGCGGTGACCCATCCTCCAATTCAATTTCCTCAAATAGTAAGCCGCCTTCTGTCCAGACTTTGCTAACAAGATCCATATGATGTCAATCTCAAAGCGGAGATAAAACACTCTCGAAAAGACAGTTGAGATTATTATAGAAAATCCGTCCTTTAACAAGGCATGCAGGAAAAATAGGAAACAAATTAAAGATAATTGGACTTTGAGACTAGACAGAGGCAGGGATATAGATAATGGAGCTTCATGAATGAGCTCTGCATGAGTGTCCTCACTGAAGCATCTCCAAGAATGTGGTACTCACATTTAGATGAGCTTCTTTTTGGCGAGACCTTGAGGCAATGTCCAGCTTTCCTATTTAGACAATTTAGAAATGCTCTTCCTCCAACCCAGATGGTTGGAATCATCATTGTGTATGGATGTCTGCAGACTTTAAACTGAACAAGGCCATGATTCATTCATATTATTGTGTGTTGACAGGAAGTTACATCAGCACATTTGGATAACAGTCAGATGTTTCAGATGTACTCTTCTAGATTAATGTCACCACATATGGACATGTGGAAAGCATTAGTTCTCAGGGTTCTGCCGTGACAGCTTTGTCTATGTTGTCTTTGTTTCAGGTCTCCATATTTGTTTTGTGTGTCAGCACATGGCTTTGTTTGTGTTTGCCATGTCCTGCTCTTGTTCCGCCTCCTTGTTTCCCGTTGCCACGCCCCCTTGTTTAGTAGTTTAGTCCTTGTTTGTTTGATTGGTTTCACCTGATCCTCATATGCTTTTTCCTTTATATTGTGCCTCTTTCCCCTCATGTCTTTGCTGGTTTGTTATGTTCAATGTTTGTGTGCGTGTTATCGCTCAGCTTGTCAGTCAGTGTTATTGTCAGTTCTACAAATATGTACATTCAGGGTACTTTTGCAGGGAACATTACATTAGCTTGCCTTGTTTGTGAACACTGTGTGTCTTCTATCAATAAATTTTTCTATTTTTTTTTCCTCCTCTTTACTTTGATCTCCTGCATCCTCTCCAAGCCAATCACCGTGATGAAACAGAACGACAATGTTCAGATGTTGTGCTTCCAGACTTTTGTCATGTTTTTGTCCTTAAAACTCTCTTGTGTGTAGGATTGATTTTAGTTTCACTTTATTTTGATGGTTTATATTAGTAGACTGGTACGGTTGAGTATAGAATAAGTTGACATGTACTTACAGTTACTCATAGTCAGTATATAATGTTTGGTGGGGGACCAGCACAATTGAGTTAGCAGATATTAAGCAGACACGACTCTAATGAGAGTTAGTTTACATGTAGTTCGTCACTTATAGTCAATAGAATGTTTAAAAGGGACCATCAAAGGGACCACCGTTGCTAATTCCAAAACATAATTTTAGAGCTAGTGGAGGCTTGAGCCATTGAACAATGAGACTAATGCAGTTATTAATGCAGTTATGAAAGAGAGAGAGAGAGAGAGAGTGAATTGCACGTCTCTTAACCGTGTTCGGCAGCAGCGTTTCTACTAATAGCGAAACTGTAAGTTTATCCACTTCAAGAACAGAGAAGTTTTTTTTTTACCCGCTAGTGAGAAATTACACATATTAGGGGGCTAAACAATTTTACTGATACAATCGTCAGAGCAGCCAACACGTTTCTGTGCGAGTGTGTGTCCATACTGTATGTGTGTGCGTTTGAGTGGGAGAGAGAGCGGGATAAACAAGGTGTATGCTTTCCGTACATAATAAAACTTAATTTTGTGGCACTAAACGTAAATAATTTAATTTTCATAAAATAATTTTGACCCTATTGTTTACCATATTGATTTGATTAGTCAGCGTGTTGGTTCTTTTGCTGTTATAGGCTGTAAAGACCTTTGCAATAACTTAAATAATTTGATGAAGTGATATTGAACTGTAATGCGGTCAGACCTAACTGGAACTACTTTAGCCATTTAACTTTAGCTTAGAATGTTCATCAACCAATCAGATTTAAGATCTTGCCAGAAGGGTGTTTTTTTTTTTTTTTTTTTGATACAGTGGGGAGAACAAGTATTTGATACACTGCCGATTTATGCTTACAAAGCATGTCGAAGTCTGTCATTTTTATCATAGGTACTCTTCAACTGTGCGTGACGGAATCTAAAACAAAAATCCAGAAGATCATATTGTATGATTAAGTAATTAATTTGAATTTTATTGCATGACATAAGTATTTGATACATCAGAAAACCAGAACTTAATATTTGGTACAGAAACCTTTGTTTGCAATTAAAGAGATCATACGTTTCCTGTAGTTCTTGACCAGGTTTGCACACACTGCAGCAGGGATTTTGGCCCACTCCTCCATACAGACCTTCTCCTGATCCTTCAGGTGTCGGGGCTGTCGCTGGGCAATACGGACTTTCAGCTCCCTCCAAAGATTTTCTATTGGGTTCAGGTCTGGAGACTGGCTAGGCCACTCCAGGACCTTGAGATGACTCCTTAGTTGCCCTGGCTGTGTGTTTCGGGTCGTTGTCATGCTGGAAGACCCAGCCACGACCCATCTTCAATGCTCTTACTGGGGGAAGGAGGTTGTTGGCCAAGACCTCGCGATACATGGCCCCGTCCATCCTCCCCTCAATACGGTGCAGTCGTACTGTCCCCTTTGCAGAAAAGCATCCCCAAAGAATGATGTTTCCACCTCCATGCTTCACGGTTGGGATGTTGTTCTTGGGGTTATACTCATCCTTCTTCTTCCTCCAAACACGGCGAGTGGAGTTTAGACCAAAAAGCTATATTCTTGTCTAATCAGACCACATGATCTTCTCCCATTCCTCCTCTGGATCATCCAGATGGTCATTGGCAAACTTCAGACGGGCCTGGACATGCGCTGGCTTGAGCAGGGGGACCTTGCATGCGCTGCAGGATTTTAATCCATCACGGCTTAGTGTGTTACTAATGGTTTTCTTTGAGACTGTGGTCCCAGCTGTCTTCAGGTCATTGACCAGGTCCTGCCGTGTAGTTCTGGGCTGATCCCTCACCTTCCTCATGACCATTGATGCACCAAGAGGTGAGATCTTGCATGGTGCCACAGACCGAGGGAGATTGACCATCATCTTGAACTTCTTCCATTTTCTAATAATTGCGTCAACAGTTGTTGCCTTCTCACCAAGCTGCTTGCATATTGTCCTGTAGCCCATCTTGTGCAGGTCTACAATTTTATCCCTGATGTCCTTACACAGCTCCCTGGTCTTGGCCATTGTGGAGAGGTTGGAGTCTGTTTGATTGAGTGTGTGGACAGGTGTCTTTTATACAGGTAACAAGTTCAAACAGGTGCAGTTAATACAGGTAATGAGTGGAGAACAGGAGGGCTTCTTTTGCCTGGTTCAGATTACACGATTTTAGCCCGATTTTGGCACGATTCGTTTCACGTAGGGTGTCGTGGGGATTCGGAAACGACAACAGGCGTCGGGACGCAATATTTGATCGTTTCATCTCGTATAGTGTGTCATAGTGGGCGACAACCTACGCCGCGTCTGCGATGCTTCACGACATAACGACAAGAAGACTAGCATATTTGATTTTTTTTCGGTCCTCCACGACGAGAGTGAATAAGCGAGCGAGATAGAGTGTGCACGTGCGCTAGTGAGTGAGCGAGAGTGTGTGTGTGCTAGGGTGACCACCTGGCTATTGCTCTGTTGCAGGTCAGACCTGATTTTGCGGGACACGAGGGAGATAAGTTACTATTATTATACTAGGTGAATAAATATTAATGTTACACTTTTTGCAGTGATGTTAACATGCTTTAAATTGCTAATAGGCTTTATAAAAATGTTAATAATGATGGTGCTGACCGGCGCTGTGAACGTCACTAATAATATGAAACTCATTTTAACAGCACGGGTCTATTCAATCTAAATAATTAAGTGAAAATAATAATCCAATCGCAAAAAAAGCACATTTCCAAATAAGCACCTAAATTCCATTAGGATAAAATGCGTTCTTACCGGATTCAGTATATTTTTTTGTCTTTTCCATGCGTGATGGTGAAACTTCGGTGGCATACACTGCAATCTCCTTTTTTAGGGTAACCTGTAACTGGTAACTGGTTTTAACCATGTATATTTTTTCTCCCATTACTTATTATACGAACAAAGATATTTTTCTTCTCGGAAGCTCCGGATATATCCATTTTTCTGTTGCAGATCTTTTTTTTCCTCAGTGTTTGTTTTCCCGCTCTGGCTAGAACCAATTATAACCAATAATAACGGCTGCGCATGTTCAGTGTAATCTTATTAAAACTATAACTAACTTGATGTAATAATATTTCTTACTTTTATAATGTAGACTTATGCTCTCATGTTGTTTTTAGTTAGTTTAGCTGTAAGACTTGTATGTTTAATGTTATAGGTTAACTATACAGGGTTTTTTATTATTATTATTTTATTTATTTACAAAATGTATGTATGTTTTAATCATAAACATTAGAGAAACTTTATTAGAGAAACTCATCCTTTCCTAACCTTTCATTTTTATTAGAACAAGATATAATGTGTTGAACAGATTTTTTTTTTAAAGCTAGAGATATCTTTTTTTTTATATATCCAAATTTCAGTAGCCTCCCATGTTTCTATCAAGCTTCAATGAAGTGAATAATTTGTTAGTTGCACAAATTCACTGATGAACCAAAATTATTATTTGTTGTGATAGGGGTGAAGATCAGTTGCTAATGTAGCACAGCCATGTGTATTCCAAGTCACCTGGTGTTTTATCCAGACCGAATTAAACACAGAGGCCACAAACAAGGTCTTGAGAACTTGATAGATTGAACTCATTTGAGTGTCCCTGCAAGTAATTAAATGATCCAATTATTTTGTTTTGGTGCCCTTAGAGAATGTGGGCAAAAATTATGTTGGGTTGGCCAAAGCATTTGTGTCACATATGTGTCCATTTCAGTTACGATCAATCCCAGCATAACACTGTCAGATGTCAGATGTTAACCCTTATCATAAAAATATATATATTTGTGTGTGTTTATCACAAAGACATAAACATTTCTGGAAGAAAGTATCATTTCATAGACTTAAACACAGACATATACGCACACGCACACGCACACGCACACGCACACACACACACACACACACACACACACACACACAACATGCATGTGCTTGCACACAATTACATAGTCTCTAACTTTGATCCACTGTTACAAATCCAAATCACTATGGTGAATTTCAAATATGATTTGAGCCATCTTGCTGTGCTCCTGTGAGGCATTTATTTCACCATCTGGTTCAGGTTCAGCCTTATAAGCTTTCCTCTCAGACACTCACTGTATGTTCATTGGGTAGTTTCACTCCGCTGTGGAAACTGAGCACATGACGCAGGTGTTGACAAATGTTGCAATATGCTGAGGGGGCATAAATCACCATTGAGAAAAGGAGAACAAATCTGAAACGCTTAAAAACCTGTTTTTGCCCATTTCATTAAGGGAATGCATTAACATTTAAATCTTGAAATCTATGAGCTTTCTAGACAGCAATTTACATGTACATGTGCTTATATGGATAGACATACATACACTGAAGTATACTTACACACTAACAGCAGAATCCTTTTTTTTCATAGAAAAGATTACAACAGTGAGCAATCAGCTAACAGAGCCTATAATGAGTTTTCACCTTTTCATCAAACGCCTGTTGAAATAACAATAGGATGAGAGGAATTATGAACTGCAGATTAACACCAGTAGTTTGCATAGCAGCGCTGTGCTCCTATTATGAGAAGTACCGAGATGAAAGGACAGAGCCACCTGAATGCATCTGAACTAAGGTGACCAGGATCAGCCAAGGCTTTCCCTTTGTCCTTCCTCATTGTTTTCTTTTCTTTTTTCTTTTTTTGTTCTTTTATTTATTCTGTTTTGACAAGTTAGAGCATAAAAGCCATGCTAATTGTGTGTGTGTGTGTGTGGGACAAGAGAGGTTAAGAGAGGACATGCTAAAAAGTCATAGTTTGTACATTGCACTTACACTTAAAAAGGATAGTTCGTCAAAATTAAAATTCTGTCATAATTTACGTGTGTGTGTGTGTGTGTGTGTGTGTGTATTTTCCATGGAAAAAAGAAAGTCATATAGATTTGTAACAATATGAGAGTAAGGAAATGATGTGATTTTTCAGTGAACTATCCCTTAGCTGTAGGAGGGAAGGAGGGAAATGTGTATCCGTGTCACATATATTACACACAAACCTCATCCAACCATATATTTGCTCGACAAACTTTTAAACAAAATTAAAATGAAGCACAAGTGAGGATGATTCGCAGCTCTCCAATCTGGGGTGTTGGGTTCTTCCTTCCCTGCAAATAACGCTCCAATTTTTTATCCAAGCTGTCTAGTGATTAGCCACGGTGGTCCAGTCTTGTCACTAAGGAAATGCCCCATGCCACTTCTTGGCATTGCAGATGAGCGTTAGAGCACGCCAGCTGGCCCTGGATGGCTCGATCCCCTTCAGTCTGAAACAGGGATTTCGGAATACTGAAACCTTGGCTTGTTGCATCTCTCTGGTTGTTATGGGATGGAAGAGCAAAAAAAAAAACTGAATCACTCAGAAGCTCTTTGCGTTGAAATCTGTTCACTGAAAAAAGTGTAAGCTAAAAATGTTAACATCTATGTTGATTGGTTTTATTCATACAAAAATAATATTTAACATGACTAAATCAACCTGTTGTGATGGTGAGGCAAGGACGAAGCGGAGCGAGAATCCACATGCAAGCACTTCTTTAATGAAACAAACAGGTAATCCAGGACAAACAACAGAACAGGGAACTCAAGACAGGAACAAGGAGCAGGAAACAGCTACAAGCAACAACGACCGACAAACAACAACTGAAGCACAGAGGTTTAAAAAGACTGGTTAACAAGGGGATGACGAGGGAGCTAATGAGGGTAACTATGGTAACAGGTATAAGGCAAAACAGGAAGTGACCACAGAAACAATGGGGAACTAAGAATATATTTCAACACAAAAGTCCTACAAAACACAAGACAGTACAGGGATCGTGACACGTGTACATTAATTTAAACCAGCAACACTGTTTTATAATAATAATAATAATAATTAATTACATTTATATAGCACTTTTCTCAGCACTCAAAGTGCTTTACATACTGTAGAAGGGGGGATCCCCTCAACCACCACCAATGTGCAGCATCCACCTGGATGATGCGACGGCAGCCATATTGTGCCAGAACGCCCACCACACACCAGCTTATTGGTGGAGAGGAGACTTTGGAATGAATCTACCTGATTCATTAATTCATGGAATGATTCAGGTAGAAATAGCCCTTTAAGGTAACAATTACAGGTAACCACTTTTTACAGTGTATCAAATGTTAACAGTCTTTAAGATATTTCCTGAAGTTTGCTCATTTTAGTCACAGTTACTGTAATACATATTTACATTATTATGGCCATAAGGCTCGGATTTGAGGACATTTAGCAATAGCAAAGTGTTAAAGGGAATCTAATTGTAGCAGCACTAACTGGCAGATGAATTTCGGAGATATTATACGTCTTTGGCTCTGTGGTGCGTAGTGTCTCTGATCAGATTGATGGATGAGTTAGACTGAAGGGGCAATAGGTTGTGACAGCGTGGCTCGATTGTGTGTCCCCCACTGGGCAAACTTTAGTAAAAAAACAAGGCATCTGAGTGACAGGTATTGCCCAGACACTGTCGGAGGTGACTTTGGGATGGTGCTTGAAAGGAAGTGCAAATCTCATCCACCTTTTTTAAGACAGTGACAGCTGTTAACGTGCTCCGCTCAGCTCCCACAGCAAATCAGGACATTTTTCAGTAAGCTGGATATATGATAGAGCACAAATTGTATTAGATAAATAGATGTAAAATCAAATCTCCTCATAAATTAGCAAAAAAGAGAGACATCCCTAGTATTTCTCATTGCATTTTCCATTCTTTTCTGTCTGGTTTCACTGACTCAGAGGAAAGCTTGAAACACCAATGTTAGACAGTGAGAAACTACAAACTAGCTAGGTATTAAAGACAGAACAGAACAGAACATGATGTTTGGACGAGCTAGGATCAAAATAGATGGGAACCTTCTCTAGAAATGTACTTCTTACAAGATTATGAATGAACGAACGAACGAATGAATGAGCTCTACAATCCTATTGTTGGTAGAGTTGAAAAAGAGAGCCCTCATTTAGTGATGGACAGTGTTGGATAAACTAATTTTTACTAAATGCTTGCCTGGGGCCAAAACCTAGTTTTCATCAAAGTATAATCAACATCATAGTGCTTACTGGAACTAGTTTATTCCTCATGTCATTTCAGGGCCATGCTCACACGACTGAAGTTTAACAACCAAATTGCTTGAAACAATAAAAGAAGACTACCCGGGGCTATAAGTCAGAGCATGTGTGCTGGTCTCTGATAAACTGTCTAAATAAGAAATTTAATGCAATGCCATTTTGTTGATTAAAAAAGAAGAAGAAGAAGAAGAAGAAGAAGAAGAAGAAGAAGAAGAAGAAGAAGAAGAAGAAGAAGAAAATAAGTGTGCTACTATGTCTTTTTATTCCTATAACCCTAAAGCTCAAATCTAGAGAATGTCATAAAGCTGAGAATATGCTGAATTATGTCACTAATTTGAGAAAAACGTTAGCAAAATATTGAAATAAGTGGTAATGATGTTCTGCTAACACCATATTTGTATTGCCTGGATGATCCATTTGTTGGAGCATGATATCATTCTCCTAGTATGCCCTCAGAAGTGGTCTCGGGGTATCATGCTTCGTGTGATCAGATTAGTGGGTGACACATGGCCGAGGGGCTGGGGAGACTCCATGGCATCCAGTAGACGAAACCCCATTGGGTTCAATCCTATTTACCGGATATCACCAAAGCAGCAGGAGCCCTCCGTATGGTGGCAAAGATTCCCATTTGAGCCCAGCAGCCTGTTTCCTTTCCATTAGCTGCTGCAGAACAGCCCCATTCAATTATATCTGCTATACCTGCCAATGTCCTGCACTCATTGCCAACTGTCCAAAGCAGACCTAACTTTTACCAATTTAAATTTAGGGACTGTAAGCAGTAAATAGAGTGTAGAGTGGCAATACTTAGCTTGACTTGCAAAAAAAGAAAATAGATTAAAGGGATTTAGCCATAAATTAAAACTCTGTCATTACTCATCCTCATGTCATTCCAACGTGTGTGAATTTCTTTCTTCTGTGGAAAACAAAGGAAGATGTGTTGAGGGCTGTTTCAACTGTTACATACAATTAAAGTCAATGGGGTCCAAAACAACATTGGATTGGACCCTATTGACTTTCATTGTATTAGTTTTTTTCTGTGGAGGGGTGTAACGGTACATGTCTTTGTCCCGAATCGACACGGTACGGATGTCACCGTTCGGTGCATACAGTCACAGGCCATCCAATCCAGTCCAATCCACTCGAATCCAGAGGGGGGCGCGCTAGGTAATGCAATGCTGTTTGCTAAATGCTACAACATGCAGAAGAAGAAAATATGATCTATGCACTAACCCAAAACAATCAGATGGCACACAAGAGCTTGGTAGTAGCCTATCCACTGAGTTTTGATTAAAGGGGTGGTTGGTAATGATTTAACTTTTCTAACTTTAGTGTGTAATGTTGCTGTTTGAGCGTAAACAACATCTGCAAACTTACGACACTCAAAGTTCAAAGCAAAGGGAGATATTTTATTTTAAAGAAATTCCTTTTTAAGTAACAAACGACTAGGAACTATACAACACTCCTCCTGGGTTAGTGACATCACCAACCCCTAACATTTACATAAACCCTGCCTCCGGAACACGATTTATAGATTATCATGACAGAATATGCTAATCAATGACTAGAAGATAGTTAACTCCACATCATCTACATAAATTCCTCAAATAACCATTCAGAAATGTCTGCATGTTGTCACTTCTTCTTGAGTCTCTCCATCTTTCTGACTCCGGTTTGAACATAAAAGGCTAAATGTTTTTGACATTTTCAGTGCATGTCTCTGTGAGTGCAAGCTGTTGTAGCTCCGCCCTCTGTGTCGGGAGAAGCTGCTCATTTGCATTTAAAGGGTCAGACATAAAAACTGTGTGTTTTTGCTCACCCTCAAAAAGTGACAACTTTAATATGCTATATAAAAATGTCTGTGGTCTAAAACTTCAGATACACACTCTGGGGACATCAGAGAGTTATTTTATATGTTGAATCTTGTCTTGTGAAAAGGGCATTATACCACCCCTTTAATTTTTGTGACACACTCCACAAGCTTCACGGAAAGGAAACTGGGACGAACCGTACCGAACCGTGAATTCTGTGTACAGTTGCACCCTGCAATTTGTTTGTTCTCTTTAACCTTTATTTAACTGACAAATGTACAAAGAAGAAAATTCCAATGTTTTCACTGGCCAAATTAAATTTTCATTTTAATGACTGCAGCACAATCCAAAAAAGTTGAGACAGAAGCTAAATAAAACTGTATAGACTGTGAATAAGACTATAGAATATCCAAGTTAAACTGTTCACAAATTGCAGGTGAATTGGTAATACGTGAGGGAATCATGTTTGGGTATAAAAGGAGCATCCACTAAAGCCTAAGTCTTTGCCAGCAAAAATGGGTCATGGCTCACCACTTTGTGCCAAATTTCATGAGAGAATTGTCAAACAATTTAAAAATCACATTTCAAATTGCAAGATTGCAAACTTTTTAGGTATTTCACCTTCTACCGTAACCATACATAATTTAGTGAAAATAGGGCAAGGCTTGACCTTTGAGCCCTCAGATGGCATTGCATGAGAAACCGTCTCGCTACTCTGTTAAATATATCCACATGGGCTCGGGAGTTCTTTGGAAAGCATTTTCGCCTAACACAGTCTGCCGCTGTATCAATAAATGCACCTTTAATCTCTGTTACGCAAGAAGAAAGCTATACATCTGTTCAATGCAGAGATGCTGCAGAGTTCTCTGGGCCTGAGCTCATCTCAGATGGTCGAAAAGACATTGGAAATGTGTGCTGTGGTCAGATGAGTCTACGTTTCTGCTTGTTTTTTGGGGAAAAAAACTGACTTTGAGTTCTCAGTCCCAAAGATGGAAAGGATCATCCAGACTTTCATCTGTGACAGGTGCAAAAGCAAACATATGTCATGGCATGGTGGTGCATTAGTGGAAAAGGTATGGGTGACTTGCATTGTATCCATGAAGGTACCATTGGGTAGGTAGGGCGGCAGTGGTTCAGTGCTTCATGTAGGTTGTCTGCAAACCGGAAGGTTCTTTCCCCGTTTCCACCTGACCAAGTGTCGAGGTGTCCATGAGACATAAACTGCCATCAATATGACATACTTCCTGTGAAGGAAGACAATGCCAGGCCTCATTCTGCACATGCTAAAACAGAATAGTTTCTAGACACAGTAGAAAGGATGTGCTTGACTGCCTGCCTGCAGTCCAGATCTGTCTTTTATTGAAAATGCATTGCACACAATGAAAAGGAGAATCAGACAACGAAGACCACAGACTGTTGAGCAGCTGCCTTGTATCAGGTGAGATTGGGCAAAAATTCCACTCGCAAAACATCAAGTAGTATCCTCAATTCCTGAACATTCAAAAAGTATAATTGTAATATGTAAGTATAAAGGTAACGTGACGCAGTGGTACACATGCCTCTGTCCCAACTTTTTTTGGAGTGTATTGCAGCCATCAAAATAAAAATGTATTTATATTTACAAAATACACTTGAAAATATTTTCTTTGTACTTTTGTCAGTTAAGGTCAATGGTTAATAAATGTTAAATAATACAAATTGTTGATTGTATTGCATTTACGTGTGTGTTTTGGTAGTATGTGTGTGTGATATACAGTGTATATACATTTAAGAAGCATTTGTCGGTGTACGCTGTCATTTAGAAGACAAAGGTTTCTGTAGAAGTTCTTTGTGTTCTTTTTAAAGAATTCTCCATCGCTTAAATGACACCGAAAGCTTTCCTTATTAGCATATATGCCTGAGAGTGAAACTGTCATCCAGCTGCACCAGCAATTAGCCAGTTTCATCATAAAGACTCGTATCAGCAGAAAAAAGTAATCATTTGCAGTAATGTGAAAGACCTTCCTCATGATTTCCTCATTAAATTATTCATAGAGCTTCCTCTTGCTTGTATATTTTCCATTTAGAATGACAAGGTTCATTATGAAGATGAAGCTCCTGACATATTTTTGTGTAACTCTTTTTACGGGGTCTTTTCTGATTTTCTGGAACAAAACCACACACTCAAGTTATGGACCACAAGTGAGAAAAGAGTGATAATAAAGGATGGAAAAAACTTCAGACTTTACAAAACAAGATTAAGAAGTAGAGTGTGAAAAAAACATGACTGTTTGTTTGCTTTGTTCGCGGTCTATCTGTGTCTCGTCTGATATGACATGACCTGATAAAGAGCAAGAACCCCATGTTTCCAGAATCACCTAAAGTAGAAAGGAGGCACCCCACTTGCAACCATATCTGTGGAGAATCTCTTAAAGAAAATAAAGCGAGCTCTCTCTGATGAGCACCTCCAACTGATAAGGTGTCAGATGTACCACTCCATTACTGTGACTGAGGTTGTTCTGTTTTTCTTTCATTTGAACCCCCACAGCAATAGAGTGAGTAATCAGCTCCTCTCCGTGCTCTGTGCGAAGACCCCTGCCAGGTCTCTGATCCACCAACAGATATCGGTGTCTCTTAATGGATTAAAATAGGGTTAGACAAAATGGATATTATATCAAAGAGTGCATTTGTCTGGCTGCTTCCTCTGTTTTTGCAGCGAATACGTGATCAAAACAACACGGAGAAATAATAGTTCTGAAGTGTGTCGGAATCCAAGCTGTGGTGTAACGTTTTTGATTCAGCTGCTGGGATGCACATTGGCATGGGTGTCTGATTTTATTTACCCAACTGTGCCCTAGTAAGACCATGCAATTGATATTGGCAGTCATTTGTTTGAGCAAATGAATGATAGAACAACAAAAGACATGTGCATTTTTGGCTTTTGAGAGTATTTAATGGTGGCTTAGCAGGGTTTTTTTTTGCAATGTGTGACATCAAAACATTGTTGCCACTGTCATAATCTCTGGTAGAAAAGTTAAGACAAACTGTATAAAGCGTGCCAGAGAATCCTCCCGAGGAGCCTTGACAGGCTCTACTCAGAATTAAAATTGTACGATGATACATGCAATTGTGATACGGAAAGGCAAAGCAAGACGTTTTCCTTATGTGACGGCTAATTTGTGCCTCCAAGGAGCCTGATTAAAAACTGACATGGATCTGATTGCTCTGCCATCCTGAGGTAACGCTGCCAACGTTGTCGCTCTTCTTTTTTGTGCTTTTTTTTCCCTATTCCTTTCACATTCCCTCCTCTTCTACTTCTCTCTCTCACACACGCTTCTTTAAACCAGCCTTGGCTGAAGCGACCGTGTGAGCAGTGAATCCATTACCCGAGCGACAGCTCAATTCAATTATTAGACGGGCTAATAATCTGACTGAATTGATTGTTCACTATATCCCCAGTCAAATGGCTGATGGAGAGAGGATCATGTTTGGGATTGCCTTAAAGACAGGAATAGAGCACATGCTGAATATGACCAGGAGCTGTTCTTAATGAACACTACTCTTCCTCAATCTGAGAGGCTGGAACCCCAAACCATAAATACGCCAAAGAAAATCTTTTTTTTTTTTGCGAACGACCTGAATTGTCTTCCATTATTATAACGTTGTTGCAAAAACAACACCGAGCAGAAGGAAGAAAATGATTTTCATCCCATTAAACTCAAAATCTAAACTGAGTGTTTTGCATTTCTCTTTATAGACTTTGAATGGGATTCTTAATAGTGATATTAGATCGGTTTTATTTTCAGCATGATCCACATACACAGAAAAATAAACTTTTCTTGCCTCAACCTTAAGCCACAAATGGAAAAAGAAGTGGGTCAAACTGCAGTTTAAGCAGACTACCAATTTAAATCAACAAAGCACAATGGTAGGAGTAGACATTCCAATTAGCAGGGCAGTAATGGATACCATAATTATAGACCTAACCTACAATTAAGCTCTGACATGATGACCAGAGTAATGGTCTTACAACATAATGACCCATTTCCAAAATGAGTTTTTCTGAGCATAGTGCTGTGATTTTATCTATGCAACACTGTATTCATTGTTAAAAATGGTGTTACTCTATAAGATAAAGTCAACTTTGAAATAGGGGAAACTGGGGAGTGTTGTAATATGAGGTAAGTTGTAACTCACCTACCTTCAAAATACAGCGTGGCTTTTGAGTTTATTGCTTATAGAAATGGTTAGGCCGTATTAAAAATACCATTAACAGTGTTTTTTTTTGTTTTGTTATTGAAACATTATTATTATTATTATTATTTTGCAAATTCATTAGGCTAACTGTTATACAAGATAAATAACAAACATTGTGCAATATATTAACAGGTGTTTCTGTCATAGCTGTTATAGAACAGCTTTAAAGTTAATATGACCAATCAGAAGTCACAGCCATAGCTATTTGTTATATAATTTAATAACACCCAAAACATATGTTAAAAACAAAACAAAAAATAATTAAGATAAAATATTTGATAAAATATATGATTGTCTAGGCTATTGTTATTATTTATTTGTATTAAAATGTGTGTTTATTTGCATTTTAATTACAGTGGAGAGTGTGACTATAACTAAACATTAAAAGTTATTGAAAATAAATCTACCCACAACTTTGCTATATAGCAATATAATTTGTATCAGACATATATGGAAATAGTATATCAAAGTAAAAAGTAAACTTAAAGACGATTAAACAAAATATGTGCAGTCCCTGGTTTTCCATATGGCTGTCATGTCAACTAAATAAAACAAACTAAAGAGGGTCAGAGATAGTGCGAGATTAATATACATTTTATGTATTTCCAAACTATCTTTATTCGTTTTATCACCTGTATTTCTTAATGAAAATTGTGTCACTTTCTATATTTTTTATTTTATTTTATTTATTTATTATTTGATTGAGACGAGAAGGGTTTTCAGTCCCCAGTGGGGGCTCAGCTTTCATCCGCCTGTTTTGATTGGAGGAGGATTTTAGAGGCCGGTTTAACAGTTGCGTTGGCCGTTCGCTTCGGATGGGACCGCGCGACAGGACAGATGAGAAACTGCTTCCATCTGGAAGCGCAGGGAGAGAAGGAGGGTTGACTCGACACAGTCACCGGCAGTAAGACACACACACACATCCTACTTGCGTTACATCGCACCGGTCATCATCATTCCTGCTGTTGGAGGAGCAGAGCGAACGTGCGCGCAGAACAGCTGCACCTGACTGATCGTGGACATACCTCAGTTTTATTTCACCAGTCTTCATGTAACAGTTGCCTTCGATACTTACTTGAAGAAGGGAAAAGAAAAGAAAGAAATCAACCGGGCTTTTACGCTTTCCTTCAATTCTGGGAGAGGACTTTTCCGAGGACCCTGCGTCTGGAGTGCTAAAAGACTGCTCTTGTTGGATGTTGATTGTTGGTCAAAGAGAAGAAGTGGCAGCGTTTTAGCCGCTGTTGGGACCACCACTGGACAACCGGTGTCGTGTCTGAAAGTGTTCAAAGGTAGGAAGTGATGATGGTGTTTACGACTGAAATGCGCATCACATCAACGCTGGACTGCAAGAGCTGGCTTCAGAGGAATGGAGAGGACGGGTCAGCCGTCCTCACCTAAGCTTTTCTCCATACCTCAGCAGACAGCTCTTTTGCAGTGACTGCACACCAATTGTAAACCATGCACACTTTAGTCAGTTGCGAATGTGAGCGCTTCTGATGACAATCAGAGGAGCGTTTTGCTTTCGTAGACAGTTGGACCATAGAGCTCAGCGAGAAGCTCAACTTTTAATGTTTAGCTGCTCCTCACGATAATGAGCACGACGTGGTGGATATGCATTGCGTTCCACTGAGCCTGAGCAAAAGAAAAAGTAAAAAAAAGAAAAAAAAAAGGAAAAGGATAATCATAAAATCACGTTTTATTCCATAGGCTATCAGCTAGTGCAGAAAACCCCGGCAATTTTTTTTTTTTTTTGTGGTTATACGACGTCGCCATTATCTTAGTTTAGGCTATTTGATTTATTTTCGTGAATTTGGCAAGATATTTGGGACTGTCCATCATCGAGATTATTGTGAACAACTTTCCATGCAGCTTTAATATAGCCTAATATCCAGAATACTGATTCCATCTAGTGCACAGAGCAGGCACGTTGTCCGCTGTTTCTTTATTAATGTATTTATTCAAGAATATATTTTTATTAAGGCTATAGCCTACAAGTGATGAGGCTTTTCCCCCGTCACGAGCTTTTGGTTTGTAGGAATGCGCGTCGCCTGTCGCTGGAGTGAATCCACAACGCCTCAGCATTCACGGCGGGGAATGGAGGAGTCGTGAGGGCATAAAACCCCGGGCATAAAAACAGTCTTATACCCCCCATTGGGCGAATCACACCATGAATCATTACACAAATCCGATATGAACAATATCATATTGTATTTCCTCTGTAGGACACGCAGAACTTGTCAAGATAGTGAGTGATTCAGTGAAGCGAATTAGTGTACAGTGTGTGTGTGTGTGTGTGTGTGTGTTTGGATCGGAGTGCTGAGGAATTTACATTTGTAAATTAGGTTTGATTTTTATTATTTTTATTATAATGTTTTGTTTTTTATGTGTTGTCAGACTCAATGCAATGTGATAGGTAGGCTGTCCGATTATAAGATGTCTGTGACTTTGTGGCAGTTGCATGCATATATAGGCCTAAGAAGAGATAAGCCTATAGGAAGTATACAAATATTAAACAAAGACTGTCCAATTTTCCTAATCTCAGCAATCCAATACTTAGATATAAATGTGTGGGTATTATTATTATTTTTAACAACAACAATTCTAATTTAATAATACTATGATGATGATGATGATGATCGAAGAACACCATGCATGCTCACATGCATTCAATAGAGGGTGCTGTTGTTCTTTTCAGTCCTGGCCCAGTTTGCTTACCACAGTTTTGTCTCGGAGGGCCACTCAAAAAGATTGAGCGCCACCGTCTGTGTTGCTCATGCTCCCCAGGGATGCAGAATTCAATCTAGCAGAGACTCTGGCTAATGCTGTGGCACTTTGTCAGGATTAACATCTTTCTAGTCAGTGGCTTCTGTTACCTTTGGTGTCACATTACCACCTTGGAGTTGTGTGCAGGGAGAAAAAATGAAGCCCCGGTATCTTGCTCTTGCATTGTGCTGGGTGCTGCGCTGCTCCAGTCCCACATCACTGCGGGTCGATAGAGGAAGAGACTCAGTCATTTTCAACAAATAAAGGCATTTGTTATGGTGACTTGTGAAGCTTCTCAAAGAGCCCTTTTATTCCACCTCCAGTCACATCCAAACAAGGCCGGGAGACCTTTTTTTGCTGAGTTTAATTTTCAATTAAAGAAAGAGTACCTCAGCTAGAACTGATTTTCGGAGCTCATCTGATCAGTTCATATGTGAGGAAGCATTTAATTATAGGTTTCATTAAGGCAGATCTTTTGAAAAGCAAAAGCGATACGACTAGACAAACAGTGCTTTTGCACATCATTTGGGCTTTGATGGGGAAAAAAAAGTAAATTAATCTCCACACCTACAGTATCCATTCAGTCATGTTCATGCATGAAGAAAGTCTTTCCGATTCTCCTGGCAGGCTCCTCGGCAGTTTGGTCTCATTGTGGTGGTTTCTACTCACGGGCAGAATAATGATGATTATACCAGCGCTTGGACAGGACCAAGTTGTCCGTGCCAACCTTCTCCAGTGCAGGAATCTAATGCCATCTGTTAGTGACCTTGGAACACATAAATACAAATTTCTGATGCGGTGACTTGGTACTGTAGATACACTTTCTATTGTATAAAGGTTTTTTTCTTGGGGATTGCTAGGCATCCCTCATGCAGATGTCAAGCATGCCTAAAAAGTACTTAATATTCAATATAGATGTAGCTTGTTTGGACGGGGGCCTTCATCTTCAACTGTGAAGTGCTTTTTACAAAGAGTCATGAAGAGAGTCTACAATTACCACTATGAAACACGGTGGATGAAATATGGCAACAGGAGAATAAATTGGATGCGGACGTTTTTTTTTTTTTTTTTTTTTTTAAATTCCCCATCAAAGAATTATTAATAGAGTATTTGACACAGTGGAGAATTATAGCTTCATTTATACAAAGCAGCCTTCATGCTGAACGTGGTTGCACTAATCACTGCGTGGGTGCTGGAAAACATCCATTCACCCTTATGAGGAGCAATTAGCAAAGCAGAAAATCATACACCCTTTTATATGCTAACTTTTAGAGCAGGGGTGCTTTTCTTTTCTTTCTTTTATTCTTTTAATGCCTTACTTTACAAGGCGGTGCGATGACAAACATAACTCATCATGCATGATCTCACGACTTATGCAGTGGGGAGATGTTGAGATTGTGGAAAAAATGGCTTATGGACAACACCTGAGAGGATCTTAGTGATACAGATATTTGAGAGGATGAATTGATATGAACAGTGTGAGATGAGCAACCACATTGTGTCAGTTGCAGTTTGGTGTTTTATGAGATTTGGGGTGATATGTTATCTAAATGTTGGCAATCTGAAGCCAGTAAATAGTGCTCCTCTGAAAAGGCATTGGATTATGAATGAATACATCAAGAATGCATTGTGAATTTGCTGCCAACGGTATGGCTTGCTGGTTTTACTAGGCTTCACTGTTAATATTCTTCATTTACTCTGGATGGCCTGGAGTGTGACAAGCCAAGTAGATTTTGTCAAAGCAGTTTGAAAATCCTTTTTTTTCCTGATGTCAAGACCAGTCTTTGATCTAGCACTATATCATAATACTGTTTTTTAACCTTTGCCTTTGAAGACCATGATGTAACTCAACCTTCTTTGGCTGTTGTGTCCTCTATTCTTTTATAGATGAAAATACATAGATAATGTACAGCACATATTTACAAATGATTCAATTCCATTGGTGCTCTCATGCTTGCATTTATTTTGAAATGCAGAAAAATAGATTACAGTCATTCAATTAATTTGCTACAAATATTTTTTAATATCAATCTATCAAGCACATATTTTATTTTTATTTGTGTTATTACCTCACACATGGAATTGTTAAAGCTAGAACATTTAGGATTGCAATTATCTTTAACGTGTGTTTTGTGTTTGCTAATTGCACATATTTTTTTCTTAATCTATTCAGTCATATCTTTGAAATTGAATCAAATTTTACATATTTAAATTAAGTTTACTATTTAAACATGGTAATTTTTGCCATTGATATTTTATCCTATAGACCTAGTCATTAAAAACTTCTTGGAATATTTTTTGCTGAAATTAAACCAAAATACCAAATCATGCTGCGTTCTCATAGAGCTGACCTTTAGAAAGAAAGCACTGGTCATAAGTGATGTGACTTGGGTATATGGCCAGTAATAGGCCTGATTCTTCTCTCAGACTTGCTTGGCCGCAAAACAGCAGATAACATTATCCTGAACCCTATTCCACACAATGCAATTAGACATGAGACGTGTAACCTTTTCTTCAGTAATGCATCCTAAGACAGAAGTGCTTTAACACCCCCTCCCTCCTTTTTTCCTCTCAGTTTGAATTCCAGTCGTAATACCAATAAGAAAACACACGTGATGGGTTAGATAAAGTAAGCACAGGAATTGTTTATTCCTCACATAACGTTCAAAACATGTGGTTGCATTAATATGGTTTTCTATGCATTAGTTCTTCCTGTCGTTCCAAGAAATCCTGGAAGTAAACAAGTAGCTTATTTGTGAGTCCAGATACCAGCCATCTGGTTAGTGTTGCAAAGGGTTTGCACAGGTTTACAACTCTTCCTTTTGGAGTGGGAAAGGGGTGGGAGGATGAACTGATCTGCAATGACATGCTCCATTACTCCTTCTTTGCATCTGCAATAAAGCTAATTGTTGGGTTTCCCATGTTTAAGCCCAGCGTTGCCACAATGCACATTCACACTAATATTCAAATCACTGAAGACAATGAGCATGGGCTGCATTTCTCGCAGACCAATCAGAAAGAGTGCACCGGCACAAATGGATCACAAATACCCCCCTCCTGTTCCTTCTGAAAGTGAACTAACATCATTTAATTTATAGATCAACCATAGCCTGCAATCAGAGCGTTAAGTGCTCTAGGTTCATTATAGGGTGGCATATGGTGATGCATTTGCATAATACGCTAATACTTACTCCAACTCTGTCCTATCTATCACTGCGCTATTGGCAATGTATGATTTTGTGCAATTAAACTTTTCCCTGAGATACTCATTGTTCTTTTGTCTAATTAAGTCTTCGAATGTAATGAAACAATAGGGAAGAACACACCTTGACTCACAACCTAATCGTTGTAATTTCGCACAACGTGTATTGGAGGGTCTCTAAATGCGTGGGGCGTGTAAATCACAGCGTTTTTCTGTCTTTAAATGTTTGTTGGCTCACCAGCCTAGAAATTACCAGAACAAAAAGAAAAAGACAGAGAATGGCAGTCCTGATGACAGAGGCTAATGTCTGGCATTTGTCTCCGTAGCTAGTTGTCTCTTAAGGTTTGCAAGCGCCACGCCATCACATGGGTTTTTGTAGCAACGATCAAGTGGCTTATTGTTTCCTACTTAATGGTAATGAATATTGCTGCAGATTGTTGAAATGCAGAAGCAAAATAGTAAAAGGAAATATCTTAAAATTAGCTCACTTCAAGACATGAGGCATGAAATTGGATTTTAAGTTTGCTGTTGAGAGAGAGAGAGAGAGAGAGAGAGAGAGAGAGAGAGAGAGAGAGAGAGAGAGAGAGAGAGAGCGCATTGCTGTTCTCACAGTTCACTGCTTCTCTCATTGCTTGCTGTCCTTTTACTCCGTTGTATTTCCTCGGAGCTGCTGCCTCACCTGTTCTCAATATTTAATGTGGTGGAGGGTCTTTTGGGCTTGTAATGAAGTGGAGGTCAAGAGCTTCCTCCAGCTTCTTTCCACCAAACTGGCCCTGTAAATGTCAGACGGGCTGTGAGAAAACAGTCTGAACTTTCCCCTGTCTATCTCAGTCAGTCATCTCTTATTTCTCTTCATCACTGCCCACTCTTTTGCTCTCTCTATCTCCGCCAACCTTCGTCAGAATTCATCTCGTGGCCCTGGCCTCCACTCAGCCATATAGCCTGAGCTTTTTCCATGTTATATTGCCACCTCATCAGCCTTTTTATCTGTCACTCATATTCCCCTTTTTTTCTTATCTGATGAAAGACGGAGAAAATCCTCCAAAACAAAATGAATTTGACACGTGTGATGTGGTTATGGATGGCTGCGCAGGATGTTTCTTTTTTAACAGAGCTTTTTGTTTGTTTTGTTTTGTATTTTTTGTATTTTTTTTGTGGACCCCAGAGGACACAGTAATTTCTTTTGGCAGAAAGACGTAACTCATCACCTCCCAGTTTTGTACGATCCTGGCCATTTTGGTGGCCTCAATAAAATATTCATCCCTTTAATCCCTAAGCTGACACAATGGTGTGTGAAGAATCAGGCTATGTTCCATTCCACTGACCATCTGATGGGCAGCCTTCTCTAAAGACCTGGCCACAATACTAGCGTTTGGCTGCTTCACTCAGAGAAAACAAGAGGTCCAAATCTAGCAGCACTGGGGCTTTGTCAACAGTGAATAACAAGCAGGCCAATTACAACTCAGTTACCAAAAGAACAGTGGAAAAGGCTGCGAGTAACAGCAACTCCCAAACGGTGAGAGAAAACTAGGTTTATGGAACAGATGATGTGGAAGATAAAAGAATTTGTTGAATAACCTGGTGGGCCAATATTTCAGGTGAGGTATGCGGATAAAGGCTTCCAATTTTTTTGTTTATCCATAATAAGTAGGATAAATTGAGCTTGGGAGTTTAACAAGTGCGGCACTGATAACCTTCTGCAGTCCTTGGCATTCATAGCTGTGTACCCTTGATCTCCAAGGTCTCATATTAACTTTTGGATGGAAATCTGTCTCGAATGAATTATGATGCAAAAATAATCCCAGGGGTTTGTAATCAGTAATTTTGTTTACTTTAGCCAATCACAGGGCCACAGATCCAGGCTGTGATGTGGTCCTTTCTCTGCCAGGATCTGAAGACTTGAAAAGATATGTAAATGATATTAGTTTCTCTATTATACCTCTTAGCTTTTTTCTTCCTTCAGAGAATTATAATAGGACAAGATGCATGATTGATTACATGTATTTATCTAAATTTAACTATCTGAAGAGCTCATTTCCTCTGAGGGAAATTGCAACTAAATTAGCAAGGATGATTTTTTTTAAAGAAAGAAAGAAAGAAAGAACTAAAGAAAGAAAGAAAGAAAGAAAGAAAGAGAAAGAAAGAAAGAAAGAAAAGAAAGAAAGAAAAATATGTATGAACTCAATTGGGTCGGAACATCTGGTGTTCCAAAACTCTTTTGACTTGATATGCTAATCAAATTTTTTTGTCAAAAAATAAAAAAAAATGCTCAAAAGAGTAGTGGGACAGTCCCAGCACATATCCTCGGATCCTGCTTTTCCTTCCTATTGACGTTTTAAAGAGAGAGAGGGGCATTCAGTCAGCCCATCTCTCAAAACGTTATTTGTGTCATTTTCATTTTTAACCTTGAGATAAACAAAAATAGCATGAAATGAGTGAATGCTTTATTTAGTTCTGCTTCTAGTGGCTGGGTTAAGGGGAAGCGCTTTGGTCACAAAGGCATACATTTGTAAATGAGGCAGATAAACCTTTGGGTAGACAAGGAGCGTTTTGTTTGACACAGGAATTCTGTTGTTGGCTGTTTTGGTTGTCAAGTACTCTGGGAAGGCAGGATGTGTACTGGGCCTACAATGGGCCTTTCAGCTAAGGATCTCAGATGCACAGCGATGCTGTCCCGCCTCCTTTCACAGTGCCCTAATCTCTTTATCAGGCAGCCACAATGGCGGATTCAGTCTTCAGCCTTGCCGGCGAGATCAAGACCAGGCAGACGCTTCAAACTGACCATCGTCTAACTTCAACCAGCCTCAGAGCACAACGTTTTCACAAATTCACAAATGCAGTAAATCTGCAGACGAATTCCAACTTTTTCAACTTCACCTTTCAATTTCAAATGTGTCTCCAACAAATATTGCGTTTCTTAGTCATTAGTCATTGATGAATATAATAATGCATTTCCTATGAACAAGATGACTTCTTGACAATATGTTCTCTTTGTTTAACTTTATAAATTCTAAGATTTTTTTTTGACATTTTCTCTCTGATCACTCTTACTCACCTTAATTTACTTGATAAGATTTGATTGCCAGTTATTTAGAGTATTTTAATGTTTTCAGTAAAACTAACCAAACAATAAATTAAATTAGATTTTTTTTTTCTATTAATAAAAAACATGAAAACCGAATGCACCAGAAATGGAGTTTGTCCCTCCATCTAGTGGCCCATTTTTGTTTAGTGCCTGTCAATGTGTGTTTGCATCAGTAAACTCATTCACACTCCTGGAGCCAGCAGCACCCTCAGGAATCTGTCAGCGTTGCAGTGCTACCTCTGTAGCGCAGACATTGTCATTCCATTTGTGGGGCTGTTTGTCTTTGATGCAACAGCTTCTCTATTGCTTATATCCTTTCTGAATCATTCTTCACTCTCGCAATAGGAAAACGCATTAAGGCATATTAGGTTTGGCTGGATCACTGTAATGCCAAATTGCACTTAATTTCACACCTCTGTAAATTCTGTTGTGTCAGGAAAGCTCTTTTTAGACCTCTTTCTGTCACGGACAAGCTCTGCAGTAAATAGTTTGGGGCCTCAGGGACTCGTCCAGCCTAAGGTTTTAATTGTTATAATTTAATGCAGGGGTGTCCACATCCTGTTGACCCCTGTTTGCTGGGCTTTGTAGGTTACAGAGGAGGCAGAAATTATTTCCAGCTGCCTGACATTGTGGGTGGCCCATGGGTGGACAGTCTTTTAAGGAAAGCAGCCGCTTCCCTTTCTAATTAGGCTGTTGAACATTAGCACTACAACTGTTAGAGGAGAAGGGAAGTAATGGCCTTTTCAGTGAGAACGGTAAAGGGTTGTACACTGCTTGTCACTTCCACAAGGACACAGGGCTCGTGAAGGCCAGCAAGGCGTTCATTAACATGACAGTTAGCCTTGGGTCGTAAAACCGAACCGGCTTGTAATGGAGGAGCCCGGCCCCTGCTGAGCGACCAGGACAGTGCGGTGTACAGGGGGGGGACCACCCTCCATACAAGTCACACCACTCCCACGAAGAGCAAACAAGCTGTACTTCCTTCAACTGTCATGTAAAACACTGTCTTTCATTTTATGCCAGAAAGACCTGTTCCTATCCGCGCAGTCCTTTTCTTCTTTTGCCATTCGCCCATTCACCTTTTATGTACCTCTTACCCCAGAGCAAACCATCTTTTCTTTGATGCCCACTCGCGTGATTGTTGACCTGACAGCTGTCTGTATTTGAATGTCTCTCCATGGTAACAGTCGAGAATGTGTGTATGGAAGTGCTAAAGCACTGACTGTGCTGCCTAGAGAGTATAATATCAGTTGCTTATGAATTGCATCATACTTCTTGATGTTATGTCAGTTGTTGCATACCTTACATATACAAATACTAAAGTAATTCGACTCGACTTATTTCTTTATTCTGCTTCTCTCATTCATGCTTTGATCAGAACCATAGCTGCTAAAATTTAAGAACCAAAGAATTTGCTATGCTTTTAGTGCCGAACTCTGCTGTGTTTTACACAGGGACAGATCAGGATGAGCCAGTGAGTGTGCATTGTTTCTCAGAAGTGTCTTAACACAGAATAGAGGCATGTGCGTCACCAAATAGGGGATTTCAAAAGCACTGCTCCGAGCAGCATTTGAAGCAGCGGAAATGGGAGATTTTGAGTGGCATGAAAGCTGACAATTCTATAAGTTCTTAACTTGGAGGTGGTTTTCTGCTTCTGAGGGTTATTTGGGGCACAGCGTATTGTCATTGGAAGTGGGGGATTGATAGAGAAGGCAGTAATTCTGGGTTGCAGATGTTTTTTTTCTTCTTCTTTTATTTTCAACCAGAATTTTTGGTCAAGTCAAGCTTTGTGTGTGCAGTGTTTTAAACAATGCGTGTGGTTTCAAAGCAGCTTCAAATAAAATGCTCAGACCTGGTATAAGATCAGTGATAAATGATAATCATGGTAACATTTTGCTATCTGATCACTCCATAAAAAAAAATCTTTCCTGATGTGACCCACATTGCAAACCACTAAAAGAAGGGCTTTAAGCCTGTTTATAATTTATTTGTTAAACGTGTTTTTAGGCTAGATTTTATTTTATTTCATTCTCTTATTATGCATATAAATTAATGTTTTAACTATTTTCTTGTTCTCTTGAGAAATTCACTTTAAAGGCGCTATATAAAAATACAGTTATTATTATTATATTCACAGCATCGTTTAAAAATTTAAGAAGTTTTTTTTTTGGAAGATTTTAATACTTTTACTTAGCAAGTTGGCACTACATTGCTTAAAAATTACACTAAAGATGTTAGCGTTTAAAAAAAAAATTCTAGTCAGATAATGTTCTTTTGAACTGTCTGATCTTTAAAGAATCCTGAAAATAATGCACTGTTTCCACATTATTCCACTTTTTTTTTTTTTTGCACCAAATCAGCATATTAATGATTTCTGAAGGATCATGTTACACTGAAGACTGGATTAATGAGTAATGGAGTAACATTCAGCTTCATCATCACATGAATAAAATTCGTTTTAAAATATATTCATACAGGAAACAAACGTTTTTAATTGTAATAATATTACAATGTATTTTTGATCAAATAAATTCAGCCTTAGTGAGCCTACGAAACTTATTTCAAAAACAGCTCACTACCTTACTGATATACGGACAATAAAAGTGTCTGCTAAGTGGATAATTTATAATTAAAATAACAATATATCTCAGCTGACCAGTTGTGATCGGGTCACCCAATGTGACAGGACCTAAGATATTTAGGTAAGGGACAAACATATTATTGCAGTCATGCATTCAAAACAATGTGATGAAATATGTTATGTAGAATCCATATTTTTTTTCTTTATTTTACATTTTTTCTCCAATGTGTAGTTTTCACCGCAGTACCAGCCTTTTCCCAGTGAGCACCCATACACAATTTCTAAATGCAGGTGGTGAAGAAGGCAGGCAGATGCTATCATTTATCACAACCCTTCTGTATGCAAGCGAAGCAAATCCTGAGGCTAAGAACAGAGAGAGAGGGACGAAAAAGAGAGCGATTTCCATGCCTGTTGAGGCCACGCTGACAGATATAGTCGCCTCTGAGATTAAATCAAATTCACAATGAACACATCTGATACTAACACAAAGCTCGACGAGAGCTACATTATTAACATTGGTATTCATTCCATCATCCAGTTATTCCACCTCCCGTCCTGCCTGAACAGAAAACGTTATTGCTTGGATGGAGGGTGCCCGGTGGGTCATTATGGGTCAGTGCAGGTGTCCCTGGAAATCCTGTTGGGTAGCTATTCACACTGAGGTGGTAAGACCCACTCGGACCATTTTCCCCCGGTCCCCGTCGTCTGTATGCTACAAACACAGTCGCTCAGTCCCTCCGTCGGAGGTGGCTTTTCAATTACTGAGCGAGGCTGCGGGGGAAAGGAGCTTGACAAAAGCCATGACATAAACCATTTATAGTGCGGCTCCATCATGGCCCCAATGCCAAAGCGGGCTGGACGGTTCATTTAAAAGAGAAATTAATCACACATGGTTTCAGGCACACAATAACAGATTATGACTGGCTAGTGGCACCTCACTGAGTCCAGGGATAAAATTTTAAAAAGACACTTTAATCTGCGAAGAAAAGCATAGGGGTTGTGCACCCCTTGAAAAAGGCCTATGTAGGCCTATGAACTTACCATATTTCAGAGCTGCAGGTGAAGACTTTGTATGAGAGGGAGAGGTAAATAAAACTGCACAAATGTGTATTCAGTGTTTGTCAAAAAACTAAGTACTACAAACATTTTTTTTTTAGTAATATGACATCAAAACATTAACAATGAACTTTGATTTACCATTCGGTGTATTGTTGAAAATCACATCACTGTATTTTTCATCATATTTTATTATACCCGCAGCTGTGGAGAAGAATAATATGAGGCGAAACTCAAACATGCACTGTCCTCTTTTGCATATCATTGAGAAGTTTGCATTAGAGTGAATCAGTTCATTTAAACTAATCACTGTGCAATTAAATGATTCATTTTAACTAATGTTACATCTTTTTGAGGTAAAATGCTTAGTTTGAATCTTTTATATTATATACAAGTAAACTTCCCTAAAAAAAAAACAATACCAAAATGTATTTAAAATACATTTATTCCATACAGTACTAATACATCTATGAACATATTTACTGACATATCGCTTGAGACTTACTGATATCAACATTATAATTCAACTATTTGGAGTACTTCTTTACTGCACAATACACATTTCTTAATATTAAGCCTAACATGTGTTTAGTACTTAGTGTTAATCACTATTAGTAAGGATAGTATGAAAGTGAACCTAAAGTATACTTGCAATAGTTATATAATACTAGTTATATAATACTTTAGCACAATCAAATATAGCCTACTTAAGTATATCTTTAGTTAGACCTCAGCACTACTTCCAGATACCTAAAGTATATTTAGTACAAAATTAGTAGTTCAAATTAAGCAGACTTTAAGTATATCACTTACCAAAAGTAATTCCAGGGTATTTATATAAAGTACATAAATATCGAAATATATTTGTATTATATATTTGTATTGTATTGTATTATACAATGTATTTCAAATAGTATAGTAGTATAGTATAGTGATAGTATTAATAGTATATTTATTTTTCACTAGATTTATATTATATTATATTACTGTTATAGTACTGTTACTGTACTGTTCAAATGTTTGGGAACAGGTTTTTTTAAAAAACGTGACAGTAAATACATTTATAATGTTATAAAATATTTATTTTGTAAATAAATGTTGTACTGTACATCAATGAATCCTGACATGTATCACAGTTTACACAGAAAAACAGTAAGCAGCTAATCTTCATTGTAGTTAGCTACTTTTTGTAAGTAATCAAAGTTTTTTTTTTATAAAAGGGTTTAGTATATCTACTAATTATATCTTTGCAATGCACTGTTTCAAAGGAGCTTCATCAATAGTGTATTCTATTTTAGGTTACACACAATGTGTTCAGTGTAATATATTCTCTCATTATCACTGACTTCTTACCGTAACTATGGAAGATTACTGTGTCTATACAGTCAGAGCATGCGAGTCTAGGCTCACTTTCATTAAACCACTGGAATAATTCATTTTCATGAATTATTCCATATTGTAGTCTGCCTAATAATTGGGCAAATGATTGCGGAATGAAAAGAATGACAGCGAAGAGCCACTGAAAGGCCGAACTGAAAATCAGAGTAGAACTGAGAAAAAGTAAGATGGAGGGTTGCTGGGCAAAATGACAAGGAAGCCATTGAATCTTAGCATACCACAACTAATCAAGCATGATGGAGATTGTACGCATAAAGAACAGAAACCTTTATAATGCCGAAAATGACAGATTTAGTCATTAGCCACAGTATGGAGCACACATCGGGAGTTGCATCTGCCTCTCCCCCAGGAGTGAGGGGTGTGAGAGCCACTGCCTTGATGAATGAGGCTCAACTGCTGCCGATTAGCGGAGCGTCCATAAGTGGGTGAGATGCAGAAGCCAGATCGTCCTCTAAAAATCTCTTTCTCAGCAGCCCGGCCAGAAAGCTTTTTCAGTGACTGTTTACACTTGTGTTGCCTTTTAAAGCTGTGTTTATTGATAATTCAAGCTTATTGATTTCATTCTCGTTTCTCGGTTTTTCTTTTTTGCACGCACAGAAGGTTGTGGAGGGATTCCGTTCTCCTCAGGCCGTCCGAGCGAATGACTCGAATCCACATTAGGCAATCCAGGATACATTTAGTATTCACAAACGCAGGCCAGAGCCTCTTTTAATTTGGCGGGCGACAGTGGGTGTATGTCAGCGCCCCTACCTCACCTCTGGCTACGGCGCCCCGAGGTAATGGCTGTTTAAAAGGAGGCGGCGATTATAATGGAAGTTTTTTTTTTCTTTATCCCCTTCGGAATGGCTGCGGACTGTGACGCACGTCACTTGATATTCATTGGAGGCTGTCACAACGCATGCAGCTCAGGGCCTACTCTTATCAAGATAACCATTCAGCTGCTCACAGCTTTTGAGTGCTGAAAGAAATAGAGCAAAATAAATAAATAACTCTGTAAATAAATAAAAAAAGTGCATTCTATAGGTCACTTTCCAATGACAACGACCAAGGAAAGAAGAAAAATAGTACGTTCTTATCACAAGGAAAGGGGTGATGCCTTATCTCCGCGAGATGATGTTTCTTTCGTTTAGCTCCCGGCACCCATAATGCACTGCTAGCATGAAAGTTCAAGTGCTAATTAATCACAAGGTTTATATTGACTGCTACATTATCATCTCAAAAAGTTCAGGAATTAAAAACGTAGCAGACTACCTTCAGGCTTATCTCATTACTAATGCTTGTTTCGGCTTGAAGACGGATATTTTTTCAAGCGTCCTTTACTTATCTCCCAGCCTATCTAAATATTGGTTTATCTCCCATGTATCAATGGGCTCGTTGCTTGGCCGTATTTTCTATTAATGATGATTTTATCAGAATGCACCTCGGCTATGCAAACAGGGCATCAATGACGTGCAGGCACAAAGCCCCATTTAATAGCAATTTACAATTTTCACAGCTTGTTCTCCAGCTCTCTTCATTTCTAAAGATTTCTGTAAATAGATTACTACAATCAAATATGCTGCTGCACAAATCCTATTAGAAAGCACCAGAGTGGAGAAAATAATTTGCAGTTTGATGTGAAGAACTATAGACAAATAATAAAAACCTAATGATTTACAAAATTAGGGTCAGATAGGTGGAACTGCAATAATTCGATGAGCATACCGGGAGAAACATTGCTTCTTTTTCTTTATCAGATATACACAATAGCAAATCTGACACCAGTCCCGCAGAGGCTAAATGCATGTTGAAAGCATATTGAATTTCCCTCAATTGCGGGTTTTCGAACAGGTAATACGATGCACTAGGAGCCTCTTCTTCAAAATAAATGACAGTCAAGGAGGAAAAGTGGAGTGATTTAATTTGGCCTCGAGTCAGGTGATCGCCGGCAACGGAGGGTCAGTGACCTTTTTCGGGGGAAATAAAGGACAGTCATTCTGAGGCACATCTCATAATCTGTGGAATACATATTCAAGAGCTTATCCATAAACATCACCCTCGAGAGAGAAGTGGTGCCAGGAATATCAGCGTTCCATTGACCCATGCTTTCTTTAAGCTTCTGCGACTCTCCACTTTTACATATATTACCATTGCAATCACAGTCTCGTTTTTTGACCTCATGTTGGGGTACTCACACACACAGACATGCATAGACATATAAATATTAACTTGCATGCTTGGGCCAGGTATGCCTCTGTAATCGCCTCCTCACCGAGAGGAAAAGTTTGTACGCTGTTTGAGATGATGCTTCGGGTTGGAGGCATCAGGGACAAAGTCATTACTTGGACTGAATCCTCACTTGAGGTTCCTCTTGAGGAGGAAAAAAAATAGCCTGGAAAAGAAATGAAAAACCGGAATAGATGACTAGCTGTGAAAAGAGGATAGCCATTCATCAGCCACTCATTTCACGCCACTGATGTCTCCCATACAAGAAGCGTAAAAGCTAGAATATGGCTCAACTTTGAAAATGCCTTATCAACAGTTCACTGAATATGTATTGTTTGGTGAATAGAGGCATGGGAGACGGTTTGACAAGGTGACCTCGCTTTTTGACTTGTTTCCCTTTGCTGTTAAAACGTTGATGTTTTCGTCTCTGAGACAATGCCCTTTGATTACTAATTGAATTGTGTCCATATTTCCCAACAGAAAAGCAGAGTGAAGAAGTCTGCACATTTTATTCCTCTCTTCTCTCACACAAATAAACATAAACAGCCAATCAAAATCGTCGGCCGTGCTTGTGTTTAAGAAGCTTTTGATTGTTCCTCAAGTCTCTGGGATTGGGTGGCAGATAATGTTTTTTGCGCTGCCTGTATTGGGCACCATGCATGGTGTTTGAGGATGCTTATTTATGCAGTTTGTTCCCCCTGTCTGGTTTGAAGTGCTGGGAATCAAGCCCAGACGGTGTTGTTAGGATGCAGAGCTATAGATGAGTGTTCTGTCTCTCTGCAAATCCTTTAAGGTTGCTTTTTATTGTGCGTTTTGATCATATTTTGAATTTTTACACAATGTCCACTTGTTGTGTGTCGGTCCCAGGGACATTTCTGGTCATTGCTATTCAGAACAGACTGTTTCGAATGGTTGTAATTGGACGGCGATAACAAAATATGTAAAATTCACGAAGACAGAAGGTGAATAAAGCTGTGTGCATCTCAAATCTATTCACTCTTTCCTCACAATTCCTGAAAACACAGAGCTTTGAGAATGAGTCATTTAGTTCTGTCTAACATCTCTGCCACAAATAACAGTAGTGTCTGGCAGGACTCCTCTGTCACGTGTAGCAAAGATGACGACTGTGGCACCGGCTCCACACAGCTGTGACCTGCATATTTACCCCGTAAACAAGTCTAATCTGTCCACCCGTGCTCCATGTTTGCCCAAACCCAATTTCATCCTTTGTCCTGATTCGCTGAGGTTGGACTGTACCACACAAGATAAAAATGCAGTTCATCAATACAGAACATGACTGAGGTTTCAGATGCACACACACACTGTCTATGTTTAGTTAAAGAGACACCTCTATTTGAAATGTGTACCTCAATTATTTTTTGGCAGGTCTTCATGTTTATGTGAAGGAGAGCTAGAGCATTTTTTTTTTCAAGCTGACGGCTGATCGGAGGTCCTATTCGCTGTAATTATGAGGATAACTTGCTCTGCCAGGCTTCACGACTAGGCTGTTAATTACCCTTCTCGTGCCTTAAGATTTGCAGTCTTGCAGCTGGGGAACTGCAAAACTCAATGGGCTGTGATTGGATATGTATATATGCTGGCAGTTTTCTTTCTACTTGCATTTGCAAATATAGACAAACATCTGCATCAAAGCTTTGGGGCTATGAGTCCACATTTGACTCTTTTTTTTTTCAAATTGAGTTCTGCAGTGACTAATAAAAAACATAATTTTCTTTTAGCTAGACACGTGGTCGTGTGGAGATATTTTAAATCACAATAATCAAATAATGGCCTAGTCTGGGGGGTTTCAAAGTTGGTTCATTCATGTTAAAAGATAAATAGATAAAACAAAAAAATGTATTAGACATTCATTTTTAATAGAAATTAAATAGAAATTAAATAATTTCCAGATAATATTTTACACATATTTATATTATTATTTTATTTTATAAATGGGTCCATATCCACATCTGACTGGCTTTTATATTTTAGGAATGGAGTCCCTCAAAAAGGGAAACATTTGGGGGTCCGTGGCATATTTTTGGTTTTAAAAATGTAAAATTTATTTTATTATTTTGTTTTAAATACAAAAACGCACATTATAAATCATATGACAATATATAACATAGAAATGAAATAAACAGTGCAATAATATTTTCAGCTAGGTGTATTTACTGTAATAGTAGCATTAAAGTAAGAAATTTAATAAACAAATGCGAAAATAAAACTACATAGACTTCACTGAATGAATTAAATATAAACTGCTTCTTAAAGCTACAGAAGTTATTCAGTCAAGAGCAGTACATTATTTTGTCTACGTATTTTGTTGTTTGATTAACATTAATGACATGACACAGACAGCAGCAGGTATATTAGGCTGATGTCACATGAAGACCTGGTGCACATATACTACTGACATGCATCCGTCAAATTCTTTACATTCATTTAAGATATATAATGACTTTGTTTATGTAAACCTGTGTGTATTTGACTGTTTAAGCGAAATAAGATGCGAAAGGGAATTTATTTCAGAATGTATTGCCTGTGAAAGGCATTTAGTGTGCATGCTCAGAAAAGCTAATGTCACCGTGCAAATACAAATTTGGTAATACTTTATTTTGATCATACCTTTTGAACATTCTGTTGACTATAAGTAGCTTTGCAACTACATGTCAACTTATTGTAACCCTAACCCTACAAGTCTACTAATACTCTACTAACACTTTAATGAGAGTTAGTAGACATGTAAGTTTCTACTTATAGTCAACAGAATGTGTTAAAGGGTCCATCAAAATAAAGTGAAAGCAAAAAGTTTAAATGACAAGGCTTCAAAATGTTGCATTGCAAAAAAATGTGATGTGACTGTATGTCACATTGTACAGTATGTTGGGATGGGGGTCCCAGAACTGCAATTTATAGAATGTGCACTGTAGAACATAGTTTGTAAAACCTTCTCGTAAAAGTTAAAGTCTTCAAATCCATCCCCTTTAAAGCACCACCAAATAGCCATACACATTCAGACAGCATGCGTATTTAAAAAAAACACATTCTGTTCCAATTCTCTGCACTCCATATAGTTTGTATTAAATGCATATTATGTATAAAAATTAAATAGTGTTCTAATGTTGAATGTGAAACCAACCTAATTATATTGTTGATTAGTCTAGTCATTTAGGCAACCCACATCCCTAGTTTAAATTAGATTTTATAGAGCGTCTGCTTTACAGAATAGTTAGGCCAGTCATATTTCTTGACGATGCGGATATGTCTGTTAATTCAAACTCCATTGTGCCTTTCCTTCAACACTATTTCTCATGTTATCTCATTACTGTACAGAATCTGTGGCCATCATTGATATTCATTGAGTTCAGAGAAGTGACTGTGAGTCTGCCTCCTAGTTCCCAAAGTTGATTTGATGCTAGCGTTGCACTAAATGAAATTCAATATGTCACCAGGAGTCATTTGTGGGCCCAGGGCACATAGCATTTAATAGTTTAAACTTTCTCCACCTTCAAACACTGTTCTAGAATGTAGCGGTGTGTAAGAATGAAGGATATAGTGAGTTTCTCTCTGTGCTTTCCCATTCTCTAATTGGCTGAAAGACTGAGGGTTTCTGCAGTTTGTCATAACAAGCACTTACTGCGTGATGTATTTGTCAAAAAGGTTTTCCAGAACAAACTCAGCTGTAAAAATAGTAAAAAGCACCTGAAAGTACAACTCTATAAAATGTGCATTTTTAAATAATTATATAAAAACTAAAAACATAAACAATTACAATTAGGATACAATGTATAATTAATACATAGTTATTAATATGGTAAGTATAAAAAAAATATATAAAAAAATTCACAACATTTTGAAAGTGAAATATAAGTGAGTGACACTAAAAGTGTGTCCTGTTTTATCAGAAACAGAAGAATGTGAATCTGGCAATGTTGGTTATTGTACATTTAGCAGAAGTTCAGAAATGACTATCACAAATGCAATACTGTAACATGTGAGCTACCAAGCAATTTTACTATGTCAAAAAGCCATACATATGAGATGCAAATTTCAAAATAGAATAGTTTACAAATCATGTATTATGGAAAGTGTTTTTAAAGGTCATAACATTATATTGTGAAAGTAACGTAACATAAAATATTGTAAGAAAAGGAATAAAAGTTATTGTTCTTTTACGATCACTAGTGTTTATTTCAGCTGGAAACAGAAGTTAATTATACAGATTAAAAAAGTGAAAAAGGTAAAGAAAAACCTAAATTAAAAATGATATGAACCTAAATTGCACATACTTAGCAACATTTCCCATGCCACAGTAATTCCTCTGGTCCTAATAGCCACAGCACTGGCGTATACGACTTTCTTCTTTATACCGGTAAGCTTGCAGGCAAACCTGTCCATTTAACTAAATTATTTTTCCACTTGGGTTACCAGAATGGTTCTTTTTTTCTTTTTCTTCACAGCATGACCTTTGTGAATCAAACAGCCACTGGAACCCTCAAAAAAAAAAAAAAAAGAAGGTTTGCCAAAGGGATTCACAGACATGCAGAATGTGGAATTCATGGAAGAACTGCTTCCATAACGTGACTGACATTTTCGTCAGTGTGCTCTCACTCTCATATTGTTCTTTTCATAGACTGGATTTTATAAATGCCATTTGTCAGCACAAACATGACTAATATACTAACTTTGAAATAATCAAAGAATAATTTCTTGTTTTGGTTGGTTTTAGTCATGGTTTTGTACATGACATTGCATTTGGTTTCTTTTTTATATATAAATATATTTATTTATTGAATATATAAATGCTAGGATATGAATTTCAATTGATCTGTACCAAATACAAAAGCCATTTTATGTAGAACAATGTATTGTCAGACATGTGATGTTAGCATTGCCTACATTTTGGTCCAGTTTTCCCCATGCATCTTGTAGTAGGGTGTAGTTTTGACTGATTGATGATGTGTGATGCATGTAAATGTCAGGTGGTTAAAGAATGCACATCCTCAAACCGGCGTTCTGAAAATGACTCCTGTGGGTAAGCAAGCGTTCCCCTCCCATTATTTCATAGCATCAAGATGTGACAGCTCACATCACAGTTGAGATATGCACTCTCACAAAGCAACATGCATTAATGTGCACTGACTTCTAGCTGATTTAGCAACCGTGCGTTTTCATGAAACTCTGTTGCTAGAGCATGAACTAAGAATAATGCGTGGTGTGATTTTGATCGTGGCTCGTAGCCTAGCTTTGCCATATGTCATGATTGTCAGCAGCCACTAATCCTCTCCTGTCTACGATGTGAGAAAAAAGGAAAGAAGAGAGATGCCCGATTTAAGCGAATGCCCTGGGAGTTGGATGCTAATGTCAACATTTTCAGCAGTTAGAACCCCTCTGAGACTTAACCCCTGACCCTGGCCCCGGCTTAGGATAAATCAGAGCGCTGGTGACATTTATGGAGGAGAGTGTCTCTTCATGTGCAGATGATAATGATTCTGTTGTTTTTAACCATTGACCGAAGGATCAGGCATTCGCTTGACACACATGTTAGGCATCGAAAACAAAACACTTAGCCTTCTGGATTTTAAACTGAGATTATGAGTTTAATTCTAGCCATGCGGGTTAAACGACTAGATGTATTGTCTCGTTGCCATGGTGGAATACAGATTTCCTCCCAACTAGTTTGCAGTTTATTGCTATAAATAGTTAAGCAGCCTCCCACTCATCCAGATCTTCCCCCTAGAAGGATTTTCCTTGATTCTTGATGTGTCAAGGGTGTTTTTCAAACCCGCTGGAACTATTGATTGTAAGCAAGAGTTTTGATTAAACTGAGATACAAAGATGACAAATCAATAGTAGTGCTGTAGTTTAGAGCAATTGCTGATATTTGTGCCACTTTGATGAAATTTGTACACTCAAATTTGAAATGTAACTGTTAAACGTAATCTATGCTGTTCACTACAGATTTTTTTTTAGAGAAGTGGTTCAAGTATTACATTTTAAAAAAATGACTCTATTATCCAGGTAATGCAAAAATAGTGATGTGAATATACACGGGTTTCTGTGCAACGTCATCACGTAGATGCGCGCGCATCTAAGAGGCAGAAAGCAACAGTCTTTACGGCTATATCTAGCAGAAGCAGAGATGACGCGGAGCTGTTGTGCTGTAAACTAACCTAAATGCATAGGGTATGTCATGTTTTTATGATTCGCAAACTTAGTTGGACAATTTCATACTAGTCAACTAACTAACTTTTTACATAATGTTATATTAATATGCAAATGAAACACAAGCAAACAGATTCAACTCTGAAATTGCAGTTTATTATTGAGTCAACAAGAATTTACAAACAATGCGAAATCTACGTTAATTACAATGTTCTTTTACAGAACTCGGCATAATATATAGCGGTCTTGCCTCTTGGATGCGCGCGCATCCGGTATTGTTTGTATACAAGAAACCTATGTATTAAAGAAACAATTTTAAAAAGGCAGTGGCTATACTAAGTGCAAATAACAATAGATAATATTTATGCGAAGTACAAATAGTGCTGGTTGCTATTTACACTAAGTTTAATAGCAAAATATTATGTGTGCACTAAGTGAAAATAGCTGCATTTTCTTGGCAATAAGTGTAAATAGTAGTTAGATGCTATTTGTGACAGATGCTATTTGCACATCAGTGTTGTTGTACATTAAATGGTATGCAATAATGTAAATTCATATATTTATTAAAACATTTTAATGCGTGCTGCTGCCTTATTGGAACAATAAAGCCCTCCCTACACCTACCCCTAACCCTAACCGATAAACACTTTATTATTAAACACATTAGACACTTTATTTCCACTTTTCAAATATTTTCTTAATTTTTGTTGAAAATAAATGCCTTTCTGATCTGATATGTGATGAGAAAAAGGAAGTAGAGTGAGTTCGGCAAAAGGTGACACCCCCTACACTATTGCTACCATTTGCAATCCAGAGTCTTCCGTAATTTTGTCTGGCCCAACCAGATGTCAGTGGGCGGAGTTAGTGTAAAAAGCCTCTGCCAATAAGGTGGGCTATTTGCACTTAGTTTAAATAGACACAAAAAAGGGTAAGATGTTTAATAGCCTGTAAATATTAAATGTACTAAATAAATACATTTTAGATTAGATTAAATTAAGCTTTCATTGTGCTGAATACAGGTACAGAGACAATGAAATGAAGGCCCAGATAAATAAATAATGTACATCTCCCTTGTCATGAGATTATAACGGTTCTTAAATCCCAGAGGAATCAAACTCAGAGACACAGAAAACAAATTCAAGCCCCAGAGGATTAACGATCTCATTTTCCAACTTGCTAGAATAAAAAGAGGATTGCCCTGCTTCCTTTGATACCTTCCAAATGACTATCTTCTTAATTTCTTCTGCTGCACAGCAGGCGTGACGGTGTGCACTGGGGCCTGGGAGCTCCGCTCAGAACCAACCAGGCAGATGAGCCGCCTTTTGTGCTGCTCTTGAAATGGTGGATTGTGTCAACTGCCGTTGAAAGCCTCATGAGGCACATTCACGTGTGTGTCTAGATGTGTGTGCAAGTGTGTGAAAAGGTCATTATGTAAAGGTGAAAAAGCACTGGGTAAGATTTACAGGCAGTAATGCTCAACTCAGTGAAGGATTGGTTGGGGAAGATACTCCTCAACAGAAGAGACGCGATAAGACGATATCCTGTGCCTTGCAGCAATTTAAAGGTTATTCTGCTTGGTACAACAGAAATGTGACATGAATTGTCATTTGATGTGGATTTGATATTGTTGTGAATGTGTTGGGACTGCTTATAAGAATAGTAAAAAAAAAAAAAAAACATATCACTCAACAGTCAATTTAAAGCTTTTCAATTAAATAAGAATAGTGTGTATTTGTAACTTGCTTTTTTGTCATTTCCATAGAATAATTAGCTTTAAAATGCAAAGTGGAGCTGAAGGAGATCAAACTTTTCGTGGTTTACAACCAGTGGTTATGACCAACAAAATGTCATTATTGGAGAAAAGATCAAGGTCCCATAATGGAATTTTGAAAATGTAAATTTTGTGAATTGCGTTCTAGCCTAGGTACAATTTCTGTTAAAATACAGTCATTCAATTGTTAATACAGAGATTTCTTAGAGTGAGGATGCGTACTGTATGTGACTATATGGGCATAGGTGACTTTCAAAATTAAAGCATGTAATGATATAACTTTGTTCCTATTGTTTTAGAGAGAGAGAGGGAGAGAGAGAGAGAGAGAGAGAGAGAGAGAGAGAGAGAGAGAGAGAGAGAGAGAGAGAGAGAGAGAGAGAGAGAGAGAGAGAGAGAGAGAGAGAGAGAGAGAGAGAGAGAGAGAGAGAGAATTGGTATTCTTTTAAACAATTAATTTTAATAGTTTGCTAATTTTAAGGCTTGTTCCTTGTATAGGCTTTTTCCGTTTTGCTATAGTTCATTTTATTTTTTTTATTTATGTGTCCAATTTATATAAAATATAAATATATCATTGTCCCTAATATTGCTGTCATTACCTTTGAGATTTTCCAAAAAATAATGAGAAGTGACAGGGAAGCAGATCTCTACCAGGGCAGCAGAGTCACAGTTTAAAGATCTAATTAATTTTGTAATTAACTTTAAGATGTCTACATAATTATATGAGAATAGGTTTATTATTAATTACTAAAACAGTCAGATATTTGAGCATTCTAATTTAGAAAAGAAAAAAAAAATCGTTTTACCTGTAGGTTTAAAGTTATTAGACTCATAAAACATTCAAACTGTCATGTCATCCTCATTGAAGACAGTTTTTGCAGTTCAATATGACTCAGTAAGATCACATAAGATCACCAAAGTGCCTTGACATGGGTGATTTCCTTAATTGTAGCCCTGGCAGACAAGAGCTTTTCCAAATTAACTGTGGAATATAACTCTTCAACCTGAAGCTGTGCAGGATTCAATTTAATAATAGACATATAGGTTGCAGATGGGAAAGTTAGTAACTTAACATCTGATTTCATCCAGAAAGGTACTGAGAAGATTGATAACAAGAGTGATTGTGTTCCCCTGTCTACATTTCCCTTTGTTTACTCCCTGCTGGTCTGCACGTCCAAGGTTTGTGTTATTATATCAATGCCTTTTCCCATTTTGAGTCATTTACACCTAATCTGTGGCTTGAATCCGTCTCAAAGGAGTCCTGCTGGTAGGTAGTTGTCACCAGATGTTTTAAGGAAGACAGAGTATCTTTGTTGAGTCAGCGGTGCATGACAGGGGTGGATTGGGTCGAAGGATTGAGGACAGGCATCTCCTTGTTTTAACCACCTCTCAAGGTCTCTAAGCCATAGTTAGAGGGAAGCTTGAGCTTCAAATTGCTAGTGTTGAGAGACAGATGCGTTTTCGAAATGGTCCAAAAGCAGATTAATTTTTGGGGATAAAATTCAGACTCTGCAGTTTACGCCACTATAATTGTAGTTGTGTTTGTTTCTTGGTTTATTTTATTTTATTTATCTTAGGACTTTAAGCTTATTTCACATTTGGCACATTTATTTATTGAGACATACATTTAAAATCTAGATCTAGAAACAAGCTTGGAAAATGCGATATACTTTTATCAGTGCCAGACTCCCACTGTGCACCTCTCTGTGGAGGGGTTAGGGATATAGGTTCAGTGTCACAGCCTTCTGTTCAAATGAGTCTATGTCTTCATCAATGATAAGAGGAAATTGGACGCAGTGAAGTGCTCTCTGACAGTGCTTTATGTTCTCTGCTTTTGATTTCCCTTTGCTCATGTTGTTTACCCTCAACCCTTGCTTCCTTTTCACATCTTCTTGCTCATCACCTTGACGTCTTCTGTGTTTGTTTAACAACCATAGAGACAGTTTCGGTTCTGCTGCCCGCACCCATGAGTGAAATCTGTTCAGTGGCTATGAAATTGTGAGTTTAACATGTTGCTTTGTATCTTTTCTAAGTTTGATCCCCCATATGTTTCTCCTCAATGCTGCTGCAAAGCCATCTTGGCACAAAAAAAAAATATATATATATATAGATTTCTAAATTTTCCAATGGGCGATCTTTGCTGTGAGACAGTTTCAAATCATTAATTCCATGTATTCTGTCTATATTTATTTATCAGGTAGTAAACAGTGAGCATAAGTGCTGTGATATTTGCTGATTGGACATGTCAGTTGTATTGGCTTTTGTCCTGATCAAGCTCTCCATTCAATTATATTTTTGATTCGATGTGGGAATCTTTTAAACAGGTTGCCTGTAAAGCTGTATAGTGTATTTTTATTATGCAAATTTATCCTGTACAGACTATGCAAATGAGCAAAAGAAGCGAATCAGGGACATTTTCACTCATTTACTGAAAAAGTGGCATATATTTACGAAATCCATTGTGGTATTTTGGATCATTGAAATAAATATTAATATGTATTTTGAATATATATTTAATTGTTTTATACAGCTCTGGATTATTATATAGTTTTCAAATGAATGAGACACACATGCCTCCTTTTCATTCTCAGTTTTAAGCAGTTCTGTGCCAGAGCAGCTGGATAATCATTTTCAGTCGCTCTCCTTTTCAGTTGTGCACACTATTGAAGGTTTAATTTCTCTGTTTACCAATTCAATGAATTAACCTCTCCTCAGAGATGCTTGGTGAAAAGGTATTGCAAACCGAGCGATGTTTATCAATGCACCATTTGCTTTTCAATCATCTCTGAAAAAGTCAAACAATAAAGCTGTCAGTCAAGTATAGCTTAAGCATGGGAGTAGCTTGCAGATGCTACCGGTAAAGAGAGTGGTTTTAAAAAATAAACAACCTACACAGAAATTCAGAGGAGGGAGCTTTATTGAAATATGCCTAGTGACTTTGAATATCGGAGGTGGCATGGTCTAATAAGTTGTCTTGGGTCTGGGACTTGAAATGGCTCCCTAAATTCACCCAAGTTTGTCACATGAGCCTGAACGTCTCATTTTGCGCTCATTCCAATGTCTCCCTGCATTGCATTGGTGGGATCCATGACTTTTTGCCTGCTGTCCCCCAAACCTCAGGAATCCCAAGTATTTTATTTTCCCTTTGCCTCAAATCAATTCCAGACACCGCAGTTTCCTGCTCCCCGGATCCTCAGAGACGAGGCTGTCTGAAAACCCTGACTAGTCCTCCATTTTCCAGGAAATGAAAAGGTTTGGGAATGAGAGGCTTTGGCAGGGCCTCACCATTCACCTCTTTGTAATGTAGCTGCTAAAAGAAAAACATGCAAGCACATCTACCACAGTGACAAGAATATTCTGCGGCCTTGTGCGTGAGACAAAAAAGAAGACACGGGGCCTTTATTAGCCTTGTACATTTTAATAATGGATGAAGTGTCTTGCGGGTGATTGAAGCTCTGAGGAGATGCAGCTGTCTTTAGTCAGTGTATTTTATAACCTAGTCATTAGTATTCTTGGATATACAGTGAAGCTATGAAGTGCTTATTGGAATAGCATAATAACTGAAGGCATAATTAGGATGTTATTGATGTGTAAAGAGGGGGAAAAGAAGAAAGGAACAATTATCTTTAATAATTAGAAACCATGTTAAATGACATACAAGAAGTCAAGTGAGAGGCTATAGAACTTAGGAATCATCATTCATGGCTGAATATTTTAAAGTCAGTCATGCATGCCAGTCATGCATAGACCTCAATGACTCCATTTCATACTGTTATGTATGCATCCTTGAACTGATTATCTGTCGTCTTTATGTTTATTTGTTCTCCTTTTCCTTGATAATTTCTCGAATATTATTCTTGTATTGCTTTCCGTTTCCATGCCATCATCTACAATATATGCAAGAGGAAATAAATCATATTTTCCTCAATATAAGCATCTATTCATGAAAATTAACAGTCTGTATTGTAGTGCTGTATTCCTTTTTTTTTATCATTATTTAATTTGGGCCAGGAAAAGCAAAGGCTGGCTGGGAGTATTTTACAAATTGATATTAATATGCCTGTATTTGTGCTTGCATGAATAAACAGAAGGATAATGTGTTAGCGGAGATGAATAATGAGAGGAATTATCATTATACCAGGCATGTGCAAAAGCTGATTTGTGTGGTTAATAATTATGGCTAAAGCCATAATGAGTTTTAATGATTTGGTTGAGCGACTCAAACACACGTCCGCACCAAATGTAGGTCCACCTGCGTCCACACCAATGACCCTTACACTGTTTGTTAGAAATTGTTTGTTATCACGACATTCTGTTTTGTTTCAACTGTTTGGCGGAAGTTGATGTTCTATTGGAAATAAATACGTCTCGTAGAGTGGATAATCAAGGTATGCGGGGAATACAAGGCACACACTGTTGCCTTTAGGCGTCTAACCTTCATGTTGTTCTAGGTAATATAAGTAGAGTGCTGAGCCTTTGTTTGCCCTAGTAAGGCGATACTCAGTTCACTTCTCCAAGGGCACGTGCTGCAGAACAGACAGTGGCGGAGCCTTGGGCTCTTCTGAAATAACATCATGAGAAAGTGTAAGGACGTTCAACTCTGTAGTCAGAGTTGCAAGACTCCACCACCGTTGCTTCAAGAAGCAGTTAGCAATTGCGGTTTTCCACTAACATGCAGCAGCATCAACATCACAAAAGACAGCAAAAGCAAAGGCAGAACGTTTTCCATCACGTTCCCTCACCTCAATAACTAAGAACCCATAGCCACAACTGTTAGCATATTCATAATCCAGACCTCTCAGAGGAAGTGCGGGAGGCAGGAAAGGAGAAAAAGGCATGAACATTAGTCACCTTTTTAGAATACAAATCAGCCCTTTAGCCGTGCACTGCGGTGAGGCAGGCTGAGGGATTTTTGTTTGCGAAACACCTCCACCGATTAGTCTCTGTAATTGAACGGCAATTAAGAGTCAGGTTTCGCCCTGTGAGCACAATCGCTGACCAGGGGAAGTACTGCTGGGTAATGAGAAACCAAAAAGCTCTTTTCTCCGTGACAGCATCGGGAAAGGCTTTGATGGCAGAACTTTGAAGTGAATAGATACGCATCTCAATTCCCAGGTCCATCACGAGCACATGTAGTGTTTAGAGGTTATGACTTCCTGTTACATTGCCACTTTTTAAAAGCCTGCTATTTTCTATGCCTCAAATAGAAATGAGCCATTTGAAAGAAAATCTTTTTATTTCCGACTTTTGTTCTCAGAATTAGGGTAGAAAGTACTAAAAGTTTTGACCTTCATCACACTTTTTTTTAGGGCGAGACCAGCACTGCAATGTGAATGTTTGAACGTCACTCTGAGCTCCTTAAAATTGCACATTGCCGGTGCTAAACACTTGACCCGGTTTGCTTATATGAGAGCTCTCTATGATGTAGCGCCATTCAGATATTTGCGTCTTGAGAGTGGATTTCTGAGTGCCTGAGGAAAATGTGAGGATGGAGGAGTAGAATGAGAGAGGAGCAACCTTCACATAAGTTCAAAAGTCATACTGGCTTTGAAAATACAAAGCTAGAAGGAAGCTCTCACTGTCTGTGGTGAAACAAAAAAGATGACTCTTAAAGATGACGTGTAATTGTTCCAATATTTATAAAAATAAATAATAATAGAAAAAATTCCAGCGAAATATCAAGAGACAACTCTACCGGCCAAAAAGGTCCATTGTCTATTGTCAATATAGCAGTGTATGTAGCACAACTCACATAGAAGTCACTTTCAAACCAAACAGTTTTATGTTGGTCAGTGTGGCAAATTCCCCTGACCAACTTCAAACCATTTTGAAATCCATGGAGGTAAATCGTTCTCCCCCACGCAAATATGTATTGTGTGGATTCCCATTGAAATGACTGAATTTTGCCTGCATTCATTTGTCAAAAATCTATAAATGTGACCGCACCTTAAGTCAGCCATTTGTAGGTTGACCAGAGACACAAGTCTTGGTCTGGACAATCTTTTTGTACTGTCATTATTTTGTGATGTTAATTATGCATAGTGCTGTTGCTTGAGCCATTAGGCATGCCTGATTTCTCCATCAAACCTAAAATGCACTATTATAAACGCTGTGATTCATTAGATTCAATGGAGGTGAAAAGTGCAATTATCTCTGTTTATGCAGGCTGAAGTCTGAGGTACAGCACTATTATACAGATTCCAGCCATGCAGTGGGGTCTGCTGTATCCATTAGGGTGGTAGGATGATGTGGTAAAAAAAATAAGGGGAAAAAAAAACAGGCTACTTTCTATAGATGCTGTTAAAATTCCTCCTCTTAATATACACCAGGGTAGGTAGCATGCACCCAGGGCTCTTCAATACATCTTCAAAGCCAGCCACCAAACAGGCAGGCAGTACTTGAGATATCTTTCAGGAAGCTCTTGCAAATATATATAGAATATACTGAAATGTACAGTCAAACATGGTTTTAAAAGACCAATCTTAACAGACCACAAAAACCAGTGACATTAGCGAAAGCACTGTTGGATAATGTTATATGAAACGCCATGTAGTGTATACTTTTGAGCAACAGGTGATATGTTGTATAAATGTATGAGTGATACAGTATTGGGACATATTCTGTTTACAGTAAAAAATGGCAGCTATGGTTGCTAGACATTCACTGTAAACAATACAGTGACAATGCTTAAGGTATTATGGGATGTCTATAATTGCATATAAACTTGCAGATAACAGGTTTTTACTGTAGCATTTTTGACAGTTTTTATTTATTTATTTTTATTGCAAACAATGTTTACAGTGTATTGTCACTGTCTTGTAAGTCTTGGTAAAAGTGCCAGAGAGTGCCTGTCTTAAAAAGAGAAATGTGCTAGAATATAGGCTTACAGCAAAGCTGTTCATCCCATAATACATAAATGGAGTCATGTAGATTTAACCATGATTAATGTGTAGGATGAAGTGCATAGCCAAATAAATAAACGCACAAGATTAGTGTTTAAAAAAAACAGTAAAATACAACAACAGCACAGTATGGTACACATAGGATACTTTATCTAGAACATAATTTACACAATCTTACTGTCAACCATGATGGGAAATTGCTACACAGCATCTTCATTCATATTTCATATTTATTTCACTTTGCCAGCTAAATAGCAATCTAAACAAAGATAATAGAAAAATAAAATAAAAGAAAGGGAATATCTGGATGTTTAGCACAAAAGCCACTTAAGTTTAATATCTAAGGTATGAGTGTGAACATGATACATACTACAAAAACATTGAGAGTAGCTGCTGATGATACAAGCAGAGAATAGCATACTGAGATGAATAATCTTTATTGCTACACACCACATCTATCCATGTGTGCTTCTTCACGGCCTTACAACATGAGTGCTACTGCGAGTTAAAGTGAGTGAAAAACAATGAGTGAAAAATTGAGTAGATCTGACCACACCATTTTCACATTAGTGTTTACTCTCAAGCCACTTTTCATTAGATACTACATTTGTGGTTGAAGATCCAGAGTAGCAGAGTGTGCTCGCAGCTGAATTGCTGTAATTTACTGCTTTCGTTTAGCGATATCTACTAAAATTCAGAAACCAACAGGGTAAGTGGCTGTTATCTGAAAATACAGTGCAACGAACAGAATAACTTTCTCTCAGGTCTCAGTCTGCCACTAAACTATATAGCTTTACTTCTGTTTGATTTCAAGTGTCATTCCGTAACCCTTCCTCTCTTGCTCTCCGTTTCCTATTCTTGATCCTTCCGCTGTGAGAAAATATGATAGGAAATTAGATTCTTCTCAGGCTTCTGAATGCTTGCAATAGGCCATGACAGAGCTTCTGGATCCAGTTTGACATTTCTCCTAAGAATTTGAAATCTATTCATCCATCCATTCATCCGTTTATTTGTTTTATATCTTTATACTGGTTGGGCCAAAGGATCACTTCCAGTGCCTTTCAGATTCTGCAGTTGCTTCATTTCATCCCAAGGCTCTTACAGTGGTAACTGAGTACATAACTCTGCAGTTTGATTGAGGTCTTGGTATTTTATAGTGCAGAATTTTAAATTTAGTTTAAGGCATGTGCAACATATTCCACTGAATATATCCCACTAAACTAGTAATTATAGGCTGTGAGGCAGAGCGATCATTTGTGGTTGCAAAACACGGAGGCATTTTCTTTCCTTGCCCTCCATTAAGCGTAACGGTACACGCTAGCAGTTTCTTAGTTTTTGTTCCAGAGTAAAACTAAAACTGCTCTTAAAATACAATATCTGCATTTTATTTCCTTCGTCAAATATGTTTTAAGATGCTAGAACTTTAATCCCTTCAACAGAGATACAATTCTGGTCGATAAGAGTGCTTGATAAATAACGGTATCACTTTAACAGATGGTACAGACACTGCAGGGTTGGTGAATCACTTACAATATTTAAATGACTCTACAATTCAATTCAACAAATATTTATTTTGGTCCTCACAGATAATTTTCCATAATAAAGACAAAAATATACATAATTACCGAAAAATGTGTAGGCTGAACCTACTTGGTTTGTTATACAAAAGTTTCAGTCAAGGCACGAATAACTCACTCTAGGGTTAAGACCATTTACTGTAATTTCTCAATGCTTTTTTTAAATATAAATCATCAATTTGGTGCTTGAGACAAAGAGCATGCACCCCTGATGAATAAGAAAAGGCTGAGAACTATTCTTAGAGGAATGTTGTAGGTAAGACAGTGGAGTGAGAGACAGAGCAGGGAACTCTTGACATTTAATCGACAAGATAGCTTCATCACATGGGAAATCAATACCAAAAATGTTTGTATTGATACGAGTAAATTGAACACTACTTACCATTAATATGACTTCTGGTAATGCATTGTTTAAGTGAGTTGTTTGTCAAGTCAAGTCATCACCTTCATTTATATAGCGCTTTTTACAATACAGATTGTTTAAAAGCAGCTTTTATTTGATAATAGAAAATGAATGCTATAATTATTGTTTTGGCTGTACACCAGCTCTAGAAAAAAGTAATTGTCTAGCTTAAGTAAGTTTTTGATTGATTCATTTCCGTTGTAAGTTATTAACTTAGTGGCCGTTTTCACGACACAGTTTTCAACTGAAAACAGAAAACTTTTAATGCGTTCTGGTGGTTCTTTGTAATTTGTATTCACATTAGATATTTTATGATAAGCAATTCAGTTGCAAATGAGGCAAACCACAGATTCAGATCAGAGACTGGCAGTGACGCTTTAATTTGAGCAGAATTTCACTGAGAACATTGTTAAACCCCAACATACATGTTTGCCGGTGTTTTTTTGCAGCACAGAGAAAATCATCAAAATCAAAGATTAAGTAAATCACTGGGCAGAAAATGTCTTTTTAGGAGAAATCCCCCATTTAGGGGATTTGTTTTATTTACACCTGGCAACCCCAAGCAGGAAAGATAGTGGAGGCTTGTGTCGTTACCAATGCAAAATAACGGAAATGTCATAAAAAAAATAAAAATAAAAAAAAACTGTTCAGGACAAATAATCACCAGGGCAAATGAAATATCGCAACGATTATTTTTAATTAATCGAGAGAAGCAATCGTTATCATGATTAAAATAATGATTAATCGTGCTTACATTGCAAAACCAATCGGTAATCATTATCAAAACGTATAGTCATAATGATTTTACATTTTATTTTACTTAATACATTTTAATGAATGTAATTAATAATAAATATTTCACAATATTTTTGACTGTATTTTTGATAAAATAAATGCTGCCTTGGAGAGCATAAGAGCCTTTTTTTCAGAAATGTATATAAAATATTACTGCCCCAAACGTCCTATAGCCTGTAAAAGCACCCCAACTAACAGAGCATTTTGACATTTTGGTGGCCTGTCAATAATGAAAGGATCGAATAGAATGTCTTCTTTCTCTATCACCGCCAATTTACAGCTAAAACTAAGAAGAGCGTGAAGCAATATCATGTAATCATTATAGGCCCTGACAGTGTGGAAGTCGGCCTGAGTTAAAGCATTCACTTCCCAAGTTCTCTGCTGGATGCTCTTTATTTGGGAAATATTTAGAGCTTTACTTTGTAGACTAGTGATTGGTTGGGTTTAGTCTTCTGTCTCGCTTATCTGCCCCTCTGGTGCCTTTCACACTCTCACAAACCCCTCCTCCATAGGTATGGATTTGACTTACTGTGATTAAGGTAAGGATGGTGCAGCGTGTGTGTGTGTGTGCGTGTGTGTGGGTGCAGCGGGCCACCGTGACTGTTGTTGTCAGAGCTGAAGGTTGTTAGCGGCTCAGTGAATGAGAAAATACCCAACGGGCCTCACTCCCATACCATGTCCTCCTACACCCAGACAGAGAGCGATGAACGGACTTTATGGGATTTCACCCAACACCTCAAGTGGTTAATTACGGGATGTGTAACATGACAAGTGTTTTAAAACATGACAAGACCCTCTGCTTTAAAAATAAATATAATTATTCTGGCACCATTCTTTCCTTTTTTATCAACACTTGAATCTAGGTAAGTTTCATTAAAAAAAAAAACATTTTGAGCAAAAAATATTTTGGTAGCCTTCTTTCAGAAGGTGCCTAATAGCGCTCCCTACCATATAACAGTATAAACGCAGAAAGCTGGATATTTCCAACAATGTTTTCACAAATGACGGAAATTTCCTTCAATGGCGGGGAAAAAGTTGATATGTCCTTACTAAATAAAAGTATTAATATCCTTTAAAAAAATCTTACTGACCTTTGAATTGTATAGAGAGGGAGTTTTATTTCATTCTAATCACCCTCACTTTGTGTAGTTCATTTATTTAACAGAAAGTTATTTTTTTATTACATTTTCATATAAACAGCCATGAGACCTGCAGTGCCGTGTGGTTTATATTCTGAAACATAGAGAATAGCTTACCGCAACAATGGTTTGCCTGTAGACCGCTGGCTGCGTAATGTCTAATTGAATAGGCGCAAATGGGCTTACAACCTCTGATGCTTAATTAGTGCAGGGTACACTGTTACAAAATGAATGAATACATTTCAACACAGTCAATTTAACTTGATTCCAGTGTGGTCTGAAAAAAAGTAATCATGTTGTATATACAGTGGGCTACTGAAGTCTGAGAGGATTTTTCTTCTAATTTAATGAATTGTTTAATGAATTGTTTATGCTTACAATATTATTTGTATATTGTAAGCATAACAATTTGAGCTAAAAGTTTAAATGAAATACTAACATGACTTTCAGATTGGCTTTGTATTTGATTTGTCCCCTTTTGCTTTTATGGAGCTCGAGTGCTTCTCCCATTAACTTCTCAGGTGTGTTTGTAAAACCTATAATGATCATGTTCTCCAGCATGATTCAAGCCAAAGAGCATCCTGTGCTTCAATAGAAGCAATGGTCATCTGACCTTTAAAAAGAATGCCATTTCATCAATGACACAAATTGTCTTATTTGATTAGCGATCTAGAAATTGTATGTCTTTAATTGTTTTAATATCCTTAAATGTTCTGTTTATTTCCATGTTTGAATTACTTTTTATTTAGACAATATATATATTTTAGGGTATATTTATACTCCCTCATTTGACCAATGATTTATTTTCTCTTTTTTTGTTTCAGAATCATAGAGGGATAAATGATAAGTAAAAAAAGAGAGGCGAAGTATGACTTTGTGATGCATTGCAGCGTGGGAAGTCAAATCCAGTGAGGACTCATCCTTTCCCCCTGAACCCCTTAAGAGACCACACCATCCAGGGGACACCGTTTCAAGGATTCTCTCTGGACCCTGATACCCACAGGAGGGGTGTGAACAGGAAGGCCCAGAGGAAGTGGACAGTGTGGGCAGGATGTGGGAGGGATTGAGACTGCATGTGTTCTTCTTGTGTTTGGGGGCTGCACTATGGAGCGCTGCAGCAACGTACAGGGGCTCGGGTCCACGGGAGCGCGGCCACCGCCGTCATCTCTCTTTGCACAGACACAGGGAGAGAGGCAAAGAAGGTCAGGTGCTTCACCGCTCCAAACGAGGATGGGTCTGGAACCAGTTCTTTGTCATTGAGGAGTACACAGGACCAGATCCGGTCTTAGTAGGTCGGGTAAGTAAAGAAGCAGCTTCTACATCCATTTCTTCTCTTCCTGTTCCCTGTTCCCTGTTCCCTGTTCCCCATTCTCCATCTCCCTCCCTCTTTTTTCTCTTAAGGTTATGCTGTGAATGAAAGTCATTGGGGTTTTCATTACAGACAGAGTCCTTGCAATATCCTCCATTTGTTCCACAAAAGCAATCAGTGGCCCACTTGATTAAAGGTTATAAATTGGATTTCCTTTTTAATAACGGTGCAGTCCCCTATGGTTCTTGCATAGGGGAAATGGACGATTTATGGGCCTGCTGGATAGTTACATGGCAAACCTTCAGCACGTTGGCCTTTAAATTCCCACCTGAACCCAACTGGAGGTTTAGACTTATTGAGTGGGGATGTTCTGTGTCAGGAGTTTAATTTAATTTTAACCAGCATAATCAACATGCCTTGATTTGCATCAGCTATATATGATACTGTATGAGTGCAACTTCTAAACATCACAAACACATGGTTCGTTCTCATTTTAATATGAAACAAGCTTTCATAGGTCGCTGAAGACCAGCCAAAATGTTGTCTACCTCGAGTCAGCATTCCTGTTTGACCTGCTCGTTGTTGTTGAAAACCTCTCTTTCTCTCCCTCCAGCTTCATTCGGATGTAGATTCAGGAATTGGAAACATTAAATACATCCTTTCAGGGGAGGGGGCAGGCACTATTTTTGTCATTGATGACAAAACGGGCAACATTCACGCCACAAAGACTCTGGACAGAGAAGAACAGGCCCAGTACACACTGACCGCCCAGGCTGTAGATCGAGACACCAACAAACCCCTAGAGCCTCCCTCAGAGTTCATTGTCAAGGTGCAGGACATCAACGACAATCCTCCAGAGTTCCTTCACGGCCCTTACTATGCGCAAGTGGCTGAGATGTCCAATGTTGGTGAGTGCGAGCCTCTGGAAAAGCATATTTGTCAGCTTCTTCTCTTTCTCTATGAGCCCATGCCTGACAGCTTGTTCCTCATGCATTATTCAAAAGAGCTGAAATCTGACTCTCAGAAAGTGAGTCGGTAGCCTTGTTGCAACTGTTGTTTTGCGACTGCTGACTTGTCTGGGTGTGTGTGTGTGCCTGTATTTGTTTGTGTGCATGTGCTTGTGTGTTTACTGCATTTTCACTGTGCAATACATCATCAGTAATGCTCACCTGTCACAGGGTAACGATCTGTTACCCCAATACCCCCCGCTCACAGCTCACATCTCACATAATACAACTGGGAACCTCGAATGGCTAGTTTTGTCCAGGTCAATTCCTTATACTTTTAGACAAGTTGGTAAACATGCTGGGTAAATTAATTTTAGTATGTAAACAGAATCAGATTTCATGGACATTACCCGACTGATACAAAACCCGAGGCGACGGGTTGTATCATCTAGCTCACTCTTACTGTCTTTAAAAATGGTTATTCAAGCTCATATTTACAATCTGAGAAAGAGCAAAGTTGCAGAATCTCTTTTATCTTTGCTGCCTCAATGTTAGGTGTATCCCAGACTGTGAGATCTGTGCAACATCCACACGTATTGGATCCCTCTCATGGCTGATCGGTGATGTTCTTCCTCTTCAGGTACTTCAGTGATAAAGGTCACAGCTACGGACGCAGATGACCCCACATACGGCAACAGCGCCAGGCTGGTCTACAGCATCCTGCAGGGCCAACCTTATTTTTCTGTGGAGCCGCAGACAGGTACAGTCGTCAATAATGATATTTTCACTGGTTCAGTGTTAGTTCTGTGGAACCAGCCATGCATTCAAAAATGCATCATGTGCAATTTCAAGTCATGTTTGGCTTCAATTCAATTACCACGGTATGAGGATTGGGAATGAAGAGGGTAGTCCTTTCACGCTTCGCGAGAGCACCTTAGCTTTCTCTGAGCTAAATTAATTTGTGGTCACATTAGTCCTACAATGTCCCAGTGGTAGTGGAAACCCCTACAGCAGTCAGAGGAGATGGAACAGATGCTGCTAATAAACTAAAGCTGGATGTTTTTCTTGATTCTGTTCAGTGCGGTTCATCTGTGTGGTACTAACAAAGCCATCATACAACTATTTCACGTATATACCATTTGGACTATGGGGGAATGTTTTTGATACATGCTTTATGAGCCTCAATAATGAGCAAAATAGCCACATATTTTTCATGTCTGAAAGATGAATACATTTTTTTTTTTATCGTACAGCAGTATTCTGAAGTGTGAGGCCAAGGTCAGTTGCCCTACTGGATAAAAGCTGACTGTGTATAACGTGTACATAAGTAGGGGAAGATGCCCCCATTAAGAACTATGCATTTACTGCTAATTGTAATACATTTACAGATTAAATTAGCTTACAGTATACTGATGTATTGATATTGATTTTACAGTATATTAAGGAAAATACATATCAAATAAATGTGACATTTTTTTTGCTACTGAATTAGCAAACGATTTAAAAATTATTTTAAAAAGTTGTCATTAATATGAAATCAGTTATTCTATGCAAATATATGCATTTTGACTGATTAGTTGAATAATTGAATAGTGACAGTAAAATCAAATAACAGAATACAATCATGCATCTGAATTTAACTTTTGCATGAAGTCAATAATCTATGATTTTAGACTGCATGATTCCTCTCAATTAGCCTATTGGTTATAATGAATAATGAAAATGTTTGAAATGTAATTCATTAATTTCTGAGGGGGACATCTAACTTTAAGGGTTTTCTAATTACTACTGCAACTAAAAAACTGTTTAGATGGAATACATTTCACAAATGTTGATGAAAAGTCAAGTCGAGTAAATGAGATTGTGTGACACCTGTGAACCAAGAGCACAAATGAATGGTCTGAACATCTTACTCAATTTTGATCTATGCCTGTATGTGTGTATAGGAATCATTCGAACAGCTCTTCCCAACATGGACAGGGAGGCCAGGCAGGAATACGATGTCGTCATCCAGGCCAAGGACATGGGTGGACACATGGGCGGTCTGTCAGGAACCACTCAGGTTAAAATCACCCTGACTGATGTCAATGACAACCCTCCAAAGTTCGCTCAGGGTGAGATAATTTATTCTTCCAGCTGTGAATGTTCTCTCCTTCTTTGTCTTTCTCTCTTTCCCTATCTCTATCTCTCCTCCATCCATCATTTTTTGTCCCCCTCTATCCTTGTCAGATTTTATTATAGTCACTGTGGCCATGCCTTGCTCTTTGGCTGGCTACACACAACATTACTCTGACCTCTGCTATGCATGCACCCAGGGAGGAGAGTTTGCTTTTAGCCAGTGTACAGCTCTTTCTTTTCCACACTTCAATCCTCAAACCACATATTAACATTGACAAGCCCTGAGGGACCAAGCCAGAATTTGCTAATATGAGCTACAGATGTTAACATGAAAATATCACAACTTAATTATTCAAATGTTCTTTAAACGTTCAGCACGAGCACAGTGACATCAAGTCTCTCAAGCGTGAAAGGCTGGATGAAATATTTACCGTGTTTGCGTACACCGAAGAGAGTGGGAACGCGCTCGTGTGAGCTTGCGCTCATGCATTGCCAATGTGACATTAAACTGCACACTAAGCACATAGATTTTATCTGTCTTTTTGTTCTAGAAATCGGCCCTATAAATCTCCTTCTAGCTTTCGCTTTTTTGTGTGCTCTGAGCCTCAGGCTCAGTAGCAAAGGGCCTTCAAGCTTTTCCCTGACTTAAGCAGAATGCAGCATGGTCCCAGTGCTCCAGCTCCTACATAAGCCCTGTTTTTGGTGCTGGTAGAAACCGTTATTCATGGACCAAAATAAACTGTGCATTGCAAGGTTATTGCCCACAATGAGTAGCTTAGGCCAGCAGATCCTTAAATCTACCTCACCGATAGTTTGGAGCCAACTGCAAAATGGAACATTTCAGGAGCAAGATAGATTTTTTTAATGTAGACAGGAGTTTGGCTCAGAGCGCAGGTGAGAATCTGAGCTTCAGATATGTAATGTGGTTCTGGTTGCCCCGAAAATGAAGCTTGAGCAGTCGGCTGTCTCTTTTTAGGCTCGATATTGATTTCCAGAGTTGTTTGCCCTATCCGAAACAGACTTTGACACATGACTCACTACAAACTTAGCTTCCGAAAAACGTGTAGATGAAAATGCTCCCTTTCTTTTTTTGTCTGTCGAGGGTCTGATTGAAAAAACAGACCTTCTTGCACGCCCTGGCCTTTTTTTCACGTGGACTTCCTCCCCATGTGGGAGTTATTTTTGTAAATGCAGCTGAAGCCTTTGGCTCTCAGCAGACAGGGAGTGGAGCCATATGGTCTTTCTGTGAGCTCCAGCCTCAGGCAGGTGTCTGTTATAGTCTTCATACACCCACCCACATACACGTACAGGCTCACTCGAGCACACAAATATAAATTTCACACATGCACTTGTGTTCTCACCAGCTAAGAGCTCACAGGTGCCAGGCAGCTAGCTGAAGGTAGCACCGGTATCATGCAGCGAACTGACTCTCCATTCCCGGGTGGGCAGTGTGATCAGGATTTTTCTTGCCTGGGATATTATAAATCATATTACCTTCTACTCTTCCTTTCCTGGGAGCTCCTGGGACTCACTCTCCTACTTTACAGGTGTTTATGCCATGGCGGTCTCAGAGGACAAGGTTCCCGGGGAGGAGGTGGGCCGACTGAAGGCCAGAGATCTTGATCTAAGGGAGAACGGACTGGTGGATTATCGCATCTTGGAGGGAGACGGCATGAACCTCTTCGAGATCACCAAGGACTCTGAGACCCAGGAGGCAGTCGTCAAACTAAAAAAGGTGAAGTGTGTAAGGAAGAAAAAGCGAGTGCCAAAGAAGTATGTTTGAATGCGACCTCTCGTTATGTAAGTGAGCTTGTGAATGGAAGCAAGTGTACGCCTGAGAAGGGGAGGGGTGTTCTTTTCAGATATCATCACTGTGAATTTTTGGCCATCCCTTAGTCTGTTCTCTTCTTGAGAAATTGTTTGCATTTAGCTTATTTGCTTATTCATATGTGTTCCTATTTGCATGGACGCTCATATATGCAAGGTTGTGTGTTCAGGTGTAGGACTACTGGTAAGCTAGAGTGATTTTTCACCATTTTCACTCTGTAAATGCAATGACATTGCCCATCCCTTCCCTATTATATCTGAGATGAGCATTGACTTTCATGGCTGCTTCTCTCTGTCCATGTGAGGGGAACTCATCTGGGCCGGGCTGCCTGGGTTATTCCTCCCCTGCTGTGAGGCCCTGGATTATGCAGACAATTACACAGCCACTCGGGTTAGACTGCCGCCCGTCCGTGCCCCCACCTCCTGTGGATGAGGCAAATTCCCACATCGCCTTGAGGAGCCTGCTCACCACCAACCAGCTTTAGCCTGAGAGCCAAAGAGACCCAGTCTGCAGCCGTACCACTGCCACCTGCTGGTGATCTTTTACCCTTCACCCCACAGCTTGAGATCTGTAATGATCATCCACAAAATGATCGTCAGAAAGGGAAGCATATTGATGAAGAATTATTGCTGTTTGTGCTGTGTTTATCTGGTGAAGCATCAGAATATTGTGGATGTTGTTTGTGTAAAGGAGGTTTGTATGGTGAACGATTGGGGCATTGTGTCAGCCTCGCTTGTTTTTGGGTTTTTTTTTGTAAGCGTCATTGCCACAGCAGTGCATTTTCAGATCGCAGAGAAGGGTATAAGGAGGGGATGAATCAGGACTAAGGGTGAGAGAACAGACAATACGGCATGCCAACAACAATCAGCTTGATGCAACGCTGCTTCACTCAATAACACAATGCCTCGCTGATACACCTCTTGGGAAATCATCACCTTTTGCTCTTCAAAGCATGTTGAAAATTAAAGTCGAAATTACTGACGGAATTGCCAGGGTTTTAATCAAGTATTCTGTTTCAACTGCGGGCAGGCGACGCAGGCTGAATATTAAGCAGAGACGTAGCATTATTGTGAATATTATCTGCTTCTGATTAGGTTCAGTCGGGAGTTATTAGGTGCCAAATAAAGGATTGTAGTAGGGGGAAAGAGAGAGAATAGGGACCACTGATAAATGGAGAATAGTTTCCAACCTGTTGGAGGAAAGAACTGGGTCATAGTTGTTTCAGCGTTGGCAGCTCCATTAAAGAGATCCAAAGAAAAGAAAAAGGGAGAGAAGAGAATGAGGAAGCTAGAAAAACAATTTTTAACCAATCAACACAGCTAGCTGGCATGTGTATGTGTAAGTGTGTGTTTGAGTTGATATGTACCCTTTATGTGTAATTCTCACTTGGTAATTTGTGGCCGAGAGGTGTGACGGGTTAGACAGGCTGATCAGAACACAGGCAGACGTGTGAAAACTGCCGATGCAAGAGGACACAGGCAGATCAAATGATTGGCTGCATTTGAGCACAGTTGTTTGTTAAATGTTTTTTGTATTTGCATACACTTAAATGGCATGAGAGTTGTGCCAGTGGATAATTTTGGAAAAGTGCAATCTGTAACTGAAATACGTTTGCAAGAGCCTTGATATATTTTTTTCTCATATGAGCTTTTTTGTGGAGTCTCCTTCCCAAATGTATAACAACAGTGCCCTCTAGTCTGTGTCTTTTTGTTTGCCCCTTTTTTAAATCTGGTTAGATGTATGCCAGTGTTTCTTTATTTTCTAAATAATTTCTGTTGATTTATTGATAATCTATTAATGGTTATTTATTTGCTCAAACTTATTTATCTAGTAATTCCCCTTTGGTTCTCCATATAGTCCAGAATCTATTGACACAAAGGTCATTTTCCTCTTCAAAGATGTACAGTGATTCCTGAATAATTTGTTTTGCTATTGACAGCCTCTCTCAAATTGAATAACCAAATTGTGTCCTGACCTCTTGTTTTCAGCCTGTGGACTTTGAGACAAAGCGATCGTACACACTGAAGGTAGAAGCTTCCAACCCACATTTGGATACCCGTTTCATCGCCTGGGGTCCATACAAAGATACTACCATTGTGAAAATATCAGTAGAAGATGCAGACGAGCCCCCGACCTTCATGTCTCCCGGCTACAACTTTGAGGTGGAGGAGAACGCCCCAGCAGGCACTCCGGTTGGCCGTGTGCATGCCAAAGACACCGACATCATGAACAACCCCATCAGGTAGCACCTGCTTCCTGTAAAAAAATAATAATAATCATATTACTTTTGCTTTGCCTGTTTTTTGTCAGTACAGAAGTATGATTAGTGCTACGTGTTTGATGACAGTCAGTAAGGTTTTGTACTGTTCTGAGAATCTTGATTTATTAGACAAAATTCAAAGAGAGACTGAGAAAAAAAAATATATAGAGAGAGAGAGACAAACCCCCCAAAAAAAAGTTTTCACATTTTATTTTTTTCTCTTTCATCCCAGATATATGATCCCACGCTACACAGACTTGGAAGAGTTTTTCACCATTAATCCAGAGGACGGCATTATTAAGACCACAAGGCCCTTAGATCGGGAAGCACAGGCTTGGCACAATATCTCTGTCAGTGCTACAGAGATTGGTAGGTCACTCATCTCTTTTCCGGGCTTTTAAATAACAGAGCAGCCGTGCATGTTTCTCATTTTTTTCCTAACCAAGCACTCCAGCTCTCCCTCCACCCTGCTCTTATGTGGTTGTAGTGTCGCCAGGCCTCCTGCATGATTTCAGAAGAGACAGCCACAGATTACCTCTTCAAACTTCAAATGATACCCTCAGTTCAGTGAACAGAGTGTAATTGGCCATACATGTTATATATTTATTTTTGTGTGTATGTGATTTCCTTGAGGTGCTGTTAGTGTTTGTTTCTGGTTGAATTCAAGGTTTCTGACTGATACATTTTCCTTTTCTTTCCACTGTCTTTGATGATTTCAACCATCAAAAAAGAAAAAGAAAAAATATATATATAAAAAACTACATTGAAAACATTATTTTTGTTATGTGGAAGACTCTTGTCTCTGAAAGCATGATATCAAGGCATTCACTAAACCTGATAATTTCAGATAGGAGCTGTGAGTGAAGCACACTTCAGTCTTTTTTAGTCTTTTCACTCATGTCCTTACACTAAAGGCTAATTTATATTTATACAGCACACTGATTATAGATATATTTTTTGTTTTATTTCTGTTGTTGTTCCAGGCGGCCATCACCAAGATGCAAAAGTACGAGTCAATATCAAAGTCAAAGATATGAATGACAATGCTCCAGAATTTGCCACTCAAAACGAAGTGCTTGTCTGTGAGAATGTCAGCCCTGGAAAGGTAAGTAAACTAACTGTTTATACTTGAGAACCAATTAAATATTTGTAGGGCTAATTAAATAAACAACTAATTAAATCATCAGTAACACTTTACAGTAAGGTTGTAAAGGAACCAGCTTGGGTGTCCTTACCAGCTACCATGTTCCAAAACACAGCATGAGTTGGTCATGCTGGTTTTTCCAGTAGGGGAGAAAAGGAGTACCGTATTTTCCGGACTATAAGTCGCTCCGGAGTATAAGTCGCATCAGTCAAAAAATGCGTCATGAAGAGGGGAAAAAAAACGGTAACGCTTTAGATTACAGCACGGAAAGTACTGCGTAATTAACACGAATTTACAGCATAACTTTAGGTAATTATAGTGTACATATAATGAACTTACATGTAAGTATAAATTTATATACATGTATGTAAAGTTTGGGGAATAAAGGGGTACCAACCAGGAGAATTAAAAATATTTATACTGTAAGTATTATAACTAAAGGGTACTTATTCCACTGTTATTATACAACAATCTTTTTCTCTAAAAATTGCAGGGTACATATCTATGCATTTATACAGTTTTTTGTTTGTTTTTTATTACAACAGTGCAGATGTTTAAGTTTGGGCTTACATGTTTCAAGGCAAGTAAAGCTAAAACTATTAAAATTAAATTAAATACTGGGAAATATACTCTTGTTCCATGTAGTTACAGGGTAAATGGTGCTTGTTACTCTTTTGTTCCATGTAGTTACAGGGTAAGTGTGACATTGCGGGCCGTACATTAAAGTGGTGCTTGTTAGCCTCTTGTTCCATGTAGTTACAGGTTAAGTACAATGAAAATACATAAACAATCTAATATCACTGACTCTGAAACCTTTTTTGAAAAACAACTTATTACAGTTGGTCTGAAACGATAGTCTAGAGTTTAAAAAGTTTAAAATATTGTAATTTTTCTTACAAACACCTATTGTTTCACTTCAGAAGATATTGATACATCCATTGGGGTCGTATGGATTACTACAGTTATTGCAGTATATGCTGATTGATGCTCCAACTTTTAGGAACACGTGAGCTTGCATTATATGTATCCCCAGAGATGTATTTTTTATTTTTCTCAAAACCTTCATTTGTGTTAATCTGAAGAAGGAAAGTCGTATACATCTTGGATGGCATGATGGTAAAAGATGAGTAAATGGTGAGGACGTATTTCTGGGTGTACTGCATTTTCTATTAATACATAATACAGAATAGCAAGATACATGATTTCTTCTTCAGATTCATCAGTGGAAAGAAAGAAAAAGAAGATGAACAAAAGGAAGAAGCAAAGCAAGATAAAAAAGGGGGGACAAAACGTGCTACTTTCTGTCAAGAGTTTTGAAACTTATTGTTGATTTAAAAAAGCAGTTTTAAATGAAAAAGAAGTGTTGTAAATCTGTTTTTAATTAAGTTGTTTTAAAAACAAAGGGTTCCGAGTCAGTGATATTAGATTGTGTGTATGTATTTTTATTGTACTTACCCTGTAACCACATAGAACAAGAGGGTAACAAGCACCACTACACGAAACAAGAGTATCTTTCCCCAATGTTTAAGCAAAAGTTGCAATAGTTTGAGTCTTCAGTGCACTTTTGATTTAAAGATTACTGTATACATGCGTAGATATATACCCTGTAATTTTTAAAAAGCCTATACAGTATGTATCGGTGCACCATTATTACAAAAAGGTATGCAGTGTTCTTGCTAAATTGCTCCCAAATGTTAGATTTTTGTATCATAATAAGTACCCCCAGTTCTATAATACTTACAGTATATATATATATTTTTTTAATTATCCTGGTTGCTACCCCTTAATTCCCCAAACTTTACATATTGTTCCCTTATACTTACATGTAAGTACTTTATAGGTACACTTTAATTACAGAAAGTTACACTGTAAAATCGCTTTAATTACGCAGCACTTTCCAGGCTGTAATCTAAAGTGTTACCAAAAAAACATAGTCGCACTGGACTATAAGTCGCATTTATTTAGAAATGTATTTCACAAAATCCAAGACCAAGAACAGACATTTAATCTGGAAAGGCAAGTTATTCAGCTACACATTAGCACACAGAACAAAATGCTGAATAGGTGTCCGGTATGTTAACGTAACATATTAAAAGTTATTCAGCTACACACTAGCATAAAGAACATATATGGTACCTGGGAGGCTGAATAGGCTAAATTAATATAAGCCAGTGAGTCCAACAAGTTACCGGTAAGCAAGTTCACCAAGCTCCCATTCCACATGAATCCATTGAATTCTTCCTCGGTGTCGCTTCTGAACAACTCCACCAACTACTGTAGAGCGCCCTCTCGCGGCTGTAGACTGTAATGTTTTCTCTTAATTAATTATTTTCTTAATTCATTTTGATATATAAGTCGCACCTGACTATATGTCGCAGGACCAGCCAAACTATGAAAAAAAGTGTGACTTTTAGTCCGGAAAATACGGTATATGCTTTCTGTACGTAATAAAACAGAATTTTGTGACAAAAACATGGAAATAATTGGTCATTTTTATCTTATTGTTTACTATATTTATTTGCTCGGTCAGTGTCGTTGTAGGCTGTAAAGACCTTTGCAATAACTGAAATCATTTGATGAAGTGATTTTGAACTGTAATGCAGTCAAGAGCTGCCTGGAACTATAGCCGTGCGTTTCCCTAAAATTAATTGCACAACTTACAATGTTTGTTATCCAATCAGATTCAAGCATTCAGCACCCCCGTAGTTTAATATTAGTTACTGTAATGCATTTTTTTTTATTGATGTAATATTTTTACTTCGATATTGCATTAATGTTAACATACACATCTACACTACCATTCAAAGGGGGGTCATTACGTTTTTTTATATATATATATATATATATATAATAATACTTTTATTCAGCAAGGACAAATTAAACTGATCAAAAGTGATAGTAAAAACACCAAATCAGCATATTAGAATACTTTCTAAAGGTTAATGTGTCAATGAAGACTATAGTAATGGTTGTTGAAAATAAGTGTTAAATTATATTATATTATTATACATAAAGTGCAATAAACAATATTACAGTTTGTTTTACTGTATTTGTGATTGAATAAATTAAGTTTTCAGCATAAGTGACTTTTTTTCAAAATAATTAAACAATCTTACCGACAACAACACTTTTAAACAATAGTGTATAATCTTATTGTAAAGTGTTATCAGAAAATATTTTAGACTAGTGGTGAAGTTTTAGCTTAAATGCTATTGCTTAATGTAATTTATTTAAATGTACCGTATTAATGTGTACCTGTGAAATTTAAAACGGTCTTTAAATAGGTACAGAAACTGTTAATGAATTAGCTAATTCCTAAAAGAGGTCACAACTTCCATCAAAACTTTTAAATGAACACAACAAAAGATTAAATTGATGTCGAAATTTAATCAATGGCGTGTTCACTTTCCCTTTTTCGGGCAGTTGAAAGTTTGAGTGACTGACAGAAAAAAAAGGGAGAGAGAATGAAAGAGAGATAAAAGAGGCATACGTTTATTTAAAGGCATGCCCTGGTGATTTTAACCAATTTAACATGACCTGATTTGAACTCTCTGCTCCACAGCTCATTGAGACCGTTAGTGCTACGGATAAGGACGAAATGGCCCACCGCCAGCACTTCCACTTCAGCCTGGCCCCTGAGGTCGCTAACAACCACAGTTTCTCCCTCAAGGACAACAGAGGTGAGTGACACACAAAACACCCCATAATAGAATAATTTCCACTGAAGAACTGCTTCTTTCAAGCCAAGTACAATGCCTCAGGAAATACGCCAATTGAAACACAAAATATTTGAGTCTCTTTCCAATCCAAATGAGTTTATCCATGCGTAGGAGTGAGTGTGTGCAGTGTCGCCCAACCAACCTCGTGTTGATAATTAGGTCATGATGAGGTGGGCAAATTCTAGTCAACTTCCTCTCTTATTAATTATGGAGGCATCACTCTCATTTGAGCTTCTCCATCTGTGGATTGGAAACGTGGGTGAGGCCCAGCTGGTAGGCAGCCACATTTCTATGTGCTTATCAGGCATCCTGCTTTTTGCACCAAAAAGAAAAAAAACATCACCACCATTCTTTAGTCTAATAGTCTTTGCCCAAACAGGTAGATGCAGTTTTGAAGACCACATATAAGAGCCCTACCTACTGTAATGTGTGAGACTCAATGGCTGGTAAATGAGAAGCCTGAAGTTTAAGCTCACTGAAGAGCGCCATCGTGACTGGGTGGTGCTCAGTTTGAGGGGAATTTACTGCTTTTATATGAACTCATTATATTATGGCTCTAGGTAGATTACAAGCTGAATTATGTATGTTTCAAAGAAACTGTAAATCATCTTTGCTTACAAGGAGCTTTGGTGTTATTTCAGAACGCTCGGTTCGACTGCTATGATATGATAATGAATTGAAGTCCATATGCTAACAAACTAAACTGTTTCCCACCTCTAGAGCTGTTGAGTTTGTAGTCTTAAAACCTGGTAAAGAATTTGCATTTTCGAGCCATGGGTTCAGAAATTTCCAATCGGTTTTCAGAATTACTTCAGAATTTCCTATTTTGTTTACATAAATTAAACTTGTGGAAGCTGCTATTTTTTCATCGCTAAATAAGGACTACACTATCTGTGACTTTATGTGCTTAACGAATCAGAAAACTGTAGCTCCATTTAATGTATTTAACCAAGTTAAACCACAGACTTTATTTTACTCAAAAATCGAAACCTTTTCTATCCTAAACACCCCAAGAGACCCCATGGCGAAATAGCCTTGCAGGTTGACCTACAAATTGACGTCATGATTGAACCTCTCTGTTCCACTGGCTAATTTCTGATTGTGCTATATTTCTCTTTGACCACCAATAGATTGGAAATATCATGAAATACAATAAAGCTGTCAGTAGCTGAGGCTGGTATCTTCACATAATTGCAGCCTGACTGAGTGAAACGTGTTAATTGTATTTAAAGTGTAAATGTTTACAATCAGAAATCTGTTTAGGCTTTTTTTTTCTTCTTAAATTAATAGAGTGAACACATGTGAACATAGAAGATGAGGGAGTGAAAGAGAAATGACTGTCCTTCCCATTTGGTCTGCTTTAATGAGAAAGGAGATGAGCACTTTTTAGCAGGCCATTTCAAAAGCCAACAATATTAGGGAGACAGATTACGCTACTCAGAATGACTGGCTTTATCAGGATCCAGAGCCTTTCAAATGAATACAGTTTTCAACAGCTTTGGCCACCCATTTATCTGAAGCTCCATTATGTTCCACTCTCTGCACAGAGGCTCTATCATGGCTCCTCTTATCAGACGGACGTAATGAAGGCCTGCTGATTATATATGTGCATGAACTCTAAATATTAAGAGTATGGTATATTATCTGTTTAGTTGTAATAAAAAAAGTAATAAAAAAAGCATCAGATCTGGTTAGAAATGTGTTCCTTTTACAGGCTGCAAGGTTGAGAAAGTGCCAACTGCATTTTAATGTGGGAATTAAACAATTCAATTGCATCTTTTTAGTAAATTCTATTGTTGTGACCCATATTTTTTTAAGGTCTGTATGAACTTCCTCTGCTGGTATATACAGTGCATAGTATATTGCAGTGTTATAATAATGGATAGAAAAAAAGATGCCCTGTTAATTTGATACTGTTAATATTAAAAAAAATATTAATATTTTTCACAGACCAGGCTTAAGACAGTCCCAGACTAAAATGCTGTTTTAACTGAAAGCAACTTGCTCTGACATATCTTAAAATATAAGTTTTGTCTTAAAATGCACATCACTAATATTTTTATCTAAGGCATGTTTCATAAAATCTACTTAAATGTCATAATTGAACTAATTTCTAATTCTGGTTTACCGGTAATCTAAGGCCTGTCCGGCCGCGGCAATAAAGAGTTTTTTAATATATATATATATATATATATATATATATATATATATATATATATATATATATATATATATATATATATATATGTGATTCCCAGGGAAAGCAAGAACTGATAAGAATGAAAATGTGTACCTTTTAATGCAATGTAAGTCGCTTTGGATAAAAGCGTCTGCCAAATGCATAAATGTAAATATACTCTCTCTCTATATATATATATACTCCTTATTGCCGGGGCCGGACAGGGTTTAGATTAAGCCAGAATTAGGCCTTAGTTCAATTATGACATTTAAGTAGATTTTATAAAACATGCCTTAGATAAAAACATTACTGATGTGCATCTTAAGACAAACCGTATATTTGAAGATATGTCAGAGCAAGTTGCAAATCAGGTGTTTATGATATCAGGCGCAATATTTTTGCCATACATCAAGTGTATGTGGCCAGTGTATCATACCCATTCATGCTTCCTTGAGATTTCTAAGTATACTGCATTCAATAAAGGTGGCCCAAAAACACAACATCGAAAACAAGGACCCAGAGGAGCTGTCTCTGGTTCAAATGTGGCAAATTAATACTTCACACAGCCCATGGTAATCTAACTGACAGAATATGATATAGAATTATAATGGATAGCATTAGATTGATCGAGCCTGTCCGCGGCATCGTGCTATATGAGCTTTGTAGCCATATCATTAGCGGCCTTCCCTGACAGAGCCACTGAAGGTTGAAGAAAGTGGTGCCAGAGGGAGTGAAAATGACTAAACCCCAGGCCCCTAAATGAACTCACTCCATCTACGCCTTCAGCGTGACCTTGCACTGAGTCAGGGAAATGCACTGGCACTGATCCATCCCTCCCAGTTGCAAATAAAACCAATACCGCTCCCTCCGCTCTAACTTTGATTACACTTCCAAAAGCTGATAAATGTTCACAATATTAAACATGAATTTAATATTGGAAGATTCACACCTCATTGACTCTCACCGGTGGCTGTGGGTAGTTCTCATGGCACCTAAACTCCAGGGAGGGGAAAACTTTGTAATTCTGTTCAGCACATTAACAACTCTGTTGAGAATTTACTACAATCTTGTAATCTCCTCATCAACTGAACTAAACATTCCATCAATGTTCCTCTGTTGCTTCCACAGACAGCACCGCCAGCATCTTTGTGATCCGGAAGGGCTTCAGCCGAATGACCCAGGATTTGTACCACCTTCCTATTGAGATTAATGACAACGGCGTGCCCTCGATGAGCAGCACCAATACTCTTATAATCCGTGTGTGCAGCTGCGACAGCAAAGACACCATCCTCTCCTGCAATGTGGAACCTTTCATCCTGTCAGCAGGGCTGAGCACTGGAGCTCTGATTGCCATCTTGGCCTGTATTGTTATTCTACTAGGTGAGCCTAGTTGTATTTATTTAAGAATATACAATCAACTATGTGTAAATAATTGGAGTCTTGCTTGGTTGGTTTAAACATTCTTATAGGGACCTGATGCTTGTCAATATTTGCATTTTACCCCAAAAAATGCACATACACACATACAACTACAGAAGCATATTTATAGAACAGATACGGTACTTCACAGAGTACATAGTTTATTTACTTTGCTTCTCTCTAAAAATTAATCAGAGCTGTGTTTCCTAATAGCAAAGTGAGCTTATGTAGGTGGTAAATATGATCATTTGCTAAATTAATATTTCAAATGGTCAGAAATTAATGTTTTAGAGTAATTGTAGTGCCAAGATACACTGTACTGTAAGTAGGCAAACTCGTGTAGTTTCCTGTTGGACAACCGCAAAATTACACATACACATTGTAAGCATAATTTTTAACCAATACATATTATTTTTTAAATAACAATGCATAAAATAAAATATATAGTATATATATTTTTTTTATATATCACATTGCTGTGACTGTGTAAAATGTATAAATAGATTGGATGGTAACATGTTATTTTAAGTTACTACATGCACTGAGTAAAGTAATATCAGTAAAGTATGCATAATTACAAGTAACTAACCCTAAAACTAACCCAAACTGTAACTCTATAATGAGTACATGTACAGCAGTTTTTACTATATTCAATATTACTCAGTACTTTTTTTAAGTAGGCTAAGTAGAATGTTACTATGTCACCTTACAATAAAGTGTAACCGATTATATTTATGTAGCTTTTATGTTTCCAAATACACAGTGTATTTTGGGAAATGCACGTAAAGTTACTAAATTTGCACATAGAAAACACTCTCAAGAGGGATTTGAAATGTATTCTAATGTGTAAAGCCTGTCAAGCCAGATTGAAGAACTATAAAATTACCCTTCATCACTTCCCAAAATAGATTAGCTGCCTCAAGTTATGTGGACTTACCAAAGCAGTGTTAAAACTTTGCATGTAATGGGAACACTTGATCTTTGTAATGAAAAATTTCCAGCAACTACATTACTTGCATTACATTACATTACAGAAAACAGTTTCTGATGTGATTACTTATATACAGAAGCATCAATAGTGAGAGATGCTGTTAGCATTGGGTTGACATTTGTCTGCATGTCTGCAGCAATCGTGGTGCTGTTTGTGGCCCTGCGGCGTCAGAAGAAGGAGCCTTTGATCGTTTTTGAGGAGGAAGACATTCGGGAGAACATCATCACCTATGATGATGAGGGAGGTGGAGAGGAGGACACAGAAGCGTTTGACATCGCCACCCTACAGAACCCAGATGGTGCCAACGGCTTCCTGCCCCGTAAGGACATCAAGCCCGAGCTGCAGTATCCTATGCGCCCCGGCCTGAGGCCCATCGGCAACAGCGTGGATGTGGATGATTTCATCAAATCTCGGATTTCTGACGCGGACAATGACCCCACAGCGCCCCCGTATGACTCCATTCAGATCTACGGTTATGAAGGTAGAGGCTCTATCGCCGGCTCTCTCAGTTCCTTAGAGTCGGTGACCACAGATTCAGACCTGGACTACGATTACCTCCAAAGCTGGGGGCCGCGCTTCAAGAAACTTGCCGATCTTTACGGCACCAAAGACTCCGCTGATGACAACTCTTAACGTTCGCTCAAATATGTCCTTTTTCATCTCCCTCCACCCAGCCCACCTCCACTAACTGTGTGTTTTGTGAAGTTTACTATAAGTATTCCATGAGTTTGTCACTTTATAGTAAACTTTAGCTTGTTTGTAAGTATACGCACAGTATACTAGATGCTGGGAGCCTCACAATGTGCTATGCGGGAGCCAGAAGGGTGGAACTAATTTTTTTACAAAAACAACACAAAAAAAGATAAAAGAGACACATCGACACATCTGTGGTGGACGTGTCTCTGTGGTGTGTATGAAATGAAGAAATATGTGACAATAATGTTTAAGAACTGAAGAACGTTCTGTTAGACTTTTGATGTTTGTAGGTTCCTACAGGTTTGAGGTCATGGATGTGGATCACAGAGAGACATGGATTTGTTGATACTGTGAACGAGCTCACAAAGGAAATAAAAAAACAAAAACAGTTGCCTTAAGTAATCTGGAGCGAACGTCAGCAAATTAAGGGGCCGTTTACACGACACCATTTTTAACTAAAAACGCAAAGCTTTTTTTGTGCGTTTGCCTGTTTATTTACACGACAATTGTGTTTTGGGGGCCGGAAAACGCAAACTTTTGAAAACAGGCTTCAAAGTGCAAGTTGTTGAAAACGATACCGTTATGCCAATTTGTGAAAATTGTGACGTCCTGCGCATGCGTATTACGTGTTCAGTCTATAGGCGCATAGTTTTTTTTCTTTATAAAGTGACCTCGCCACCTACTGGCCTGGTATGCATAGTACAGCATTTTTAATTGTTTTCGCGAATCAGTGTGAACAGGGATCATTTTGACAAAGTTGCCTTCTGTACACACAAAAAAAAAAAATGCAAAGAAAAAGCTTTTTCGTTTTTTAGTACATCGATGTCGTGTAAACGTTCTCTTAGACTTCTGTAGCTTCTGTAGCGCCTCCATATTGTCTTTGGAGACATTGTCCAGACAGGTCCTCATATATATATATATATATATATATATATATATATATATATATATATATATATATATATATATATATTAGGAAGCAGATGGATTCAGCAAAGATAGACTGTGTTTTTCTGTCATCTAGAATAAAAATAAAAAAACCTTCAGCCCAGTTCCATCTACGAACAATCACAATGAAAGACCTGTGAGCTCAAAAATCGCCTTAACTAATGGACACTCTTGCAACGCAGTGCATTTTTTGTAACTTGAAAGCTATATCCTAAAGCAAGCTAAAGTCCTTATAACGTATGTACAGTACAATGTGCAAAATGTGTCTCTTGAGGATCAATCTTACACCGATCAGTTTATGTAAATCTTTCTCTTTTTTTCTATTATGATGATATCATTATGACTATCATTTTTTAAAAATGTTTTCTTCATTTCTCATTTTCTTTAATGGCTTATGTTATTCTCCTTGGTGAGAAAATAGCAGTCTGTCCTGTCGCAGTGAGAAATGGCTAATTTCTATGTCGATTTTATGGTAACTATTTGTACAATTTTAAAAGTTCTTATTTTAGTATACATTCAAATATCAGTATTTCAACATGTAAGGAAAATATTACAGCATCACACTTATATTTTATGAACATTGTACTGTTGCTTTATTATGTGCTTCAATCTAAGAAGCAAAAACTTTGAAATAAATGCTCTTTTTATAAAAATGGTTGATGGTGGTAATAAATGTGTGTGAAGAAAATCTATTGGCACTAATCGCTGTAGCTCATGATGGAAACACAAAGGTTGAATGCGAATACAGAGCCTTCGAGTTTTTTTGCATTCACACTAGCAGAGACGTGCAGAGCTTTTCACCAGCGGCTTCGGTGCTTTCCAGTGGTAGGTCTCTCCATTGTCTCCAACTAGAGAGGCTCGCATTCTTTCCTCTCCCAGGGTAGCCGCACACTGAAAGGTCAATGTGCACTTTGTTAAAAAAAGAGAAAAAAAAGAATGAAAAGAAAAATAGCATTACATAAAACCGAACTTCAGCCCACCTGAATAAGATTGGACCCCAATTTCCCTGAAGGGGCTTGGAAATAAACAGAAGAGCACTGCTGCAGGCTCTTCTCGCCCATGCAGGAAGATGCCGTAGCCCTGTATGGAGTGAAGCACAGAAAATAGCCTCTGATGACAAACCGTACCATGTGGAACAGTTGCCCTTAGCTATCCTCCATGCTAGGTGTCCTCTTAACAAGCAGCTAAAACACATGCCCTTTAAAAAAAAAAAAAAACTGGTTTTGGTTTATTTTTACCTGAGTTTTTGTCAGAAAGGATATGGCTATCTGCGATTCTGAGCAGAAGAAAAAAAAAGGTCACATGACAGCAGCTGTGCAATTTCCATGTCATGTCGCTAGACATGTTCTGTCAAAGAACTAGATTACGGAGGTGCACTAGCAGTGGGTGGCATCCGCTTGTTAGCTGATTAGTGATTTCAAACCAGTGCTCCATGGATATAATGTCAATCGGGAATTGCCGTTTTTCCACCAACACGGCTGATTGGTTTGAAATGCGGTTTACTGTTTCTGAAAAAATGCCCTGTACAAAACTGTCTGTTAAAGCAATACAGATAAAGATTTATTTACAGATAAAAATAAATGTCGCATTTACTCACAATGTACTGAGTCAGGTTTTTTGTATATTATTATTTTTTTAATAACATGTCACCTATATCGACTGGATGATGGTCGGTATAACAGGCCTCTCAGCTTTTTTCTATTTTCTGGCTAACCGGTTCTCTCAACCAAACCCACTTACCATTAGCCTTATTGTTCTGGTGATTATCCTGCCACCCTCTGTGCCCTTTAGGTCCTACTAACAGGGCCCGGGTGATTCCTACAACCTCTGTCTCTCCTCAGTGTCTAGGGAGCGCGCGGGTAGGGGCAGACTGCAGCTCTGACTCGTATCTCAAGGATCTATACAAAAAGTGTCAGATTCTTCCCTGGGTACTATGAATCAATAGTTCCTTCCTGACACTGGCGCTGCAAGCATTAAGTGTGGTTGGGTGCACTGCGATGTACCTGAGATAGAGAACCGGGTGGAGGAAAGACCTGCACAAAATGCTCGAAAGCCCCCAGAAACCTATCGTTGCATAATATGACAGACAAGATCAGAATTAGAGGTGAACTTTCTTTGTAAATGTCAGAAACACAACAACTAATCAGAGAAAACAACAATGCATACTTATCGGAATCAATTCCAGTGTCAATGAGGGTTCAAGATCAAAATTATATCCACTTTATATTCCTTAAGCTTAGCAGTGCTTTATTACTGTATTATGAGAGTGAATAGTAGTACATATAATTTACATTTTATTTAAATTGAATTATATTATTATTTGCCTGAAATTATATAGGAACATGATATGTTGTAAAATGAATTATAGAACATGGCACCTTTGTGTATATTACTAAAATAGTTCTTTCTTGTTAATTTACTTGGCTTTGTGTAACTGAATAAATCCTACTTAATATATTTTTTTTCTTCTATCACTGGCAGAAGCCATTATTCCCTTTGTGTTGTCATTCAGCACTAAGCCCTCAATTAAGAATTGTAACTGCTCTGACTGATTTTGTCTGGTTTGCTTTATAGGATTGCTTTCAACAGGAAATTCAAGAAGATTTACTGTTGTTTGATTGCTTGTAAGCCTGAAATACTGAGATACTGTTAAAGCAAAGGCATTTGCTTCAGAAGTTGAGAGAGAGAGAGAGAGAGAGAGAGAGAGAGAGAGAGAGAGAGAGAGAGAGAGAGAGAGAGAGAGAGAGAGAGAGAGAGAGAGAGAGAGAGAGAGAGAGAGAAATATTTGGCCTATGGTGGATGTTGGAACTAAAGGCTTCTGGAATTATGTCCATGATCACTTTTGCACAGATAACGCATCGAATGCTTCCACAGGACTTGCTCCTCATTGTTGTAGTTATAGGATGGCAATAAATGATGGTGTAGAAAATAAATATAAAAGTTCAAACCTGTTCTATGATTTATAGCGTGTCGCAGGAAACTAGCAATAGCTTAGCTTCCATAACTCACCGCAGGATCCCTGCAAAGCTTCAGGGCCATATTGCTTTTCTGTTCTGTGTCCCTCACCCACAGGGATAAATTTATCGTTGTGCCCCAACAATATTGAACACTTTTGTTGTTCTTCACACAATACCTACAGAACACCTGGGACAGTCACATGGGACCAACATTTAAACTGAGTTAAACCCATCTGACCTCTCAGACTCATGGAATACATAATGGCACCAGTACCTTTTTGTCAAGTTTCAAACTTCACACTTACAAGTTTGAAATTTCTTGAAATATTTTTCAATATAATTATCATTAATTATACATTATTCTATAACAACCTTCTGAATAATTGTGTAATTATACATTTCAAACACCAACACTAACAAAAACATACAATTGTGTTTTTTGAACAGGCACCAGGTTTTGTTTAATTTTTATTTATGTATTTATTTATTATTGCTGCCATATGTACGTACGTTGGAGTATTGTCTAATTTTAATGTTACTTGAATATGGCTATATTTTAGTACCATGGCATTACTATCTAATACCTTTACTGTACTGTGGTGCTGTAAAACCATGTGAAAGTCTCAGTGCTACCATTTTGGTTTGCCATGACAATTATGTTTGTGGATAGAAGATCATTAATCCTTTATATATATATATATATATATATTGTAAAATATATAGTGATGTATAAACCAAATACTCTCATAAATGCTTAACAGTAACTTTTCTGTAGCTTCCACTTTGTTCCAGTTCTTCGGTATGAAATGTCCTGACATTCTTTGTGTTCCCATATCAGAACAGGTAGTGTTACGTGTGACAGCAGCCACTGTGACATGGGAGTTAGCATATTTAGGCCAGCGTATGCTGGATTGGGGAAAAGCTTCAGAGAATTATTTCTGGACTCACAGAGGACCAGCGGTGTGAAAACAATTAAGCTTTTTTTTTGTGACTTTAATTAACATTTTAGTTAATATAATTGTCTCCCAGGTCTTAATCGCTAGAGGTATGGCTAATTAAAACATATATCCTTCAAACTCTTAATAAGTTGGCACACTATGCATACTGATATGATAGATCTAAGCTGGCATGTCTTTCCACACTGTTCCACGTTCTGGAAATGTTCTGACTTGTCAAATTGGGGTTGTTAAGGTCCCTTGTCAACCCTTATACATACAAGACATGACCTAATATACGATATCAGGGACTAAAATGATCAGTGAAAAGACGTGATGATCAAGTATATAATATTAAGTAGCCAATACAAGCTGGAATCTCATTTGTATCTAATTATGCTAATTATTAACCTAATTCTAGTTTGGGCATTTCAAATGTATTATTATAAACTAGGTCAATTAAATCAGTTCTCAAAAGTGAAGTAATTTAAAACTGGACATGTTCACCAAATCACAAAATGAACTTGAATCAGACCTTTCAATTATAGTTAATATGAACATTTATATATTTTGTATTGTAAGCCTGACTTACAATATATTTTAACAATACTTCCTTATTTCATAGAGCTATATCTAAATGCTATTTATATAAAATTAATATTTATTTATTTATTTAACCCTTGTTTAACACTTGTTTTATTAGTGTTATTATTAAATATGAGATATACACTATTGCAGCAGCTCACACTCCAAAATGTATAATTGTAACACGCTTGGTCAGAAAATCAATGTTTACAATTGTAGTCCCAGGCCAGTAGCATGGGGCAAAAAAAAAAAAAATCTTTATTTTTAAGAATAAATAATTATCAGTGACTCATTTCAGTTTTTAAGAATGTAACCATATACATACACAGATCACCAAGTACATGCATCTCATTGTTTTATCTGCAATCTTTTCAGCTGACATTGTAGGAATGTCTCGATTAAGGTGTCTTTTCACATTTGTTTAATTAACAGGAAAGAGATTTGTCCTCACATAAATGACTTGAATAGCCAAAGCTGCTAATTAGAAGTGGGCGTCCATGCACTTTTGGTATGCTTGTCAAAATTGTCAACATTATTACAAGTGAGCAATGCTGAATTTATATGCATTTATAAAAAAAGTGATTCACAGTGAACAAGATTAACTATGCAATTATTTTTTTTTCATTTACAGTAGAAAACAAGCAGTATTTTAAATCATTTGCATCTACTGTAATTGCATCACACATACGTAAGACATTTTTGACCCACGTATGTATTTTAGGAGGGAATTTATCTATGAGTTATAGATAAAATTAAACCAGGAGGAAAATAAACAGAATTCAAACACATGCAAATGAACATATTCAGCAGCACCCTCTGTAGCAGAAGCCACATCTCAGTCTGAGCGTGGATGAGGAGAAGGTGAGGAGAGACTTAAAACGAAAATGAGCAAGACAGAACCAGTGAACGTCTTCTGTGAGTCACCATGGGGATATATCGCCGGTACGCAACAGTAGCAAATTCTTATTCTTCTTACGCACAATGGCATCAAATCACACCCCAAGGACATGATGAGGTTAAGGCCTGTGGTGCTTTACTTTCATTCCCCCTCACAGTCGCAAATGACCACTTATGCTTTAATAATCATGCAATTGTGAGATGCCTGTTCATGTGATTTTATGTGATACTGACTTCTGAGTATCTCTGAGCTCTGATTATTCTACTTGACAACAAACATTATTGCGGTCAGATTCTAGTTAGTTCTCCAGCCAAATGTTTCATCACAATACAATATTAAAGTTCTGTGGCAAAGTGAGATGATGCATGTGTGCAGTGAGCATAAACACTGATTTTAATTTGATTCACAAACAGACCCAGTTTTCCCTCTATGTTTTGAATGTGTTGTAATCTAAATCAGCTCAGTGTTCAGCCATACTGCAATACAACCTTATATTTATACACTTATTCACTATTTGTTTAAGCAAAGTATGCATGTGGGCTCAGGGGAGATGGTTGGTCTCAGCATGAGTGTGGGTTTGGGTCTGAGAATTGCTTCAAACCGCCAAGGTGGGGGACGAACTGTCTTTACTTGTGCCAGGCTGTCATGGCAATGAAACAAGTCATTACTAAACTGGCTTCACAATCGACTCCCTGGGCACCAACAACCGATCCACCTCAGATGTTTATCCAGCAAAGCCTAAATGTGTAACTGGATTACACTGCTCACCAAATTACAATCTTTTCATGTGATGACTGCAATCTTTGTCTTTCCAATAAGGCTTTTTTTTGCTCACAGTTTTAGGAAAAAAAAATATATAATCCTGAATTAAAGTGCATGTGTCCATACCATATTCTTTATCCATAACTTACAAGCTTGTGAAAGAATGAGCAGTATTTATTTTTTTCATGTACATTATGTTGTGTATTAATATATACATCAATATTAATATATTGATGTTTTACCTTTTTTCAGGATTCTTTGAGGAATAAAGTTCAAATCATTTATTTGAAAAAAAAATTATAGTAAAAACGATTGTGTGTTTGTGTGTGTGTGTGTGTGTGTATATATATATACACACACACACACACACACATGGACTGATAAATGCAAAATAATAAAAATATACAAGGCACAATTGATCATGCTGTAAATAACATCCAGACCTTTTATGCTGCAGTAATATTAACATAATTTTGTGGATGAAGGAACCATACAGCAAAAAGATCCTTGAAAGCCACATCAAACACTGAATGCATTTGAGGAATCTCTAGTTGGATTGGCCGTTTAGAAGTGCTGACATTCTCTGCAAATCCAGCAATTCCCTGTTTAATAAGATGTGTTTCCATGTAAATGCATGATTAGACGTCAGCCTTCATGAACATATTCGATAAGCAAATGGTCTTTATGTTATTTTTTTATTGTTTGATGAATTGTAAGCTGGGTACGTATCTTAAAGCCAAGATTGAAAAATATTTATCTTGGATTTGGAATATTCTTTGTCCTTTGTGCTGAGTTTCTTTCTGTCAAATGTTTCCTTTGTTCCAGTCTATCCAATCGCTTTGATAAGCTTTCCCTTATAGATAAGACTAAAGCTTTTCGATTTGGAGGGACTGGGACTTTGGAGATGTGGCGATCGCTCTGGACATCTGTGTTGGGCTTTGCTGAATTCTCTACATCCCCCCACTGTTTGCCCACATCAAGCATCAATGTAAGAGACACATGACACAAAATCTCAAGGGATCTGGAGGACATTAGTTCTGTTTGTTACAGGTAAATCACAGTAAGTGTGTTTTAGTGAAGCTGACCACAGAAAGATGCCCATAGTCTTTTTGGTCAATGGTTCCATCACTCTTAAATGTGGGCCACTTATTCCGCTGTCAAGCTTTCTATAGTGTCACAACTCATTGCAACTCTTCCCATTACTTCACTTCATCTTTCAACTGAAAAAAAGAGACCAGATTAAATTACTCATATGCTGCTCTTTTATTCGCTATATGATTATGTCTCAAACCTATAGCACCCGAGGAGAATACAGCATTTGCTAAGTGGGTTTTACAAACACCTTCAGATTGAACAGTTCTTATGGTTGATGTGGAAGGCATGATAGAGATGAAGCCATTTCTCTTCTGAAGAGCTGGAGGGTGAGTGTCACTGCCATTCGTCTTCCTGCAGCATTTAATGACTACTACAACAATAATGAGGATATTTTATGGACTTCTCTCTCCACGGCTCATCTGCTACATGAGAATTAGCTGAGAATATACATCACAAACAATCCCGGTGATGACGGATGAAGCCTATAAGTGTTCGCCATATATAATTGGTCGTCCAATCATAACAATCCTTATGAGAGAAAATGTATGCTATTAGTTTTAGAATTTCTGCATAGCCCACATCAGATCAATAATGACAACAGCGATTACAGAACAACAGGCTTATGTGCAGTATACTGTATGCAGTTTGAGGATAACAAAGACAGCTCATCTTTAGCATGTGTCACTTAGCTTGTTGAATAACCACTGGAAATCTGCAGCATCATAAAAATACTTTTGAAGGGTGAAGACGTTCGTTTGATTTCTTATCAATATCCTAATTTCACAGTTGAAGGGGAAATTCTGTTGAGAAGTTTCAAGTTTATAAATGTTAATCCATGTCTAAATAACACCACAATTTACTGAATTTAGCATATTTTAATGGCAGTATCCTTTTGTCAGGCTACTGTTAATGGTCAGTCTGATTTTGTTTTCTCATTAATAAGCTTTGGACATAAATAAATAAAGGTAATATTTGTTCATGTTAGTTAATAAAATACAGCTGTCCATTGTTTGTTCATGTTAGTACACAGATGTTAACAAATATAATGTTAAGAAATATAACTTTTGATTTTAATAATGTATAAGTAAATGTTGAATTTAACTTTAAGATTAATACTGTAGAAGTAGAGTTCATTATTAGTTCATGTTGACTAATGAAACCTTAAGTGTAAAGTATTACGGAAATCAATAGTACTTATGTCAGATATGATTAAATCATGTACACTCAAATGAAGATGCATGTGTCAGTAGCAGATATAGTCATAAATGCAGTTCCCTTTTAAAAGCAACACTTAATGCTGCGCTTGATTCAGTGCCCTGGGAACACTTTTGGTGTGACCGGCTGTGAATATATATGTGTGCCACAAGTCAGTGGAATTGACCTTGAACTTTCATAGCCTCGGACAGTGACCTCATCAGAATGCGCGCACATCAGAGGCTATAGTTAGATGTGCCACAGGTGCATCGACAGGTCTTTTTTCTTCAGACCATACTGTGTGTGTGTGTGTGTGCTTCTCAAGCTCCCTGTTTTTCTGTGAGGAGTTAGTTTTTGCTAGGCGGTGCACATAAAATGTTTCTCTTTTTCCTCTACACTCTGTCTGACAAGTGAAATAAATAAAATAAATAAAAAAAGTTAGCGATTTACAAAACAAACGGTGTGCCTCCGTGTTCACGTCCTATGAATGAATCGGACACACACCAATACTGTTTTGTTTGTTTTGGGGAAAAGCATGCTGCCTTTGAATTAGAATGGGGCGAGTGCATGCATTGTGAGTTATTCACAGTAAAGATGCTACGTGCTCGTCTTGCCTACTTTCAAGGCCCAGCACCCATCACCCGTGTGGCATCTCTTCGATCCGGTTAGGATTACGAGTTGCCTATCTCTGAGCATTTCTCGCGTGATGATAAAGCGGTTAAAGGGCACCTATTATGACATTTAAAATGTTCCTAATGTTGTTTAGGGAGTCCCCAACAACAGTGTTACGTGCATGCAATGACAAAAAACACTTTTGTTGTCGTATAATATGCATTTATTTTTACCTGATTTGCTCACCGACTCCCAAATGATTCGTTCAACGACTCACTTTTCCAAACCCCTCCTTTGCGCGACGCTAATCTGCGATTGGTCAGATGACCCGGCAGTGTTTACAGAGATAATACTTATTGTTTAACACGGAGTACAATGATGCTTTTATCAATTAAATCGTGTTATAATAATGATTAGTCCACTGCTTTGTAGTTTGTAGTAAAAAACTAAAAATAAGATAAAGAATGTAATGTTATGTTAGCGAGCATAGCCCAGAGTTCATATTGTAAAAGCACAATCAGTCTTTGTTTGCATTTAGCCCGATGCATAAACATAACGTTTTTACAAAAAAAAGGCACAAGGCTCGGACTATACTTCTGTGGTATAGTTGTATATATGAATTGTAGCCACTTAGTCTTCAAATGCTCCTCCTTGGGAAGATGAAAAAAGTTGGCTTTTGAGTCGCACTTCAGAACACAGCGTCTCGTCGCCATGATATTTTCCCTGGCCTTGGAGCGCAATAAGTGGGCGTATCGTATTCAAATAACTTGACAAGTTGACCTCATCTAGTCAGAGAAAAATCTTCGGTCTTCTAACGATTCATAAAAATGACTCCGAGTCGACTCTTACTTTTGAAAGACAATAACTTTATATACGGTGCACTTTCATATTTCAAACTTTGCAGGATGTTTTTGTTCACTTAGATCTATGTTACACACTACATGAAAGGTACATTTCTAAATTCCATAATAGGTGCCCTTTAAGGAATTACTCAAGTGGTTACTCGCGTGGTGGCCAGATTACAGCTACTGGCCACGCGAACAAGAGACCCACAAACACTCTAAACTGGAAGACAGATTTCTGTCAGGGGGAGGGACAATTTTTGGTAAGCATAATGCACTTTTAAAAACATTTAAATAGATGTACTGACCCCACATATTTGAATGCTAGTTGTGCATACTAATGCGGCACAACTGAATTCAACACGCATCTTTAAACCTGCAATCTTAATTCTGCTTCATCGTTCATCATTGCTCCAGCACTCCACAGATGAAAAAGCATCACATTTATAGTCTGAATGGTCATGCTCCAAAAGTTCAATTAAGGAAAAAACATTCCACTCAACCTTTATGTGATAGGATTACCAGATACATTTCAAAAGAGTGAGGAATTCTATCAAGTCCTCTCGTAAAATCCTCATCAACAATTTCCATCATCTTTTAACCTCTGAAAATAACTACAACATGACAATGAAACTGCAATGCTTTCAGAACAATTTAAAAAAAAATCTGTTTTCCAATGCCATTTATTTGCTTAACTGACAATATAAACAAGTCATTAAGATTGTTTGCTGCAGAAATGTGAATATTCTATTAGCTGGAACAGCTGTGATATCAAGATTACTGCATTCGTTTGTACCTTTAAACTATAAACAAGATGTATACGATCACGGCAAGCAGCCAGAACTGAATTGAATAAGCTCCGTCCGTCTGTCTGTCTCTCTCTCTCTCTCTGTCTGACTATCTGGTACATCTATCTTGATTATTATTACAGTACTCAAAATTATCCCATTTGCAATTTTTTTTTTTTTTCCAATTTGGTTTTGTATTGCGAAAGGGGAAGGGAGCTCATGTGACACACCCTCAATCATGGAGGCACAGACAGTGAGCCTGAAGCCTACCTCAGGTGCTCGTCCCATCATTCTTCCTCTAACCCCAACTGATGTAATTAGCACCATGGCACCACACTGAGCCTAGTGATGACCAAATTAGTGCAACACAAACAAGAGGCAGAAGGTTAACTACCCCGTGTTGCCAGCTTGTTTTGATCGGAAGTTCTTCTGCAGTGCTGAAGTTACGTGGGGACTCTTGCTTGACAATGCTGTCAGATTCCTGGGGCGAAACGAGACACTTTCTACCCCCACACAACCGTCTTAGCTGTTTCATCATTTGTAAATGACACATTATTATTCTGTCTCCCTACTGCCTGATTCCTTCTCATTAGGGATTTGATTTATTTATTTATTTATTTGTAGATTTTTTTTACCCAGCACTTTGGGCCCCTTGAGCTGTTTGACAAGTGCAAAGGATGTTGGTGGCAAAATGAGAACAACAAAAGAAAGGCACAGTTACATTGTTGAGATTTTTTTCCCCCGTTCACTTTAACTTCAAAAATAAACCTGCCATTGGTTGAAATTATAACTAAAATAGCAATGTACTGTAAGCATTACATTATATTCTAGATTCCATATGTAAATCACCAAAAATATATATATATTTTGTTAATCAAGTCAGAGCTTTCAAATTACACACAGTGATTAACATAACAAAGACATATGCCAGATATCAGCAGCAAATAAATACAATGCACAATGCCTATATAATTTATCCATCTTTTTCGTATTTATTTTAATCTTATTTAACAAATAATCAGCTCATTAGTCATTTAACTGATGTTTTTTAAGCATTTCTATGATTTTATGTGGTCATATTATTTCAAACACACATATTTATTTGGGTCTAGACATTAAATTTGCTTGTTTGGTCATTATAATTCTTGCATAATAATAATAATAATAATAATAATTTACACTCATCTAGATATGATTCATGATTGATGGATTCATTTTTGCATCCAAGCCACATGCTTATAGAACTGAGAGAGTAAGACTCACCTCCCACAAAAAAAAAAAAAAAAATCATAATAAAGAATCATTATACTGGAGCTACTTTATTATTATGCTATGCAGTACTGTTTTAATTGTTTGCATTTGCATGGTTCAGTTTGAATCTGGTGTTCTGGTGGCTTGAATATCTGGTTTTCAAAATGTCAACTTAGCTGTGAGACATGCGTTTGAACAATCAAAATTCAGAAATAAAGACAATGAAGGCAAAAAATATATATAAAAAAGTAGTTGCATGTGGGCCTCTGTCAGCAGACAAATAATGGTGTGGTGAAAGCTGAAAGACAGCAGACTGGGAACAACAATGAGATTTGGGGGGAAGAGATGCAGATTGTATCTGCTTACAGACATGTACACAACACAATAACTGTGGGTGAGCTTTTACACAAAGCAATGGCAAAAATAAATACAAATAATAATAAGAAACATATTTATTGACTCCAGAATTTGTTATCCAACTAGTTTTTACTCTACTCATAAGAATAATTTAAAGTGCCCCTATTATGTTATTTATGCTTATTTTAAATGTCCCTAATTTTCTTTGGGATGTCTTCAAAAGATTTACATGCATCAAATGTCAAAAACATTTAAATTTTCTCATAATATACATTGCACATCACCTAATTTCTCAAAATCTAAAAACAGTTCGTTTGAAGATTCAGTCTCTATGCCCCTCCTGCCGTGAGCTTACTCTGCTCTGATTGGTCAAACGGCCCAGTCTATTGTGATTGGTCTACAGATAAGCAAGTCAGGAACAAAATGGCTATTACCATATTTGACAGTGATATGAACAGTAATGATAGTGTTATATTGTTCCATATTAGTACCTCCTTTAAATGAAGTGCATGCAAAGTCGATTCACAGCGCTGAAAACTGCATCTTCTCGATGCTCGATGTTGACAACACAAATCAAACGCTTACAGGCCTCAGATACAACTACAGTGTTTGAGGGTGGGTCAAAGTATAGATGTTGTTTTTGGGCAGCCAATGAAGCCCATGGCATTATGCAAATGTGCTACATTGTTACGTACTGTAGGCATGTAACAGGAAGTGAGACTGACATTTCAGAATAATCATTTCGGTAGTTCAGAATCGATGGTTTCTTTTAGGAGGAATGTCATGCATGTTGATCTTTAAAACTTTACATATCTTTCATATTCACAAGCAAAAGTATAATAGGGGCACTTTAAAATAAGAGTAAAGTACCATTACCACGGAACTGTAAAAAACTATTTTTACAGTTTTATATAATGGTGCCCATGTACAAAACATTACACACAAAAAAAAATCCTCCATTTATATTAATGTTGAAACACACTTATCCATATTTTCACAATGGTGGAGACACAATGTCTCACACAAACACAAAAACATATAAAAGACAGGCTGCTACAACCCTGCAAATGACCTGAAGTCCATCACAATCCCGATTAAATGTCCTTGTATGGATTTCCATCCATGTCTTATGAGTAAATACCTCATGCCTGCTCAGAAGCGGCAGGTTAATCCACTGTCATCCAAAGCCCCAGCGATTAATCAGCCACAGTCGATACATTATTATTCTTGTTTATCTTTGATGAAAAAAAATAATAATTACTGAAGGTCCCACAATGAGCTTTGGTGGAATTACATGTGCAAACCAAAAATAGGATTCAGAAATGATTTACAGTGAGGGACAAAAAACTGTACATGGATCTAATATTTTGAGAGATTAAATCTTATCAGACAGGGTTATATGAAATTAAATATCAGGACAGATCAGTAAATGGCTTAGTACTTCAAAATAACCCTCACAAAGTACACCGGAGTTGTAATATAATCCAGCTCACAAGGGCCCACAATAGGTTTAGCTAGGGTATAATGATTATGAGATAGTCGCAAATTACTTCGTTTCGTTGAACAGCATCTAGAGTTCATTTCTCTTGGTTCTAAATGAAGTAGAACATAGCGGCTGCCCTTTTCACTCTGACTAATAACATCTAGTAGAGGAAGCAAGAGTTTCTGGCTGATTAGAGCTAGTAATATATTTATTAGCATTTGCAGGACAAAGTCAATCCATCATAGATAAGGTATGCAGGATAAAAGAGAAGAGTGATTGATTTTGGCTTAACTCAGCTGATCCGAACAATGAATCAAAGGTGCAGTGTGGCACGATAAAATGACTGAGACACAACCTCCCTTTTCAACTTCTGCTGCATCTGATGCACTTCATTCCACTACCTCACATCAATAAAGTTTTCAAAAAGCAAAGTCTGAAATATTTTAACACTTTAAGGCATGTACAAATCTTCAAACTTTCAAATGAGGTGCATTCAATTCTCCCATCTTATAAAGGGCAGAGGTTGGAGTTGTTAAATAAATTATGATATGTTATTTCACAACTTGTTCTTTTAGATTCATCAACATCACATCAACTCAGTCACATAGCTGTAGCTGTCTTAGATATAATTAAACTTAATAACATATAATAATACCAGTTGCACTCAACTTGTTGTTATAAGCATAAGTACTTCCTCGGGCACTTGTTTTAGTCTTACAGTCGAAATGTTAATTCATGCAAAACCACGTAATATAATCAAATTGCCCTGTACAGAAATGTGTCATTAGGTATGGTATTGTATTAACAACCCAGACTACATAAATATCTTACAACAAGGATTTATTTTACTTTATTTCATGTTGTAATGACGTATCCACACTTAATTGGCTTGCTACCCTACACTGTAAAAAAAAAAGAAGCCAGGAATGTACAGGATTAAAGAGTATTATTTACTAAAGTCAAACATTTACTGTGAAATCAACGCATGCTGGGTAATTTTCTCACAAATTACTGTGAATCAACAGCAGAACTTACAGCAGCAAGTAACTTGCTGCTCTTGTTTTACTGTGATTCAACATTATAATGTTATCTTTAACCATGCCAATGTAATATTTGTATTTACATTTTTTTTTTTCACTGTAATTTTTTTTGAAGTCGCCATAATAGTGATTACTATTCCATTTGCTTGTGATCTTGGACCCTCTGCATTCATATTCAAATTTATTTTCTAGCCAAGCCAGAAATGTGACAAATAAAACAAAAAATATTAAAATGATGACAAGCTAGAATATACTAATTTAATAATAATTAGTTACATTTATATAGCACTTTTCTGGGTACTCAAAGCACTTTACATGGAAGGGGGGAATCTCCTCAACCACCACCAATGTGCAGCATCCACCTGGATGATGCGACGCCAGCCATATAGCGCCAGAATGCCCACTACACACCAGCTTACTGGATGAGAGGATACAGAGTGATGAAGCCAATCATTATATGGCGATGGAGGCCATGATGGACAGGGGCCAATGGGCAAATTTGGCCAGGATGCCGGGGTTAAACCCCTGCTCTTTTTCCAAAGGAATATATATATATGTATATATATATATATATATATATATATATATATATATATATATATATATATATATATGAACATGAACAACAAACACAAATAGTGCAGCAAGTAGAGTAAACAATTGTGAAAATTGTCTTGTGCAACAAAGTAGTTACGCTTTTACTGTTAGCAAGCTAAAGTTAGCATTTTCCCAGTCCTACAGCACCTTTAAGCATTAAGATTTACCAATAACTTATTTAAAATTCATAACTGTTTGTAGATGGGTCTTCCACAATAATGAAGCAACTGCTGAGATTCATCTTTGAAAGATGTGACATCACCTAATGATGCACAGACATCAATACATACAAAACACATTAATGTTCAACAAATAATAAAAACAGGTATACAACATAAACCAAAATTACAAAATAAACCAACAACACAACGTGCTAAAAGCGAAGAAAAAATAAGATCAGCAGCACAGATAAAACCCACGAACCAAGAATCAAGAAATGATGCATGCTGGGTACCTTCATGTTACATATGCACTGTAGAAATACATTATGATGTTGTTTGTTTACAGTAAACTGGGTTTTCCAATACTGTAGATTCACAGTAAAACTGTTTTATTTTATTTTACTTTTTTAGTTCAGTTTGATACAACAGAAATTCCTACTATGAAAGCAATGCAATTATTAACCTGGAATATACTGTAATTTCACACCAAAAATTTTAACAGTGTGGCGTTATACCGCCGAGACTAAGACAATTAAGATTAAAATAAAATAAAAGTGTTTTTGTTACAAATGGCTCAAAGGGTTTTTGAATTCTGAGTTGGACTTTAAATTCTCTGAGTATAGATGCACATCAATCCAGAACCTTCTCAAGATTCCAGTCCCTCACCGATTTTTTCCCCCTGCATGTGGTAAATAAAATGGAAAGATGGGAACCTTCAAAGAAACATCTAAAGTGTGAGCAAACTGAATTAGAGCTAGTTCGAAGTTCTAGAGATTAGTTTGCCAATGCAACAAAGCCCAATGCATGCACTACTGTGCTGCACTTGCTATTGGATTTCATGAACTTATTCTAAGTAGAGGGCAGACTCCCAGCCGAAGGATGAAGTGGCAGCCAGTGTGCAATGGATATTAGGCATCTACTTTATTCATTGCAGAAGCAAACAGTTCCTGCTCAGTTGCTTTCCAACAATTTAATATGCTTGTCAAATGTCTGAATACGTTTCAAATGTCTTAATGGGATCTGGAAAAGTTGGAAACCATGTCCTCTTTGCTGAGATCATTGCACCAGATATACAGCCAGTCGTGTGGATCACATACAGGATTAAGTAAGTGTACCTCTCATGGAAGGGTGGGCTTCTCTCTGAATCTGTCACCTGCCTGAGTTCTGCATTAGTGGCAAATTGATTTCTTGGTGTAGTGAAGACTCAGCCTGTGGAGATGTGGGCTCAAACCCAGAGGGGACTGCCATCTGTGGACACTCAATCGATGTGAGATTGTGGAGTGGAGAGAAAGATTGACAGCATCAGAAATAACAAAATAGGGCAATAATATGAGCCATGTGATTTGGCTTAAACTGAAAAGTTACAGAGTAGATGGGTTCAATCTAGAGTCCTTTGTTATGGGCTTTCCACAGTATGTCAAAATAATCAGTACTGTGAAACTCTACTCACCTGCCTGATGAACATATTTGGATTCAAAACGTATAATATGTTACAGGATATCTGACAAGAGATTTCAACAGTTGGGACATACTGAAATCATTTTCTGCCTAAATGACCTTCACAAGGGTAAAGGATTTTGCTAATTACTATATACTGGTTCTAGTGACCTTCTTTTGTCAAAAAAAAAGAATTAAAAGGAGAGATGTGGGCCCTTAAAACCTAATTTTAGCTCAGTGAAGGTCAGAACAAAGTGGCTGTGTCCCCTCCCAAGACTATCAATAATTTATACATTTGTAAAGGTACGTCTCAGTTTTAATACCCCAAACAATTTAGAGCTGGATCTATTCACAGAGGCGTGCAGATATATCCAGCCTTGAGGGGTGAACAGACTTAACCCTTGGCTTGACAAGAAAGAAGACTTTACAAGTGAAAAACATGTCACTGATATGTTTGGGGTAACAGAGTGAATTCAGTTTGATTGAACTGAATGACATTGAATATGGCTGACTATATATCTATTTGATCAAACTACTTTTCTTGACTTACTTTTAAATATTTCTTCAAAGACAACCTAAAAAAACTTTCCTACTATCGTAATTTTGGTAGAAAGGTAGTATTAGACGAAAAACAAGATTTGTCGGAGAACATTTGTAACTTCTGAGGTTCAGCTAATGTATCACTTATACTTACTCCTACTCAGTTTGGAACTCTGTTGTCAAGTATTTATATTTACTTGTTAATAAGAACCATAGAGGACAGGAACTGAACAGCTGATGACTAATTAGCTGTAAATGGCTTTATTCATCGTTTGAATAACTGACACTGCAGTTAAAGCACTTAGGAAAACTATGAAACCTTCAGTACAGGACTAGGCTACATAATCATCAACTTAATTTCACGATAGCATGTTTGTTCAAGGGCGAACAAATCGAATATAAAAAATACAATGGACAGTGGCAACATTTCTGTGGTTCTGAGATGTTACATTGACACATTCAATAATATGCATTTGAACTGCCTTTCAGTTAAAAAAAAAAAAAAAAAAAAAAAAAACACTTAAAAAAAGGTGAATTTATGCTAAACTTAATTTCATCTCTTAAAATCCTGATTAAGAAAGAATTATAAAATTACATAAACTGAATTGCATAGGCTGAAATGACATGCAATTCTGAAGTTGTCTTTTTTAAACCCCTTGCTTACAAATTGTTATGCAGTAAATATTCACGCATATACATTACAATTAGAATAATAAATGAGTTACCTACTTGATGACAGAAGAGGTATAAACTGAAACATCTCCACTTAAATTGTTGTGTTTTTACTTATATTTGCATGAATTAAACACTTTTTATGTCTATACAGACTATTACTCCGATTTAGTCACACTGGCTAGTGGTATTATGAAGTCCTATTGAAATATCTGATGAAATGAACACCCTTACTCAATGGAACTTCTTTTGATAAAAATCCTCAGATTCTGACACAGGTCATTAGACTTCAGCTGGCTAGGATCAGACAAAGTGACCATAAGCCATCAGACTAATCTGCTGATAGTGATGTGACAGGGTAGCCATTATGACATTCCCTTCCTCACTTCCATTCCACAGAAGATTTATATAGCACTAGTGTTTCCCATTAGCAGGGGCCATGAGCTCATTTCTGTATTCATGCTGTCATTCACCCTTCTTTCTTACGGAGGTTAAAACAATTTGTACTTTCACTCAGTTGAAGGCTTCTTATCCAGCATTTAATTGGAAATCAGTGGTCTATTGGTGATGAGCCTGGCATTTATCTTTCTGTGCTAAAATTGTAGTATCATGATTTCAATACTGCTATAAATGTCATGTTCTGTTTTGGTTTTGTTGCTGCCTTTGTTCCCTATGTTCCTGCTTTTCATTAGTTGTCAGTGATTCATTAGTTTCATTAGTTAGTCACCACCTGTGCCTTGTTACCCCTCATTATTATTTGTATTTAAACCCTCCGTTTGCAGTTCAGTGTCCTGCGTTGCCTATTTGTCTAGTAAGCTGTTGTGTTTTCTCCTACTCCTGAGTTTTAAGGTCATATTTGTATTGCCTTCTGTATTTTTGGTTTGTTAATAACAGCTGTAATTATATCCATCTCCTTCCTTCATTACCGTCCTTTGACATGACAATAAATAAATATGTACATAAATACATCCAAATGAATATTAGGGAGAAAGTTAATCCATCATTTCACTGTTAAAATTAGGCATATTGATTCTTAGATCGCCCGTAAAAGGAATTATTTATGGCTGTGTGATAGGTTGGTAAAAGCTAGAGAATGTGGTGAATGTTCACAGAAATTATCCATAATACGTTGTCTTTTACTGGAAATGATTCTATTCAAAACATAATGGGATGATTGAAGAGAAAAGACTTCAAAACAAAGGGAGAGTGGAAGAGATGGGAAAGGAGAGAGAGGAATGGAACAAAAAAGAAAAAACATTTTATGGTCCGATTGCTTTGATTCAGAGCTGACCTATGGTGGCACAAGAGGCAAATAATTCATTCAGGCTTAATGTCTTGAATTTAAACTCTGCACCTGCTATGAAGACTCAATCTAATTTTGATTTCAAAGACTTAGGGCCGTCCCAACAAGACATGTTATTGTGTTCAAAAACAGCTAGACACAGTGGAACAGATCATAGTTGGGATCTAAATGTTCATATAAAAAAATAAGACAATAATTATTTCTTTATTCAGTTTTCAGTATATGTATTATCTTATCTTAATTTCTATTGTTTTACAGGGGTAATTTAGGATCAATTCATTTCTTAAATCTAATACAAATATTAAAAAATAAAAATAAAACATTACATGTACTGTATACAGTGGAGGTTAATGTGATTTCACCAAGTATAACATGTTTCTTGATCAACATCTTTGTTGATCCTGGAACAACATTCTAATTAACCAATTAGATTGAGGGACATATTTTTAGTTAATGTAAAGTTGAGGTTTACAACATCGGTTAGGTGCTTCTATAAAATGCTTATTCACCTCTAATTTTCCTCTGATTTCAGGGATAAATTATGGGTAAGGTTAGATTTAGGGGTAGGCAAAATCACGGTGACCAAGCATTTAAAGCAAATTTTAGATGTCAATTTAATGACATGACATAAGCAGGACATTGAGTGCTTCAAATATTTCACAATGTGAGCTCTGAGTAAGGTCAAGCAAAGACCCTCAGATTTGGACACTGTTCAACCAAGTGCATGTGTAAAGCGGTCTGGAAATTATTTTTAATGGGCCATTTCCTTAAGCTTTCTAAATATTTAATTATGACTGATTGCGTCCTCTGCTTTTCCTACAGTCAATAAAGGACATTTATCTTCTTGGAGGTTTGACAGCTTCCCAGACATGTGTGACACTGTAAGAGATGCTGTTGGTGCTGTGGTGTGTGGGGCGATTAGGGCTGGGGGGCTGTTTTTGTGTTCTTTGTCCTCTGCTTAGCTTTGATTTCTGATGCTTTGGTTTAAAGAACCCCTGCATGGGCACAAATGGTCACACTATTTAATATGTTGACATAAAAGAGGAATGACTTTATTCTTGCACTTCACACAAACAACTGAAATGGTTTTCACTGTAAAGAATAAGGAGGATGATCGATAGCAGACGGCCCATCTTGAACCATTCGCTATGTGTTTGATCTGACTCCAGTGATCATTAACTAATCCCTTCCAGGTGTCCAGTTTGCACACAGACTTTTGCAGAGTAGCGATCCACAGTGTTCCAAGCAAAAAAAGAGGGTGAACTTTTTTGACTGTCTTGCTTTGGCATTCCATTTGCTTCTTGCGCTGGCAGGGAATGGGTGGATGACACTCTTCACCTCCGGAAATGTCTTTGTTTTCTTACTTGCAAAGGCTTGGACTTAGCACATGGGAGGTCTCATGCCCTGTTTTTTCAAATCAAAAACAGACTACTCCTTTTTTAGAGGCAATTTTGACAAATTACACCAAAGCCAAAGACCCCTGGCCACAGAATATATTTTTAGTTAATTCTGGGATGTGACCTATTACAGCTCAGGGGTATTCCCACTGAAATTAATATTATTCCATTTATTTATTTGACAGACACTTTTATCCAAAGCGACTTACTTTGCATTGCATTCAAGATACATATTTTATCAGTTCTCGTTTTCCCTGGGAATCGAACCAATGCATGACCTGCCGTTATTAGTGCCGTGATCTACTGATTGAGCTACGGGAAGACTTCAATGTTATGCATTACTTGCAAATGTTTTCATTAAATAATATATCAATCCTAAAATTAGGCAATTTGAAAAATAAATTGTAAAGAGAATCAGAATAACATTTGTGTTAATATTGCGTTAACCATTGACAGAGATACATTGCTATTAAAATATATTGTATCCATGTTGGTTTCAGACTACCCACTATGTTAGAGCTGTAGGTTCATAAAGAGCATTGAAACACATCTATGTCCTCAGGAAGTGACCTGTCAGAAGGAATAATGGCTGCCCGCAGCTTCTCCAGCAAAAATATGTGTTATTTGTCACCTGGATCTGCATCCTTGGCTCCTCTCTAAAATCCTACATTAACTTTGCCAAGTCACTTTATTCATGCAATGATTTGACTTCAAACGAAGAACTGGCTCCAGTTGTCCCTCACTCTACACACTTTATGTACTGTCTAAAGGGGGTCGCACACCGGACGAGAAGCGCAGCAGTTAACAGTTTAATTTGTTTTTCCTTTTCCACTTCTGTGCATATCAAACCATCCCTGAACAAGTCATCAGACTGCAGTATGGCTTATCATGTAGACACAGTGATCACTGCATATTGTACATCAATAAAGAATTGCCTCTTATTGCAAATGTAATAGATCATTTGGGTAATCAGAAGTGGCTCGTCTCGTTTTAGGATGATAATGGGATGGGTGTGGATGGCAATATTGTGAGCTGTCAGCTCTGATGGATGGCGAGGTTTGCTGTCAATATTTCCTCATGGCAAAAGATGAATGATGCATTTAGCTATAGATAAACTATTAGCCTGTGATCTTTGGTGTTTGCAGTGACAGCAGGGCAAATTTAATGCCTGAAATAAGTTAATGAGAATAAAACAGCCTCTGAGGACCACTGGACCAAGGTTGAGGGTATTACATTACTTCATTAAATATATGGCAGTAGCACTTTATGAACAGAACAAAGCAAAAGAAAGGGATCTTCATGTGGTTCAATTGCAATCATAAGTATTCATGCATATCCTGTACTTAGATCAAACAATGTTGTGCTTTACAATATATCTACTGGAATACAACTTACAGTATGCATTATTCAACAGGAATAAACTACGCTGTCCCGTTTATCAGTTAGCTGTGATTAGCTGGTTCCATAAAATTCTTCTTTCAAGTGAGTCTGCATGATTTATAGCGCATGACGAAGATAATCATATTGTACAGTATTTGGCACAAATGCAGAAAAATTCATTTAAAATAAAGTGCTTAAACATGATTGGCCAGTTCCAGTCATGCAAAAGACTACAACCGAAAATACCATATATATGGTGGAGTGGCTGGCTGGATTTAGACAAGGCTATAAGCACATGTTTAGCTTTAAATGGAGACAGACAGGCTTTAGCACAGTATCAAGCAATTCCCTTTACTGCTCAGAGTACTTACTTCAACCCAACCCCCAGAACCAGGCTCGGGGAATATTACACAAAAACAGAAAATAAATAGTACAAAATAAAAAAAGTATATAAAACAAACAATTAATAAAATAAGAGACTGTTTTAATGTGACATAATGATTCTAAATCCAGTCACATGAACACAATCATCATTTCTGTCTGCTTTTAAAAGGGAGGCTATTAATAAGCTGATAAATCCTACATGTATTCTTTTGTAAATTCTTTTCAGTCGTGGCATTTGGAAAATACATTTTCTCATTGCAGAGCCTTTCAATTCTCGTCTGTGCTGATTTGTGGAGATGAATAATAACAGATTCATTGAATGTAGCAATGGACAATTACTCCTTATTATAGAAAGATAATCTTTAGCTTACCTTACAAGTGACACCCAATTCCAGACATGGTCACAACTACAAGCTAAAACCATTTTATGTGTGTTGTGTAATAACTTATTATTTAATAAACTTTATAGTTAAATAATCTTTAACTATAAAGATAAAAAAAGAAAGAACTGAACACTGCATTTTACTAATATACTTACAGGGATAGTATTTCAATATACATGATTTTTTTCATATATAGCACATCAACATCCTACCACTCGTCAGTGTAATTTGTCTCTCAACACTGCACAGTGAAAGCACTCGGCCTCTTTTTAATCGACATCTTTGGTGTGGAGGGACCCTGGTGCAATAATGGCAACATAATGCATGCACCATGTTCCAAGGGCTCAAGGCACCAGTCATATGCCAGCCTTTATCTCAGGAGTGAGGCAGAGAGAGTGTGATCGATAGGGCATCTTTCACTCAGGGGAAATAAGTACCTTTGGTTTCCTACTGGAGCTACCGTGCATTGAAAATCATGCTGAAGTCCACAACTTCCAAAAACCCCCACAAAATACCCCCATACCCCCAATAAAAGAGCAGTGTCGAAACATACAGGATTCCCCAGATCACTCGTAATTGCCATCCTGACCTAATTAGTTGAAATGACTAGTCCATCTCACTGGATGCATTCACTTGTGGACCTTCTCTATATTTGCATGAAATCATGTGGAGATGAGCGACATTTCTCTTTTCTGTTTTTTTCTTTTCTTTACACACTCTGATTTGAACAGGAGTTTGATCCCCACATAGTTAATTTTACTAGATCTGACCTTTCAGTTATAAAGTTTCACTTATCAAAATTAGAAAACCTTAAAGTTCACCACCCCAAAAAATTTAAATTATGTTATAATTTACTCATCATCATGTCATTCTGTATGTTGTTAGTTAGTTAATTAGTTAATTCTTTCGTTCATACAATCAACCACTGAATTGTATTCTATTGATAAAGACAATTCTTTAAAACATTTTATTTTGTGTTATGCAGAAGAAAGAGATGTAAGTAAACAATGATAATTTTCAGTAGAAGTAACATGCTGCCAGAAAGCAACAAGTCTTTAAATAGGTCAAAACATTAAAGTGGGATAGGTCACTATAGTGTTGAACTTGTCTAACTTGACACAACATTCGTTTTAAACGTGTGTAAACTAAGCATTTGCCCAGGGGACAAAGGTATGGCCCTGCAGAGCTTTCGGAAACTCAGGCGGCACAATGCCTAATTTGCATTACAAGGACGCAGCTCCCCCCAGGCCAGAAATATGGCAGAGTTGTGCTCCACACCCACACTGTTCTGATGAATAAATAATATTTCTCCACCTCACATCTGAATGATCAGAGTGTAAATTCTTCAGGACTTAAACAGCCACGTAATGGAGCAACACATCTTACAGTAAGTATTTCTCTGTCAAGGGAAGAGGGTTGGGTCAGGTTGATAACAATAGTGGGAGGTTTGGGAAATCAGCGGAAGTGATCCTTAGGTTTTCCCCTTAAGGCTTCACTAAAAGTAAGACATGTCTCTTGAGTGTAAAATAAAATGATGTGTATTAAAATGAAAATGGTGGAGGTGAGAAGTATGAGTTTGTTGAACTCTTAAGCATTGTGAAAAAAAGTGTTCAGACACTTTGCCTCTAAATGTGTCAATATTTAGGTCTTGTGTGATTTCATGCATTTTTACATTGCTTTGCTTAAATAAAAAATAGTCTCACTTACAGTTGAGTTAGTGTTTCTAGCCATTCATTTCAAAGTTAATTTATGGTTATACAAGACTGAAAGAATCTGAGTGGGTGAATATTAACTATCAACTACACTTTGAGGACAGAATGTGAGCATTATAGATGGGAATTATCTCAGAGACGTGGTCATGCCAATGACTTGTCTGTGGTGACTTTTTTTTTTACCTTTCAAATTGCAGAGTAAAAAAATGGAGGCTTAATTAATTCATTGGCAAGATATTACTCACAGTAACACTTCAAAGTTATAGCAAATGGTCTACAGCCAAGAGTGTAATAAAGTTTTGTGGTCATGTGCTTCAATACATTGTGTGTGTGTGTGTGTGTGTGTGTGTGTGTGTGTGTGTGTGTGTGTGTGTGTGTGTGTGTGTGTGTGTGTGTGTGTGTGTGTGTGTGTGTGTTTGTGTTGTGTGTGTGTGTGTGTGTGTGTGTGTGTGTGTGTGTGTGTGTGTGTGTATGTAATTATTTCCTGTTTGGCCCCCCATTGTATACATACACGACAGAATTCACTAAACAGTTTTGTGCTGTATTCAGTGCAAGACCCAGCAAATTGCATTTAGCATATTTTTGGGGGGCATGTTTGCTGCATTACCTGATTTGCACAATTCCTTTAGTGAATCAGTTACTGAAACAATGCAGACAGCACGTGCAAATAAACTGTCAGTGGGGTACAATTTATTCTGAATTCCTCCCTACAGAAACTACTTTTTCAAAAGTTCACTCTAGTTTTACCAATTACTGAGCAGTTTTGAAATATTGATTCTTGGAATTGAATTGGCCTAATTTTATTGTCAATCTCCCAGGTCATCGAACTGTTAGTTCCCTGTAGTCCAGTATGTTATTGAAAACAAATCTCAAGAAAATACCCTGGAGAAAGGGCCATAGAGGTCAAAGCTTCACATCACTGTCCTCTATAAAAGATAGCTTCTCGCCAACTGGATAAACAACACCTTCTGTTTCTCAGCGTTTCAATTTTTAATTGAATCCAGTTACCTTACTATTTTTTTGTCAGCAATTTATTGCAAAGCATACCTAAGACACAGAATGTGTTTTTGTGTTCCACTGTGCTGATTTTAATTGTCGTTCTATGTAAACATGCGTTACATCCTTTTGCATTGTTTGTGTCTCTGTCATGAGTGCTGCGTTTTTAAGATGTTGTAAGTGAATGAAAAACTTAAAAAAAAACACCTTGCTTTCTTTTCCATTTGTCCATTTCTTTACTTTCTAAATGCAAAGACATGCTCTGTGGCAAATGGTCTTAAATGTCTTTTGTGGTCGCAATAAATCAAAATGATCAAAACAGATTATGATTAGATTATAAAACAGATAATTAAATTCTCAAGGACCCTCTATATTGCTCAATACTAAGACTCTTACCAGGTGCCATCCATCGCCTACCAGGTGAGGTGTCATCCATCCTAAATCTGCAGTCTATGTCAAATAAAGTGTAGGCCTATGATCTTTGCAAAAGCCTGATAATGTAATAAAGTACAGAATGACAAAGAACACCGTTTGTCCACTAGCATCTCTGCATCATCCCAACCTATGGTTAGGTGTTAGGGTTCGGGTTAGTTTAAACCCGTAGTTGCAAAGTTTCAACCCGTTAGTTTACAAGTATTTGCAAATGTACGTATAGTTAGTAGAATATATGTCTAAAGCGGACCATCAAAATAAGAGTATTCATGTATTTTAAATTTTAAATTTTGAGCTTTTGATATTGGTCTATTTTGGACCCCAAACACTTGACATATAAGATAATTTATCTCAAACACCGCATGTGATTTACATAAACATACTGTTCTGTTCTTTCTGTACAAGTACTGTATTATACAGAAGTGTCGATTCCAGGGCAAAGTAGCAGGCATTTTTAACCAAAGTTAAGCTCCAATACCTGAACCAGCTAACCAGGGGTGCGTTTCCCAAAAGCATCGTTAGCCAACTACTGTATGTTCGCAAGTTCTGTTGTTATCAGCATAGTTCAACAAGTCGGTGTTTCCCAAAACCATCATTCCAAAGAACATTCGCAAACAGCATCACAAACTTGTGTAGTTGGAACGACAGCTATCGACCTGTGGTTATAAGCATAGTTTCTAGTTTACATGACATGTGGACTAAATAAATCCTTATATTGAGCAAAATAAGCAAGTTGACATTCAGTACAACCCGTGTTTTTTTTATTTATTTAAAATACATACAAATGTCATTTACGCCTTTTAGTTTGTCAAGAGATTTAAAGCGTAGTTTTTTGAAGACTGCACATGAGCAAACATGCTCCAATACGCAAGAATGAGCTCATGATTAAATCTGGAAATAAAGCAAAATAACTGAGAAAAAATAGAAATAGTCCTCAGATGCCATGTCTGTAATTTATATCAAAACATCTAGCAAGCAAGCAAATTTTATTTATATAGCACTTTTCCAAACAAATAAATGCAGTTCAAAGTGCTTTACAGGCACACAAAAAAAGAGAGAAGAGATACAAGTACAAGTAAAATTCAAGAATAAAAACATCTTGGTTACGTATGGTAACCCTCGTTCCCCGAGGAGGGAACGGATATGTGAGTCAGAGTCAGAAGTGATTTTGACGAATAGGGATCGCTTGCGAGAGCCTATCTACTTAGAGTGAAATAAAAACGAGCCAATGCACATTGACATGCGATAAATTCACCTACTTGTTTTTCCACTGAGGAGCCGGACCTGTGACTCGGCCATACAGCGGAAGCTCAGCAACTGTGGCGAGGGGACTCATGTCTCCATTCCCTCCTCGGGGAACGAGGGTTACCATAAATAACAGAGACGTTCCCCTTCGTCAGATCACTATAACATAAGTCAGAAGTGATTCTGACGAATGGGGATATCTACCAAAACGCCACGGCTGCTGGCCCTTCCAGCGCTCTGCTTAAGCCTCCTGGCCTAACCACAGTGTTGGGCAGAAGTAGGAGCTCTAAGCAGAGAAGGTCAGTCACTGCTGTTCCGCAAGACCCACTCAGTGTGACTTATTGGATAACGCTGGGAAAGCATGCCCTTGGGAAAAGGAACGCTGCGGAAGCCACGTCCTACCTCGTAGGAAGGCACTGTGATGGGTACACATATGGACTAGCCAAGCAGGGTAGTACAACATATGGCAGTCTCTGGGGTGGTTCCAGCTTAGTTATAGGAGGGAAAGAACACCAGCAGAGACAACAGAGCGGGCTCTGTCACCCGGCTCTACACAGAGGCTATAGAATCTAGCGAACGTGTTAGGGGTCGCCCAGCCCACAGCTCTACATATATCTGTCAGCAAGGCGCCTTGACCCAACACCTAGGAGGAAGCAACACTTCTAGTTGAGTATGCTCGCAACATCCACTATCCACTATCCAACATCCACTATGCTGCAGCTAGAGTGGTCTTCAACGAGCCGAAGAGAGCACACGTCACTCCTCTCCTCACGAAACTGCACTGGTTGCCGGTTGCCGCTCGCATCAAATTCAAGTCACTGACGTTTGCCTACAGAACAACCACTGGCACTGCTCCCTTGTACCTGAACTCATTACTACAGACTTATGTGCCATCCAGAAACTTGCGCTCTGCAAGTGAGCGGCGTCTGGTGGTGCCATCCCAAAGAGGCATGAAATCTCTCTCTCGGACCTTTACCATGACTGTTCCCTGCTGGTGGAATGATCTGCCTAACTCAGCCAGAGCTGCTGAGTCTGTAGCCATCTTTAAGAAACTGCTGAAGACGTATCTTTTTCGGCAGCACTTGAGCACTTAATCCAGTACTACTAACACTTTCTTATCTAAAAAAAAAAAAAAAAAAAAAAAAAAAAAAAAATTGCGTTGGATTGTACTGTGAAGGGTCATAGCACTTACATATTGTTGTCCTACTGCTAGTTTAATTGCTTCTATTGTTTCTCATTTGTAAGTCGCTTTGGATAAAAGCGTCAGCTAAATGAATAAATGTAAATGTAAATGTAAATCCAGTGGGCCATCCTCTGCTTGGAGACAACCTTTCCCTTCTGCTGGCCTCCGTAACAGACGAAGAGCTGATCTGAGGTCCTGAAGCTTTGCGTTCTGTCCCCGTAAACCCGCAACGAGCGGACGGGAAAGAGAAAAGCTAAGGCTGGGTCTGCCTCCTCCGAAGGCAGCGCTTGCAGGTTGACTACCTGGTCCTTGAAGGGAGTGGTAGGAACCTTAGCCACATATCCAAGACATCTCAGGACAACGTGAGAGTTGGCCGGCCCGAATTCTAGGCACAATTCGTCGACCTGAAAATGCTTGCAGGTCCTCTACCCTCTTGATGGAAGCCAGAGCAGTCAGGATCACTGTCTTTAGTGACAGGATCTTCAACTGATTCAACTGCATCGTGATGTGCGGCAATAGCAGCAACATGCACTTTGAGGGTGGAGGGTGACAGCCTTTGCTCCAACCCATCTTGCAGGAAAGAAAGCAGGACTCTGATCGGATATCTTCAGGGGTCTTCCCGGTGGGAAGAACACCATTCAATGAACAGGTTCCACTTCAGAGCATAGTGGCGCCTCGTTGAGGGGGCTCTAACAGTCTAGCACACCTGGGATAGGTCACCTAGAACCTCCACGTCCCGTCCAGGGACCAGACATGGAGTTTCCAGAGGTCTGGACGCAGGTGCCATAGAGTGCCCCGTCTCTGATAAAGCAGGTCCTTCCTTAGAGGAATGGGCCAAAAGAGGTGCTGTCGCGAGGAGCATGAGTTCTGGGAACCAGGTCCAGTTGGGCCAATACGGCGCAACTAACAAGATCTGCTCATCATCCTCCCTGACTTTGCACAGAGTCTGTGCGATAAGGCTCACTGGGGGAAACGCATACTACCGGGGCCAGCTGTGCGCCAGTGCATCTGTGCCGAGGGTCCCCTCGGGCAGGAAATAAAACAACTGGCAATGGGTCGAGTCCGGAGAGGCAAAGAGATCTATCTGAGTGCCTCCGAAGAAGTCCCATATCAGCTGGACCACCTGGGGTCCCTCGAACGCAAACCGCAGGAACGGTCTGTGTCGAAGAAGAATCGAGACATGAAAGTACGCGTCCTTCAGGTCGATCGCTGCAAACCAATCTTGGGGACGGATGCATTCAAAAATGCGTTTCTGCGTGAGCATCTTGAATGGGAGCTTGTGCAGGGCCGATTCAAGGTTTGCAGGTCCAAGATTGGCCGTAACCCACGCCTTTCTTGGGTACAATGAAGTAGGGGCTGTAGAAGCCTGTCTTCATATTGACTGGAAGAACCGGCTCGATCGCATCCTTCGCCAGTAGGATATTGATCTCTGCCTGGAAGACAGGGCATCGCAACTCCGCACAGAGGTGAAGAGGATGCCCCTGAACTTGGTAGGCGCCGGATGAACTAAATCGCATAGCCAAGTCTGATGGTAAAGACGAGCGAGCTAGACGAGTTGGTAAGCGCTAGCCAGGCTCCCAGACACCATGCAAGCGGGACCAACGGGACCATAGAGGTACCCGGGGTGGGGCAGCGAGGTGGAACACAGGAACTCGGCTCGAGAGGCACTGAGGCGGCCTAAAGCGGAGTCTAAGTGTGTTGTGCCACACTACCTGGTTCCAGGGTGGGGCAGGCGAGTGCGTGGGATGGCTTGGTGGTGTCCCCGAGCCGCACACTGCTGCCCGCTGGCGATGGAAGAGGGGGAAAGGAGTGGTAAGGCATGTAAGCGTCACTCACTGCAATCCCCGCCCTCTTGTGACCCAGAGAAGCTGCTCTTACTGAGAATTTTGGTACCACTGAAAGACGCCAGCGGAAGAACAGAATTTGAATAAAAAGATTATCCACCCGGTCCTCCACCAGGGAACATCTGACTCTGGGTTGCCTTTTTCAGGGCTGCTGAGACAGGTGGCACAATCTTCCTGCGAAAGCTTGACATCACAGTAGAGCTGGCTGTGACAGCTTTTTTTTGCAGGGGACTGACACCTTTGGCAACAAACAGACTGAGAGGAAGCCCACTAGTGACTCTGGTAGCACATCGGGACTAGCTCTTGGTTACCTCAGCCTGCTTATGAACTGTGGAGAACCGCTGGGCAAGTCTCCAACAGTGTCGCCGAAAAAGGCCACCTCGTGAGATGAGAGCATCGAGAAAGCAAACTTTGGCGATGTCTCGCAAGATTTAGCCCTGGGGTGGACATCGTCTGACCGAGGGCCAGCGCTGTAACTTAAACCAAGCTCAGTCACTATGCGCAGCTCAACCTCGACTCAGAACTGCCCTGGTGCATTGCATTTTTTGGACTTCCAACTAGTTGTAGGGTGGCCATCACATGCAGGGAAGAGGCAGTCTGCAATTAGCAAAACTGCTCCACCACCAAGGGTAGTGAGAGAGGAAAAACTTTTTCTTTAGACTTTGGCATGTTTGGCTTGCCATATATTTGCCCCAATATGCTTCCATACTGCCAAAGTTTTTCACACACATCCAGGCACGGGGGCGGGGCAAAGCAATTACGCGTCGCACTGGGTAGCCTGGGCAAGTGTGGCTTGAGCATGAGCACACACACCATCACAGTGAGAACTCATCATCATCTTCATTTCCAGAGCGAAATGCTTGGTCCCTCATTAGAAGGACCAGTAATTTCATCCGAAAGCTGCCAGGCATACGAGATAGTGAACGTGCCGACAACGTCCCGACGTGGTCATGCTCTCATGAGAGAGCATAAACCACCCAAGAACACAGTCTCGGCATGTTTGCGATGCGCTAGAGGAGTGAGGGGCCCGAGGAGGTGGTCTCGTCAGGGAACGCTTACTGTAATCCTCAGATCACCAGTGCTATTAGCCAAAGTAGCCCTTTTCTAGTGGCCACCAGACGAGGAACTAGATCTGGGAATAGGCAAAGGGACTCCACCTCGTTTGAGGTTCTTGAGTCTCGATCGCGCATCTAGAGCGCCAAATGACGCGCGCTGGGTTGCCGTGACAACCCACACTGTCAGCCAGCAGCTCGACGGCACACGGCACGCTGAGCGGCTCAAGCCTTTACGAAAAAGGGGAGATGAACAACGTGCCGACGTGGTCATGTTATCATGAGAGAACATGAACCACCCACGAACGCAGTCTCAACATGCTTAAGCCCAGGCATGTGAAACAGTGATTGTGGCCGTTAAAAATGAGGATAGGAAACGACCACATCCAGAAATACACGGTTTGAATGATGTCTTGAAAAAGACGATGTCAAACCATGTATGCTCTTTCAGGAAACTGCTCTCTCTGGTGCTGAAGCACCCAGGGATGACCTCAGCTACACTAACAGGATGATAGTGCAAGCCTGATGTGAGCACTCACATTCTCATTGAAGGCACAACATTCTGAGCTGTGAAAACAGCTCTTTTGTTTTCTGTGAGATCGCGGCAAGCGATGTCTGCGCTGTAACACCAACACTAACTTGAAGAGGCATTCTCATGAAGAAGCAGACTCGTCTTTCAAAGTTAAAACACTCTCAGATAAGGTTGTAGAGCAGGAACAGCATTTACCGTCTTGCTCCGAAGTGAAAGACAAGTATTCGAACGCACCTGCTGCTTGTTATATACTCACGCATATACATATAAGCTCTTTCAGTATTATCAGCAGCTATCACATTTCTCAGGACGAATTACCCTCCTCCATCCCCAGCTTCTCATCTCGTCAGTCAGGATTTGGCATTCTGATTCCCCTTAAATCAAAATTCTCTAAATATGTCGTACTTAAAATCTTCAATACAATACATTCATCTTGGTTCTGTTCTGTTTACCCCAAGGGGGGTTATTGCTGCTCTCCCTGCTCTTATCCATGCTAGGCTGCATGGATGCGCAGGGAGTTCTCGCCCAGAACGGAACCATACCGCCAATCCAAACTGTATGCTAATTGTCAATCATATATGATGATAGTGGTCCTGACAGAACTGTAGTCTTTGGTAGGCCAGAAAGGAGGGCATTACAATAGTCAAGTCTGCCAGTTATAAATGTATGCATATGTGACCGGATGCTCTCCTCACCAGGTTGCTTACTTATACAAATTAAATGTTAGAGTTTCCCGCCATAAATTTCCCTTTAAGTGTTGGGACACGTAATTTCTGATCGGCCATAAATAGCCTCTTTCAGCCTGTTAGGACGCGCTGCTTCCTGTTGCCTCGGGGGTTCCCTTTCACTTTCCACATGCGGGCGATTCGAGTGTGGCGTTGCGCCAGCGGTTGCGTGTTTCTGCAATGACGATTGCCTCCGGTAAGCTTGTAATTCAATGGCTGGTGACAATTGTGGTTGGGTATTGATCTGACGAGTGGGTATGATGTTTAGCTCGTTCCAGGAATGTGTGAACTCATTTATGCGGCGCTGCGGGATTAAAGTTAAACCAAACCATCTAAAAGTGGTTCGTTCCGAGCGATTGACTGACTCCATCGTCGGGTAAGCTTTTCCTGATTTGGTCGAGACATTGGGCATTTTGTGGGTATTAACCATTGTGTTTTCCCTTTTAAGGTGTTTGAGATGCTTCGTGCAAATATTTTGCTCTCTATTCACAAGGCCTCTTTAATGCGAGGAATCGCCGTTGTCCTACAGTTTATTTCTACCTTGCCTGTTCATCCTGATTATTAGTTCTGGTTTGTCTTATTAGTTCTGGTTTGTCTTTGTCTGGTCTGGTCTTACGAGTGGAATGATGATGTTATAATTTGTCTTTTTTTGTCTCTTTGTTTTGAGGTTATTTATTAGTGGGAGCTATTGTTCCCAGGCGAGTGTTTTGGTTTATTATCAATATTTTCTTGTTTATATTAATTTGATTTATTCTGGAATTATTTTCTTTATTGTGGGAGCGTGTGTTTATGTATGTTTGAGTGAGTGTGAGTTTCTTTTGCTAGACGCTGGGGGCTCCAGCCGGGAATCCTCCTTTTCGTTTTCTGCGTATCGGTGATGGTTTGAACACAGGGTGCGGTGTGCAGTGAGACGCACGGATTTTGTGTGCAGTGGTGCGAGTTACTCCAGAGTGTGTGCGTGGAGGTATTAGCTGTTCTTGAGCCCTCAGCCAAAGCTCTTGAATGTAGTGTAATCGTATGCCATTTTGAGCGTTTGTTAAATGACCATGTTCCCTTCACTGATCAAATAAACGATCAGTTGGTGTGGCATGTCCTGCCTGGCACGCCCAGTTCATTTTAAATGAGATTTTATTGTTAATAAAGAATTATTGTGTATGATATTCACGTCTCTGTTCTTCATTAGTGTAAACAACTTGCGTGCCTTATAAAGCATAATTATTCTCTGTGTGATATCAGAGTGGCGTAGTCGGTTATTAAAAAGCGTTATTTCATTTTAGTATTTGGGCCTTTAGTGTCCACTAGCACTGATCCTGTATATTTATCCACCTCGCCACACATACATTTTTCTGTATTGCTCAAAGAAATAAATGGTCTTATTTTAGCAATGTTCTTTAGATGATAAAATGCTATTTTAGTAATATTTCGTACATGTGCTTTACAATTAAAATCAGAGTCAAAGACAACGCCTACGTTTTTTTGCCAATTTGCTTGGGTTTAATCCCAGGATATTTAATTTAGGGGTCAATTTTTTTCTCTGTGCTTTTGATCCAATTATCAAAACTTCTATTTTGTCTTGGTTGATTTTAAGAAATTTTAATTTTAATAGTTAAACATTTCTTACTTTTAAGAAATTTTGCGACATCTAGTCTCATGTCTTTGGATGCAATTTACAAGTGAATCTATTTGCCCAGTCTAGAATCAATCTATCTAGCGTAAATTTGATCTCAAACAGTTCACGATCACCATACATAAGGGGATTAGCTATCTTTCAATATCTTATCACCATTCTTTAGGAATTGAAAATACCTTGCCTGCTTTTTATTTATTTAATCCTTTCATTTATTGAAAATGACTAGCTAGTTGATTTCTCCAATGATGCATCATACTATGGTAGTGAAGCAGCGAGTTTCGTAGTTGTACGGGAAATGCACCCCAGGTCTGTTGAAGCAGGTTGGATAGGAAGGTTGCAGGAAGTGGGATTAGACACCTCTGGTATTATACTGTAAAAGTATGGGCCAAACCCTGATGTAAATATGCTCCGTAGTTTTATCTTTAGTATGGTAAATAGTTTTTAGAAGAGATGGCTCTTGCTGCTGTGCCCTTTCTGTTGTCTGCAAGGTCGCTGTAATTATGTATCACTAGGGATTGTTATTTTTCATATTTGCTGCCATGAAAAATTGCTTCAGAACCACTTTTCGACCGAATGCAATGAGCGGCACAAATGAATAAGTGCCTATCATCCCTACCATCGTCAAACACTCCAAAGGATCCTCTGCCTATCTTCACCCGAAAGAAGGTCAACATATAATAATTGTGCACTCCAAAAGGCCTGTTTTATTCATTTGTTTAGTCTGACATCTGAAAGTTAAGGGTGCATGGCATTTGATTTAAAACAATAAGTGATAGATTTATTGTGAGCTTCATAGACTTTACTGCTCGAATAACACTCACTGAAGTGGAGACATTGTGAGCCGTAAACTGAAGCACATTATTGTGCTGATTTTTAGAAGCCCTTGATAGGGAGCGCTTCTTTAGGTGGACAAAAGCCTGCCATGAGTGAGCAATGCTAACTGCCTGAAGGCTTCTCACTAAGACACAGCAGCATTATACTAAGTCTGCTTTGGGAGGGGGAAAAGTAAAGGGAAAGAGAAAGGAGACCGAGAACAGATTACAATTCTGCTCTGCAGCTGCGCAGAATTAATGCACTTGCGATTGGTTTCAGTTGAGTCAAAGAAGAAAGCCCTTCACCAGGGCTTTGCTCGTATTTCATGTTGTCTCCCTTTGTGGCTGACATCAGTGAAAATTAATGTATTCAGAGATGTCCTGAGTGCTTAGCAAGTGATTGATAAGATGATGTTTAAATGCTACTCAGGGAACAACTGTAATCCCAATCACGTAACTTTTATCCCCCCTCTTTTCTGCCCCTCTTTTAAGGGATTAAACGGACGTTATTTATTCCCGCTGCATTTCAGTTACCGCATCGGCTGGTGATAATTCTCGCATTAGCAATCCCGCAGTTTATTCCATTTGTGGTCAGACCGGTCTAAATGTGTAAACATGAGGCTGTGTTCATGTGAGACCTCTTGCTTCAGTTCAGAATGGCACTCAGATTTGTTTACAGCCTGGTGTTAATTGCATGCACACTGTAAAAAGTTTTTTTGTGGTGAGTAAATCAGGAGCAGCAGCTCGATCCTGGCTTGTTTTGATACCTGTGTGTTTGGGTCGTATTGATTGCTAGGTCAGCTTTTAGCAGTGGGAAGATAAATGACCGTGAGCATCGTGGCCTGCAGGTGTTATAGTCACTGACGTGAATGATGCAGATTTTCGCTGATCAATACTAAACCTATGTGTTTCTGCCCTATGACCCTGTCAATAACAATTACATTTTAAAATCTGACCCACACTGGCAGATAATGGATCATAGTTCAAGATACAGAGCTCAAAAGAACGACCTACTATGTGTCGGAGTACGAAAACGAAATAAGTTATGCTTACCATGCCTGTGAGGATAACAGGGACATAAATGCGAGTTGTTTTGATGGCTCTCTAAAAATCATTCTCATGCAAACTCTCAGCTTTGAGTGTGGACAGGTGTGAGCGTGACCTCTGCTCTCATGTTTAAAACACAAGAGCTCTCCTCTGCACATAAACACTTTAACGGCTTTTGTTAATCGTTTGCCAGATTCACACTTCACTGTTCTCCATGTTACTGTTTCTCTTGCAAATTTATCCTAGAGCTCTGTTTAATTTGTTACTGCAATCTTATTCGATTATAAGGAAAAGCCTTCATTAATTTCCAGTATGGTAATTAATTAATATCAATAACATTTGTGTTTAGTTCTTGCCAAAGGGAAGCCAAATATAAAAGATAATGAGCAGTGTCAAAATGTGCACTCATATACAACATATATTTTGTTCTATATTGATTATATCAATGCTGTTTAGCCAAATAAATGTGCATTTTTTTACATTTTCAATAAATGAAAGGATTAAATAAATAAAAAGCAGGCAAGGTATTTTCAATTCCTTAAGAATGGTGATAAGATATTGAAAGATAGCTAATCCCCTTATGTACTGTATGGTGATCGTGGTTTTCCTTTCGTGTAAAACTTTTGTGTAAAACATACTCCGGTAGCCTATACTCCACTTTTCTCCAGGATAACATATAAAGATGCTTATGCAAATTATCCACGAATGCAGAGCTTATGAAGTGTTAACTACTCCCACCTTTTCATGGCAATCGATATGATCCCGCTGGAGTGTTCGAGTCAAATCAGCTTCCTTTCTTTCCTGTGCATGTCTGTTTTGTCTTTTAGGGTATGGTATGTAAAATCGTGAATGAGTGGGTGGAAAGTAGGGGGCTAAATCTGTCATGATATGTAGCTTGTTCTTATCGTCAAATTATAGAATTGAACCTAGCTGAAGCTTTACATCTGACAGAGCGCTGTTTAGATGTCAAGCGAACGGATGCCAGAGTACATTTTCATCTCAATGCCCTTTGTGCATAACAAAGTAAAGGGCATGAGTGGATGGACACGTTCATTTCAGGTATGGAATAACAAGGCTGAGATGAATGCCACTGTGTCTTCAGAACTTTGCAACTCTATTCAGTAAATGTGTTGCTTTGTAGAGCCTATTCAGCTTGGTTGTGAAAACCAACGGCATCATAGCAACAGGCCTATGGATGGCAGATGAGAGGAGAGGGAACAATCGATTGCAGACACAAAGCTAGGTGCATAGACTGAGTTTGCTTTTCACAAGCAGCCTGTCAGCAGAGAGAGTGAACCTGTTAGCAGGAACCTGTTATGAAAAAAAAACATTCAGGTGTCTTTCTGTGAATGTCAAAGACAAGCTATTTTAATACATCACACTTTTGTGCTCAGCTTAGTTGGAATTGACCTGTGGGCCAATCTGTACGTATTGTAGCAAAGAATGTGATTTCATCATTTATATTTGCTGAGGCACAATAAAGACTCCTAAAGGAATAGTTTGCCAAACAAAGTTAAATACAATTTTATTTTATAATAAATAAATCATAATTTGTTACATTTATATAGTGCTTTTCTGCGTACTCGGAGCGCTTTACATGGAAGGGGGAATCTCCTCAAACTCACTTTTTGCCAAACTCAAACTAAACTCGCCCTCATGTTGTTCCAAAGCAATATAACTTTCTTTCTTCTCTGGACCACAAAAGCAGACATTTTGAAAATGTGTCAGTGTTTTGTTGTTGGTTCTTGGACCCCATTGACTTTCATTGTATGGACAAAATCATTCTTTAGAAAAACTTTCCTTTGTATTCAACAAAAGAAAGACAGACATACAGGTTTGGAACGGCATGATTTAAATGATGACAGAATTTATATTTATGGGTAAAATCTCTGTTTAAGCTTTTGCAGAAATTTTTGAGCAAAACCAAGGACGTTTCTTGAAAAGCTCTAAGATGCTGTTCCTGAGTTTATGTGATTAATCTCTCTTTTCAAGTAAGGATAGTCCTAAATAATGTGGGCTTATTAGGTCACATTGTATTGTGTGTACAAAGGTGCCAGTTTCCCCTCACAAAGACACGGGTGCTTTCAGAGACCCTTTTCAGGAATTATGAGTCAAAATGGCCCCTCTAAAATCACTACAAGCGCATAACGGTTCTCTTCAGCTGTTACCCAGCAACAGAGAGTGATACGAGCACACTGTCCATTTAGAATGACTGAACAGAGAATATACACTGTTATTGATAATTCATGTAACCCTTTGGCATATATGCTGAAACTGTTGCTCCCAGAGGAGCGCCGTTGTTGTAAAGCACAACGGCTCAAACGAGAGCTCTTGACACAGCCCCGGGATTTGTTGTAAGCCATTGCATATTCACAGAATCAACTCAAGGTTTTATCCATCCTCATACAAAGTCTGGGTAACAAAGGCAGGCTGAGCCACCCTGCTTTGAAGCCTGTTTCATTTAGTGCCATTCTTCAGCCGCCGCACGCGTCGTCCATTTAAATGCACTGGTATTGTTCTCCGCAATGTCAGCTGCATTTTGATCAGGGTCATGATGCAAAATATTTTCTCATCTGAAAGCTGCCCAATAGGTGAAACAAACAAAACAGAGAGTAAAAAATGAGGAGACGGTTGCTGTCGTGTTGTGCAACCTCATGCTAGGGCCTGTTTTGCATTTTAATTAGTTTCTTTTGCACTATGTGAGCTAATGCTGGTGCTGGTGTGAATTTTACAATGCATTTTCAAAATGGCACATTATGACATTGCACATGTCCTCCTCAAACGTTTAAGTCTTATCTTTATAATTTGGGATTCTGGTGTGGGCATGATATCTCATCTTGAATTTTTTTTAATCTTTTTGAACATTGCGGCTTTTCATATGCTTTGATTATAATACTATGCAAACCATTAGTCAAATGATTGGTAGAGCCACAAATGATTTCTCTTTATGTCCCATTCCAGTCTTTCAGACCAGTGGGCGCCTAACTGTACCCAGAACTCTCCACAAGAGAGAAATTTCTCCCACTGAGTGTTGAGGTTGTGCCAGCATAATTAGTCCCCCATGCACTCTCCTCCAGCTTGAGTGAGACATGCAAGAGACTTTCTTTGTTGCTTATAGTGGCTGAGCATTAGCCCCGGAAAAGAATGCAACAAAGGCTTATTTATTTATTTATGTATTTATTTAGCAAGAGATGTTTTAAAGTAGATGAAGTTTGCTTGTTGGATTTAAGAGAAATTTGTCCATGTTCCTGGTACTAAAAGATGCAGCTGGTGAGTAAAACAATTCCATCCGTATAGATGGAAATCATTCTCCCCATCAACTTGGCAAATCTCCAGTCCAGTTAGTCTTGCAGTGTCCTATAAAAATTAATGATTTTCATGCTGTGCGTTTTCTACATTTGTTTCTGCATAGTTGGAGCAACGAAAGCCAGTTCTGTGTAATTTGACTTTGATTACTCTTTTTATTTAAATGCATTTACATTTATTGGATAAAAAAAGTATTGTTTGTAACAGAAATGAAAACACTAGTCGCCAGGCTTCTCTTTCATTTATTTTACTGACATGATAGACTTGACTTAAAAACTGAAAATTGGTAAATTAGCAGTCTTGTTTTTCAATCTTTATTTTTGAAACTACAATACATGAATACCTAATCTAAAATAACTTGCCTTTACAAGGTAAGAAGTTTAAAATGTTTCATGTTTAACTCAAAACTCTTCTCCATTATTAAGTGACAATATGACGGCAATCCATATCATCATCATGAACATAATTTGATGCACATTGTTATTTGTTATATGTGAAAAGACTAGTGATATAGTCGCTGTTAAGCATGTGTGCAATGGAGTCCTCCTATGAAAGGAGTTATAATGTGACCCTTGGCGTGTCTGGATGAGAATGGATTTGAGTATATGATATTGGATGGCAGCTCTCGGGTGCTTAGATATAGTCTGTCAGCCTTGATGAATGAGACAGTATATTCCTCTTGGAAAAGCCTGAAACTCTAGACCAGATTACCAGATTACTAGCAGTCTGTTTTAGGTCTGTTGTCCCACCTGCTGCTAAAACACTCACTGATAGCTGGTGGTTTTGCACGATAAACATCCAGACTGTGTTTTGGTGTTTGTTATTATGAACACATTGATACTTGCAGTGCTTGCAGATGGTCAAATAGATCTATGAGGCTCAAAAATAATTCTACAAAAATAAATGATAGAAGCACTTCATTGTTGTGGTGCTAAGAACTAGCACTCTGAGTAAAACCCTCAAAGACTGTTTAGTCGCTTGACAATATGCAACGCATACTGGACAACTGATGAGACACATATTTAAAGGTTTTGAAAAACTACCACTGTTATGTCCACCCATCTATTTAGTTTGTTATTAGTTATCTTAAGTGACTCATACACACTTAAAATCTCACTCATTCTTAAATGAAGGACTAATGTTTCTGCGAAGCTGTGAGTCCGGTTGATACAATAGTCGGAAATCAAAGATAGTCCAATAGTGACTCACATGTGGAAAAAAAAACAGATTGGATAGCCACAATGAATGTCCAGATGGCCACCGAAACACATTCAGCATATTCTGACCAGCAAACCTATGTTTCCCTTCTGCTGTGTGTTGTATAATTTCCAGTCTTTCTTGCCTGTCACAGTTTTTTTTCTTTCTCATCTGTACAAAATAATACATCTGTAACTACTCCATCTTGTGATCCCATATTCAGTAATGACTTTGCATAGCCAAAATCATTAGAAATGTGCGTGATCTTCAGTCTTTAATATGCATTTAAGGGCCTCGAAGACAATACACTATTCAATCCTACTTGGTTTCCCCTTCATTGAAAAAAAAAAAAAAATGAAATTGATTATCTTGACAGGTGGGGATGGATTTGACATCTAACATTAAAAAAATAGATTAGGCATACTTCCCTCTCAAATTACATTCACATATTTCAAATATGTATGAGGAACATTATGCCTCATGAGATTATTTTTCACGCTGACCTCATTGCCTTTGCTCACACCCAATCTCATTTAGGCTGAAAAGTGAAATTGAGTTGTTGGATGAATCAGCCTCATTGTGGGACACACAATGGCCGATTGTGGGCAACATCAAAATGCCAAATCAATCCACAAAGCATTTTGGAGGGTTTTTCTTGAATTATGATAGAGAGAATACCAAACAAGCAGAAACATGAAAACCTTCAGACATTCAAATTAATAGTTACTACTTTAAATTATTCTAATAAGCTGTTTATTGCAGGCTGAGAGTGTTATTTCTAACATTGATAATTCTACGTCATCGGCTTGCAGGTGAAGTCCGAGCTGCTGGTTAGAGGTCAGTCTGTAGACTTACAGTTTTTTTCGATTGCTAAACGACAGTGAGCACAACTGGAGCTACATGTGCAAAACTCTAACTACAGTCTGCACAGCAGCAGTTCATGTGGACCAAACTCTAGTTCGTTTTTCATTGCTTGAACACAGTTTTCAAAACTCTACACACTTATCCCATGACTTTAACCACAACCTGCACAACACTGTGGATTTACAGCACTTTGTTCAAATGCTAACACACTGGTGTCAAAACTGTGAACCACACATTCAAAACAGAATAGATTTCAGCCTTGTGCCTTTCAAACACTGCTGGTGGCAACTTTAGCTGAAACAGGTGAGATTTACATCCTTACAGTAAATGAGAACATTACAGGAATTTATTTTGTTTTGCAATTATAGAATATCTACACAGATATATATTACAGTAAGTTTGACTGTAAAATATATTTTTACTGTATTACTGTATATACTGTAATATACAACATAACCCAAAGGCTGGCCCCAACAGGAGGAAGAGAAAACATATTTTCAGATGCGCAGGAAAATGCTATTGTCGCAGATTCATGGTTTTGTACCTGCCTGCATATTCACCCTTCCTCAACCCAATAGAGGAGTTTTTCTCTGCCTGGAGGTGTAAAGTGTTTGGTCACCACCCACATGACCAAATGTCTCTTTTGGAAGCCATGCGTGCCGGATGTGAGGACACGAGTCCAGAGGACTACCAGGGATGGATAAGGCACTCCAGAAGGTTCTTCCCCAGGTGCATGGCAAGAGAGAACATTTTATGTGATGTTGATGAAAACCTGTGGCCTGATGCTAGAGAGAGGCAGGATTAGCCCCTCAATTATTTGTTTGAATTACATGTGAAAGAATGTCACTCTTTTCTTTGAAGAAAATATTACTTTGTATGAAGTCACTGAAATTGTTTAAACTGTAAAGATGAAAACTTTGTATTTTCTGTATTGGTGTTTGATGCTTGTGTTTTTACTCTCAGTGTGTTCTGAGTGACAGTGTGTGTTATCTCAGTGAGGGTTGTGCATAGTGTTTGGCTGCACTGAGCCTGTTTTGAGCCATGTGTTAAGAGTTGTGTTGCTTGGAGTGAGTTTTGCAGGTGATGTGAACTGTTTAGCTTAGGTGACTGTTGGTAGTGCAGACTGTAGTTAGAGTTTTGCACATGTAGCTCCAGTTGTGCTCACTGTCGTTTAGCAATCGAAAAAAACTGTAACATCTTTGAGCAAATGTGGACTCATGTAAAGATGGATAGAGCCCCCAGAGACCCGGAAGCCTCTTAGCTGGATGCACCTGACAGCACAGTCGTCTCCTGTAACCTTGTTCTCTCATCTGCACTCAAGCGAGCCTCCATGGCAGAAGAGTTTTAATGACCCATGCCACTTCAGAGGCCGCACTGCCCGCTATAGGGTGGAGATCAAAAGGCCAGGGTTTACCTGTTTCTCCCCCTCTCTCCTTTGTTGTGGGATGAAAATTTCAACAGATATCAGAAGCAGATCAAAGCATCTCTGTCTGCTCATTTACTTTGGTTGAATTTTGAGCGTATGAGAGAGAGCAGCATTATAAACGGTGCTCAAAGGCAACTGCTGGGAAGTGAAATCCCTGCGCTCCTTAAACCAAATCAAACCTGTATGCAATGCCAGATTGTTTTTGAATCATGAACGGCATTTTTCATCAGTGCCCTATTAATACCGGTAGTACTGATTATCGATAAAACATATTTTTTTGTTACATTAATCTATCTTATGCTCACCAAGGCTGCATTTATTTGATAAAAAATACAGTAATATTATGAAAAATGATTACAAGGTAAATATTTAAATATTTTGAAATATAATTTATTTCTGTAAAGCTGAATTTTCAGCAACCAGTCTTCAGCTAACACAGTCTCACCCCAAAACGTCACATACTGACGAGTCTTGACCATACGGCAACATACGACGAAAAGGGTACCCCTATAACGTCCATATGTGACGATTCGGGTATGGTTGGGTTTAGGTATGCGTTAGGGTACCGCTAGGAGGCGCTGCTGGTGCGCTTATGTCTGCGTCTCATATTGACGTTATAGGGGTACCCTTTTCGTCGTATGTTGACGTATGGTCAAGACCCGTCAGTATAGTCACATGATCCTTCAGAAATCATTCTAATGTGCTTATTTTATGCTCAAGAAAAATGTATTCATGTTGAAAACTGTTTTTTGTTTCGTTTTGTTTTTTCACAAAAATATGTTTTGTGGAAACCATGTTGCATTTTTTGATGAGTAGGAAGTTGAAAAGAACAGCATTTATTTGAAATTTATATAATTTTTTGTTTTTCTGTATTGTCACTTTTGATCAATTTAATTGATCCCTGACTCCTTGCTGAATATATGAATTTAGAAAAAAAAAAAAAAATGAGGCCAAACCTTTGACCGGTAGTGTGTATCAAGCTCGTGTTTGTATCTACAGTAAGTAATGAGAGTTACATGCATTATCATTTGCAAAAGTTTACATTTAAAACCGTTTCAAATCTTTGAAGTTTGACATTATACATTTTGGGGGCGTATTAGAAGCGAGAATTGAAATTGTGAAAATATATTTTTTTGGAAAAAACACCCTGAGCAAAGTTTGTACAATAACATTTTTTTTTCAAACCAATACCATTATGTTTTACTAACAAAAACTAATTATATTTATTTCCTACTATAGCTACGCAATTTTATTATTAGCAGTTTGCTGTTCTTTGATTGCAAATGTATTAATGTTCCTATTGGACCTTGGCATCTATCCTTACATTCACTTACTACATTGTTACAAAAACAATTGAATTTTCTTTTAGCTTTTTAGCCATGTGTAGCTATAATAATTTAATGACCATTGTGTATTAATGTTCTTGTTGTAGGATCAGAGATATTGGGTAACTACGATCATTAATTTTGAGTTTCGTGTTCATGTTGTATTGTTTGTCTCTTCAGGCACTATTATCTAGTCTTTAGTTTAAAATCTCTACAGGCCACAAAGCAGCTTGAGCAAACTGTTAATATTTTCATATCACAGTTTTGAGCTGATCTGCAGCACATAGTCTTTTTTATTATTTAGCCTTAAGCCTTATTTTTTAGGAGGTGAAAATGTATTAGTGTTCCATCTCTCTTGTGACATCGGTAGCTCCTAATCAGATGACACACACACACACACACACACACACACACACACACACACACACACACACACACACACACACACACACACACACACACACACACACACACACACACACACATCGGTTCTCTAGTGTTGAAACGAATCCCCTAAAAGTGGCGAGGAAACTCATTAGCACTGGGCTTCTGTAATTGATAAGTTTACATCAGAAAGATAACGCAGCTTGGACTTCATTAGCTTTTTAGACTAGAGGGAGACTTTCTCTTTTCCTTTCAGGTATCTCTTTCCCGTTTCTCAGAAAGCTTTATCATAGGTCTCTTGTTTAAAAACAAACAGACAAACTGCTTTAAATAGTAGCAGATTTAAATAGTGTATATACTTTTTTCTGTTTGTTTGTTGTGTGCACATGGCCCTTCTGATATTTAGATATTTTGCACCCTATTTTGAATATTATTCTTGAAGTGCTGTCACTGACTATTATAATAATAATAATATAGTTAAAGCTAATGAAAGTATGTACTAACATTTTTAAACGTCAATAATAAATCAGTTTGCAGCTGCTTAAAATATTCTTAAATGTTAGAAGGAGCTTTAGACATTATAATTATTTTTCCTCTCTTTCTAATGTAATTATTTATACTTTTATCTTCTTTTTTTTTCTTTGTTTTGCACAGTGGAATCATTTTATTTTGGGGTCAGGGTCTTCGAAATTAAAATGCAAAGGCGTTGTGAAGTTTATATTGTAATATATAATATGTTACATTCAATTTTATTTTCATTGACTGATCAAAGTCAAAGCACTTTTCTTTTTTCATGATGACATTAATTACACCTGTATCCATAGTGACAGTGACTAAAGAAAACATCAAAAATGGCGACGTAACATGCTCGCGACTGTATTCTGCTGCTGTGTGAAAGTAGCATATAGAGCGGATATAGATTTGTATTTGTCACAATTCAAGCATGACATGATTCCAGCTCAACTTTAACAGCGTTTTTTTAGGTGGGGGGGCATCCACAGTTTGACTTTTCAAGGTTGCAACCAATTTCTTTCCATCAGTATTGTAATGACCTGGGGGTACTTCCTCTTACGTCTTTGTTACAGTCACTGAGATCCCAGCCAACTGCTCATCAATTTGTCTTATCTCTCCCTTCCTGCTTCCATTCCCTGCCAGTGCTCAGTAGGTGGAATAAATTACTACCAGTCAACATAAACTATGAAATGGCACAAACACTCTTTCCCTTGGTGCTACTGAATGATAACAGAGGGGGGAAAGGCAGTGACTGAGATAGAGATCAAAGCTGAACATTTTCACTGAAAGTTCTCTATCGCTCTCCTTCGTACTGGTGATGACACCTTGTAATTCCTTGCAGATAATTGCTAGTATGACCCTACCTGTAATATTATTCTTCACAGGAAAAAGAGTGACACTCGGTCCTGATGTTTCAACTGAATGACAGCAGAATTAGAAGTAACCAAAGTTCAGAAGTTCAGATATAGCCATGTGTTACCAGGGGAAATCTGGAAAAGTAATTGGGAATAACACAATGGATGTATTACTCAGAATACTGGTTGCTGGTGCAATTTTTGATTTGTGTGTTTTTGCCAAGAAACGACATTTTTCAACATGTAGTTGTAGATAAAAAAGATGGTAAATTTACTAATCCCTAAAGCAGTGGAAATTATGGCTGAATTGCATAAAAAATTTAGTGTGTAATGTGTGTGTACCTACAGTACTTACGTAACTATATATTTTGGCGACAAATATAAATATCCTCATAAATCTGGTATACAAATAAAGTAATGAAAGGTTTTTTAAAAATGTAAAAATGCAGAATGTTTTCTGTGATGGGCGCGTGTGTGTGTGTGTGTGTGTGTGTGTGTGTGTGTGTGTGTGTGTGTGTGTGTGTGTGTGTGTGTGTGTGTGTGTGTGTGTGCGTGCGTGTGTGTGTGTGTTTCAAGATGGCCCTGTTTTCTGGACGCTTTAAACAGCTTATCCAGTGTGCTTTTAAGATGGATTACAGTTGTGTGTTAGGGCTGATTTCCTTCTCCTGTGTGACTCCAGGGTTCCTAGCTGTGAAATAGAGAGACACGAGAGTGTCCGCAGAAGCCTTTCTTACTGCGCTCAATGCAGATGAGGTGCTTTAACAAACAGAAGGGCTGGTAATTTGGAGAGAAAATAAATGCAAGGACAGGCTGTGTGTATAAATGAGATCTCTCTCTTCAGTCTCCAGATACTGCTCTTGCCGTCAGCGTTATAAACACTGATGGTGTCACTGAAGCAAGGCAGTCATTAAAATGTTCAAAATAAGGGTGAAGGTTAAGTGGATGCCTATGTTATCTCAGTCATTGAATTTTAATTCTCAGCGCAAAATTATAGACCAGCCAATTAAACGTGCAATGAGGACAAATATTATAAAGGCTTGAGCTTTGGGGTGCTAATTTGAATAACTGCTGGCCATTGAGATCATCTCTTCCTGGAATTATTTCTTTTTTTCTTTCTTTCTTTCTTGACACATTAGCGGGAGAAAATACTATTAGTAAAAGTCATCAGTATTACTGCATCTGTGTAATATGTGTGTGGTCATGGTAAACCTTATGTTATGGGACAATCTGTCCTTAAAAATATGAAAATATTCAAATACAGCTTAGTAAATTATTATTATTATTTATTTTTTTATGTAAAAATGCATGCATATATATATATATATATATATATATATATATATTTTTTTTTTTTTTTTTTTTTTTTTTGGAGGGTTGTGTTAAGGGGTTGGGTTAGGGGATAGACAGTTTGTACAGTATACAAATAATTTGTCATGGAATGTCCCCATAAAACCCAATGTGTGTGTGTGTGTGTGTGTGTGTGTGTGTGTGTGTGTGTGTGTGTGTGTGTGTGTGTGTGTGTGTGTGTGTGTGTGTGTGTGTGTGTGTGTGTGTGTGTGTGTGAATAAACATGACTTCACTTAGGCCAATTGAAAAATGTATTAGAAAATTTTAAGTTGGGGAGGTTAGAATATTTTACAGTGAATCCTTGTCCTTTTTTGACATGTTTTACTCCCCATGAGGAAAATAGCTTATAAAACATATACAACAAGTGCTGTTTTTTTTAAATGTTCTGTGATGGGTAAGTTTGGCGAAATGGTTAGTGTAAAGGGACAGAATATACAGTTTGTACAGTATAAAAATGATTATGTCTACTGAAAGTCCCCATAATACATGAAAACAGAACATGTTGTTTTATAAACTCCTGCATATAACTATTGTTTATAGCAAAGTTGTCTCTGTGGCTATGTAGTCATTTGTGAATTGCAATGGTAAACATGTTCTTCTAGGTCTGTGTTTTCTATCAATTGCACACTGCTTTCAACTTCAGCCTGCTGTCATTTAGAAGAGAACCCATGGGACTGCCAATGGCAGTAGTGAGGTATTGTCAACAGAAATACAATATAACAAAATAAGACAAATTCTGTTGTAGGTACATAAAAAGTTTGTCAGACATGGAAGAATTTGTGTGTGTATAAATCATTCTAATGTACTGATATGGTGCTCAAGAAACTTTGCATATTATTGTCAATGTTGAAAACAGATTAATAAACAGTGTAACATTCAAACATTTATGTAAGTTTGAATAAGATTAAAATAATAATAATAATACTAGTAACAATAACATTAAATACATTTTCAGCATGATGAGAATAAATATATTTCTACTTCAAATAAATACCATTCATTAAACTTTATATTTATCAAAGAATGCTGAAAAAAATGTATCACTTTTTCTACAAAAAAATATTAAACTATTTTCAACATTGATAATAATTAGGGCTGTCAAAAGATTAATCGCAATTAATCGCATCCAAAATAAAAGTTTGTGTTTACATAATATATGTGTGTGTACTGTGTATAATTATTTATATAAATATAAACACACACAATCATGTATATATTTCAGAAAAATTGGTTATATCTATATGCAAAATATTTATATATATAATATAAATGATATAAATGTATATACAGTATATAAATGCCATTATTCCCTAAATATATATATGAATGTGTGTGTATTTATAATAATTCTACACAGTATACACACATATATTATGTAAACACAAACTTTTATTTTGGATGTGATTAATCACGATTAATCTTTTGACAGCCCTAATAATAATAGTTATTAGTAATATTTGAGAACCAAAAATAATTGATCATGACTGAGGTATATTGGCTGCTGAAGATTCAGCTTTGTCATCCCAGGAATATATTGCATTTTAATATATAAATAGGCTCATGTTACTTCAGTGTAAATACTTCACCCCTAGACAACAGTCATTCCATCCTGCGCTGTCTGCACTATAACACAGCTCAGCAACAGTGTGACAGTATCATGGAAGATCTCACTTTGCCAGCCATTAGTGAAAATGGAGAAATACAGGAAAGCAGCCAGGCCGCAATGAGCATGTGTGTCATTGCTCAAAGTTTTAAATCATACCACTAACTGTAACTGCATATTCAAAAACTGTCATAATCAAGAGTGTACATTTATAGGATAATCAATCACCATAAGATACTTTTAAAAAATACATTTATTTTATAGAATTTTTATAGGGTTATTCGCAAGGAAGGAATACATACCCAAGGCACTTAAAGAGAGGTAAAAAAGAGAAAAATAGAATGATAGAAAGAGAAATAATAGAATGAAGAACAAACTACAACTATATTCATAAAGAAAGCATAATTGTATAGATGATGCGAGGATGTGCAGTTGTCGGTTGTATGAGATCGTGCATGAATGTGCATTCTGTGATTCGTCTGTGATTTGTCTATTTTTTTTTTCAAATCGGGAAGTGTGAAAGGCCCTATACAGTAACTTTGACCCAATGCAAACTGCAATATTCAAAAACACCGTGAAATGGAGAGAGAGAAAGAGAGAGAGAGAGAGAGAGAGAGAGAGAGAGAGAGAGAGAGAGAGAGCACTTCTGAGTAGGATGTTAAAAGGGAGTGTTTCATCACATCAGAGCTGAAAAAAAAGAAAACACAACAACAGAGGATTAAGTGCCACCGTGAACGAAATAGAAATAGAGAGCGCTCTATCGGCATGCAGATTGGTTACCAATGGGGCTCTTTCCACTTTAATCTTGGTTTCTCTTTTTAAAAGTGACTGCCCATCTGCCAAAGGCTAGTGCTTTCAATTGTAGAATAAGCTAATGACCCTTTTTTTGTGTTTCTATGAGCTTAAGATCTCTACTTTTGACGAGTGCTGGCACCTGGGGCTTTGATAAACAGATCCTCTAGCTGCTCTTGTGCATGTGGGAGTCAAATGTTTCAAGGTTGAAATCATTGGCCTCATTTTTCCCAACATTAAACGACATAGGCTGTTGACTGTGTAGCTTTCTAAATTCTTCCAGTGATTATACAATCCCCTGTTCTGAATACAATGGATTCTTCACTCAAGTATTTCTCTCTCCCACAACATATAGTTCTGCCATATGGTGTCACACTCACATATAGCATAAATTCCTGCCACCAGATCCCCCTGCAGTTTTTAGGGATTTTGGGTTGGAGGTGTTTTGCTATCACATTTAACACATTAACACATTTAGAATATAGAAATAGATGTTGAGTCCTACAACAGATTAAATATTAATCTTGCTAGTTCTTCTTTTTAGTTATAGTGTACTTTTTGTAGTTAAACGTTAACCTAATTAAAACCCTGTGTTAACATTCTTATTTGCGTATTTATGAGGTTATGTCAATTGGAGAAAATTGGACAGCATGCTACCTGTTTATATATATAATTTTTTTATTTAAAATTTTTCTTGTCCATCTTTGGAAATGTTGCCACATAGATTCTTGATTATGAAATATCTTAAGAACGTAAAGAAACAATAATAGTTTAGATTTTTCTCAGACACTAACGCTAAACAGCATGAACACTTCTGTGAGTGTACAAAAATGTCTCGGTTACGACTAACCTTGGTTGCCTGAAGAGGGAATGAGACGCTGCATCGATTGACACTAAGGAAACACGTAATGGACACATGTGAAATCCAATGGTGTGGCGGAACGTCAGAGGCGGGTGACGTCAAGAACCAGGAAACTATAAAGCCTGCCCAAACAAAGCAGCGCTAGCTTCTTAACCATCTGGGGACCAAGGTGTTTTTGGGGTCCTTGAGATGTTCTGACATTTGTGCTTTTTTTAGTTGCTTATAAACATATTAATGGCAAAGGTGTAATTACACTCTATTTATCACAAACAGGGCTACCATAACATGTGAGCAACATGCATGTACATGTTTGTATTTTTGAGAGAATAATGTTTATGCATGGTTATTCAAAAAAAAAAATAATTAAGTGCCTGAAATGACGCCACAAAACACATAGTAAATATGTGTTCACACCTGAGAAGACAATGGCCCGCATAATGACCCCGCATAATGAGCTTGCATAATGAGCCTTTCATTCAGGTGTGTCACACAAGAAAGAATGTGAGGACAAAATAAATATATATATACAAATTTATATTTGGATTATATATATATATATATATATATATATATATATATATATATATATATATATATATATATATGTATATATATATATAATCCAAATATAAATTAAAGTCAAAAGCACATTTTTAGTACATAGTCATACCTGGAAACCAATCCTGTTCAAATAGGCTATTTGAGCCATTCTACAGAATTGGTTCAACGTTAGATTTGGAAACTTTTTTTTTTTTTTTTCACAAATTCTTTTTTTTATACATGCAAATTGTATAATATCGAAGGTAAACATTTCTAGTAATTATGCAGTTAATTCTCATACTGTATTTTCAGAAAGTTTTGGAATACATCCTCTGCCCAAATGTGTCACTAATAAAACGCAATAATACATAATTTAATGAGAAGGCTTAATATTGACCTATAAAGATTATTTTACATCTACCTTGTAAATATATTTTTTGCTATTTTATTAAAAAGTGTTCACATGTAATGAATAAAAAACTTACTACTAATCCTCAACTACTGGATCCATTGCTCCTCGAAGTGAAACCAGCACTTCTGAGGTAAGTTTCCCAGGAATTATTCCTCACAGCCTCGCAAGATGACACACATTCATCTAATTAAACTTGATGTGTTTTATCGAGCTGATGTGGCCGGTTTGCATGTTTGAATGTATTGCCTCAGTCAGATCATTTGCGTTTGAATAGTGCGCGCTCTCCGTGGGCGTGGTCACATTAAAAGACAAAGAGCTATAATGAGCTGAAATGAGAACTCGCTCTTTTTATATAGATTACGTAAACAGAGAATATTTGTTTTAGTTTTGAATTAGATCATTTAAAAGTACACACTTAAATGATTATAAACAGGGGTGCACATAACTTTTTCAGTGAGTTACTCAGGTGAGTACCAGGAGATGGTGTTTGATACTCACCCCATATGTAGCGTGGCCACAGCTGTCAATCATGACGTCACATTCCCATTTTTATAGCATTAAATAACTAACTAAAACCAAACTAATTTAACACTTAAATTTACATCAGCGTGAAAAAAAAAAAAACCCACCTAAAATGATAAAAAACACATTTGGAAAAAAATTATTTATTCAGATATATTTATTTGTATAAATTAAATATAATGAATCCTTATCAAAGATATTAAAGAGCAGTGAATTTTCTCTTTTTATTTTGTTGTTTGATCAATATTAAGTGTACAGAAGGTATTAGGTTTATTACGCACTGTCACTTTAAGACCGAGTGTGCAGATCCAATTGCACTGATGCACTGTACATTCTGTAAAGACATAACCGACTGTGTTTACGTGAATACTCTCCAAAACTGACATTTAGACATAATGTTGTGTGTATTTGTCCATTCAGACGCGAAAGAGAGCTGAATTCAGTCCTTGCGCGCAGCGCGCTGTCTGCAGAACTGCACGCTTCTAGTCGCGCGCGCGCGCGTGTGTGTCTCTCTGTGTGTGTTCGCACAGGGAAAAAAACGAATAAAGCTCTCGTCGTCACTCTTATTCAGATCTATCCATATCTGCTCTTCTCTTTATCCCAGACGTTTACATTTTTTAACGATTTGAGACATGCATCAAGCGTATGCCAACTTGTGAGCCGCCGGGTAGATCAGCACATTACAATTCAAATGTGCGCATCTTCCACAAACGCAAAACAATTCTGACTGGATCTCTTCCCCAATCGTCCCTCCCTAATTTCCGTCTACTTTTTATTCGTTGACGTGGTCGTCATTTAAAACGGGGTTTTATTTAGTTTTGGTCTGTGAAAAAATTATATTAACACTGCCTAGGTTGCATTTTGGCGACAGTTACCCTTAAAGTACGCAAAGGCGCGTAGTAACACAAGTGACATTACGCATTCCTGATTTTTGTCGCGCATGCGTACCTGCGTACCAGTTATGTGCACCCCTGATTATAAAGATATATTGCTCATACCTGTGTGCATAGTATTCGCTGAGTTTTGTTTATGTTTACAGACGTGCACTAGAAAAAAAGTTATCTTACGAGAGTTCTCTCGTACTGCGTCGAAAGACGCTACGGGAAAGATTCTTTTTTGAGATATTGAAGCCAAAAAATCCTTAATTTTGTAATAATGTAAAACGCTTTGCAGCAGCATATAGCCTTAGGCGGAACATCTTGCACGCCTATTGGTTGCTCTGCGGCAAAAGCAGCAGCCTATGCAAGGCCTCTCATGACTTTCGTCGCCCGGAGAGCGAGGTCAGTGGTGGCACGCAGCTCATCAAAGAGCCCTGGGTCAGTCCTCCCCTCGTGCATGTCCTTGAGCATCTGGGCCTGGTAGACCTGCAGAGTGGCCATGGCATGCAAAGAGGAGGCTGCCTGCCCCGCAGCTCTATAGGTCTTCGCCACCAAAGTAGACGAAAACCTACAGGCCTTGGAGGGGTGCTTAGGGTCACCACGGGAGGAAGCACTCTGCGGACACAGCTGCATCGCAACAGAACGTTCCACCATAGGTAGCCCAGTGTACCCGTGGACAGCCGCCTGATCGAGAGGAGGCAAGGCGGAGGAGGTCGCTGAGCGATCGCGGGAAGACAAGGGTGCCTTCCAGGACCTCGTGACCTCCTCATGCACGTCCGGGAAAAAAGGCATTGGGGTTGGACACGAACGTGAATCCGTGGCCGCACCCAAAAAACAATCGTCCAGCCGCGAGCGCGGAGGCGGCACAGCCGAGTCTTCATCTCCCGATGACTCTTGCCCACCTTGTGATGCAGCGATCGACATGGAGTCATCCTCAGGAGCGCCGAATGACACACGAGGGCGATCCGCGACTGGTGGCCGGGACTGCTCAGGTGCATCATCCGGTCGACTCTCGGGTTGTAACGCTTGAGAGGGGGGTGTGGCCTGAGGAAGAATCGTCGGCTGTTGGTGCCACACCGTTACCCTCAGGTCACCCTGGCCACCAGCCGAAGTACCAGCTCTATCACTAGAGGGGGTAGATCGGGGTGTGGATGAGGGGACTCTCACTCTTTCGAGATCATGGAGTCTCGACCGTAGCGCCACGATGGCCATGTTTCCGCAATGGAAACATGAGTCATTCACAAGCGCTGCTTTTGCGTGCTCTAAGCCCAAACACGCAAAACAGCGATTGTGCCCATCTAAGTCCGACAACAATCGACCGCAACCAGAAGTGCACGGGCGATGCATCTTTAAAAAGACGTGCCACGCGCTGCTCTTATAGAGAGAAGGAAAAATCCCCGCAGATGCTGAAGCGACCAGGGAGAGAACACACACACACTGGCAGATCACTGCTCAGATCGCAGGGAATGTGCACTTGCTGGAACTCACTGTCACACCAACACCTGGAGGGAAGCTCGTCTCGAAGAGAACGTAGAGATGAAACTCAGGATGGCTTGTGGAGTGAAGAATTAACTTGGCTCCGAAAGCGAAAACATATCTGCATGTTGCCGGCTCACTTCCTTTATACCCACATGGTGGGGCGGAGTTACGCTATGCAAATTCAGCAGACCCATGGCATTTGCTTGCCATTGGCTCGTTTTATTACTGTTCGAAGAGGATAGGCTTCTAAGCGAACCCCATTCGTCGTCATTCGACGTAACTCGAAGTGACAACGAAAGGGAACCGAGGTTACATTATTAACCGAGTACGTTCACGGAGACAGAGAGGCAGGAAGCACACCCTGTTTATTTTCTTTATTTTACAAAAGCACAATGTTTTATTTTGATTGTAAGTGGACACATAAAAAAGTAGACATTTAACAGCTTATTTTGTCATATTTCTTAAGTATGTATGACCAAAAATGCCGGAGTATTTTAAATCTATTTTGCTGCTATGTAAAAAAAAAAAACGAGCAAAACGAGCCGGCGCGTTTGCGGTACCCAGAGGGTTAAAGTCTGAGCAAGTCACTTACAGGCACATAGGAGATATGGCAGGTGACGCTGCATCTCGTTCCCTCTTCAGGGACTCCTGAAACCTCTCGACAACCAAATTCACTGCGTTGCCAGTGGCCAGACGGTGACAGAGGTGCATCCATTAAAAGTTTTTATCTTTTTCTTTTATATTATTCAGGTTGAGCCAGAGATGTCTCTCAGTGGCCACCAGGGCTGCTATAGAACGGCCGATAGCTTTAGCGTCTCCTTGGCGGCCCTGAGAGACAAATATGTGGCCCGACGCAGTTCGCAAACAGCGTTCGGGCCAATACCCCCTCATCAAGATCTCCTAACACTTGGCCTGTTAAGCCTGCAGCAGTGACATAGTGTGGAGACACACTGCAGCGTGACTAGCAGATGAATAAGCCTTACCCACCAAAGCTAATGTTGTTCTAACTGGCTTGATGGGTAATACCGGGGCCTTAAGGGAAGATGCTGATTCATGGGAGAGATAGCTTGCGAGCCTCTCGTCTCTCGTCCACCTTTGGCATCTCCCCATAACCGTGCTCTTTATAGATAGAGATAGAGGAATAGTGTGATGTTTGTGGACTATAAACTCTATATGAAACTGGTTTATTCTACGATCTCGACACCTCAGTGTGGAGATCCGGGAAAAACGGAAGGCCCCGGCGTTGAGATTGTGAACGAGAGGGCAGGAAGCGTTTGTCTAGCTTGCTTTTTGAACGAACGTCCTGCTTATCAGCTGGCCAATCGATACTTTAATCAACCTCAACTAGCTCCTCAACGACTGAGGTGGTGAATCCTCAGTATCTCCTGCTTCAACACCAACAACATTCTGTTCCTCTGAACTGGATAGCTGCAGTGTCGGTCCTTCAATCAGGGCGGAAGTAACCGCAGTGCGTGCTTCCAAACCCTGAGAGAAGGCACTGGATCTGTCAGGTGAAGGCAGAGATAAGGATGGGCCCGTCTCTAACATCGCTGACACATCTATTTGCGAACCCCAAGTCTGAAGCCTCCGCTGTGCCTCGGCAGCAGCGGGACCCGACCCTGAGCGTCCCTGCAAAAGAACGCCAGGCGGGATCGGAGTGTCCGCATTGGAAGCAGCTCGCAGTGCTCACAACACAGCGCGAGTTCCCTTGTAAGGGAATCATGTATTTTTAATGAGGCAAACACTGAGGCAGTTTCATTGGTTTTGTGTTGCTAAACAACTTGCATTTTTATACTCGCATTAAAATGATAGCCATATTTTTTTTTCATATTGGCACTACAATTAGATGGCAAACGAAGATGGTTCACATCTGTGAAACCTGCTATCTCTGGATTAAAATGGGCTTACGGTTAACTGGGGGGCATGACTTATGTTTGTTACGAGGCAGTACTAACTGTCAACCTGACATTTTTACTAGCATTCAAACCTACAATATTATGTGGTGCTGTCTCTTGAACACATTTCATATAAAGATAGGTTAGCATTACTGGAGCAGCCTTCAGATGTCATTCTAACCATGACCAATAAACCAAGTAAATTATTCCATAATGCACTACTTCCTTGGGTGTTAGTCTGACATGTTCCCTACTGGGATCCAATATCTGGCCAAGGACAAGCATTAGTTTAGCTAGCCATGCAAACATATGGCACAATATAGAAACATCTGTATGCCATAATTTTATAAAACTATGTGACCGTGTTGTTAATATGTATGTAAATGGTGAAAATAGCCAGATCATGGTAGGCTGACGTGTGATAATAGGGGGACGTTCATGCAGTATTTAATTTTTCTTACTGTAGTGCAAAATAACTGATTGGGTAGTGAAAATTGTATTACATATCAGAAGGATGCAAGCAAAAAAGTAAGCTACGATACTATCTGAATATCTGTCTATCTACTTTAGGAGTCTGAATGACCTAAAAGTACCTAGATGACCTACCGCTACCTGCAAGATTTTGAAGTGCACATAGAAAGAACACTTTATTATACCAGTATAGCCAGAGAGAGAGAGAGGGTTCATAAATGGCGTGGAAGCAACACAAAATATGTACCATATATGAGTTTAATTTAAGGTATCATAAGGCACTATAATGTTGTGTGTTGGAGAATACAATATTTATTACAATGTTACAATATGTTAAGAAGTCCATAAGGATGGTGACAATGACAATAAGGATTTAATAAACAAACATATAACTGTTGTTTTATAAACCAAGCAAGCAAACAACCAACCAACCAAGCCAGCAATCAATCACTATGTCAAGTTCTTATATATTCAGTTTGTTAAAGGCACAATATGTAAGATTTTTAGATTAACCCTTTCGCACGCACGATCATACCGGTGTGATCAGTTTTGGCTGGTCCCTGGAGCGTACGATCACACCGGCGTGATTAGAACGGTCAGTGCATCACGTGATCAACTGCTAAATTCAAACGTGCTTTGGCGCATTGTGCTGGCGCTGAGCCAGAGACGGACGCGCTCAGGGCTTGACATATATCACAACTATTCAGTGTTTTCAACCACATAATGTTTATTTTAGGTTTCAGACATTTAAAAATCACATAAGTACTAAAAAAACAATGAATTTGTGTTTGTAAAATACACACTGATGTCTATGGAAGCAGCAATAATAATCTTGTATATTATAAAAGACGACACGTTTTATTCATATCAGATACACATTATGTAAGTATAGCTTTACATTTTACCCAATTCTTCTCCCAGTTCACCAGCCATTTACTTTCATGTACTTCGGGAGAAGTGGATGAATTGACGTGTTGTAAATTCAACAGATCCGATTCTCTGAGCTGTGACACAAACTAAAATGGCGCCGCCCATCGAGCATACAGCTCAACTAACACAATCGTTATATAGGTGTTCTATAACCTGAATGAAATTAAATCGAAAATCGTCCTGTGGAATCATTCATTCACAGACAGCTTACGAAGATGTTCAACCAAGAAATATATGTATTGCTGGCATTAATATCATGCATTCGCAGATTTGCTTTCACTTGACTGTAAAAAAGACACAGCGCGCTTGGAATAAACTACGCATTTAACAACTATTGCATTAAAATAAAGTAACGAGAGGAACGTCGCTCAACGTGACGAAGTAAAAGTACCGTTTTTTCATTAGAAATGTACTCGAGTTAAAGTAAAAGTACCCACATTTAAATCTACTCTTAAAAGTAAATAAATAAATACTCAAGTAAATGTAACGAAGTAAATGTACTTTGTTACTACCCAACTCTGGTGTTTATACAACAAAACACATGCACATATTTGACAATCGGAATATCAATGTTTCATATATGAAATAAATGTGTGAATATTTTGAATAAAAAAGAAAAAATTACATAAATTCTGCTGCTTGCAAACAGACTCTTTTGGATTTCCAAATGTGTTGCCCTGATTCCACGCTCAATGCGCAAATACACTGCAGGCTCACTCTCGCTCGTCATAACCAAGGTGAATCATGAACACTATTATCCCTTACATGCATTTTATTTAACTAAATAATACATAATAATCAGCTAAAACGCATGCGCAGGTCACTTTACTTCCTGAACAAGCGCGCACCCGGGTCCGTGTTGCTTTCACATTCACGTGAACCGCGGCACGGTTCGGGAGCAACCGAACTCAGACCACCTCCTCCAGGTCTCGGGTTCGGTACCCCAGTGCGCACCCGGGTCTGCATGAAAGCATTCACATTAGCTATTTTTCATGCGAACCATGCCCAGTTCCGAACTAAACTGCCAGTGTGAAAGCATCCTTAAATATCCAAAACCCACTAGAACAATGTTTTATATTTGTTGACTTTTGTACTTACATTATCCCAAATGTTTCCAACTATGTTTAAATCCAGAGAAATCAGCAATGTTAGCCAGTAATGTCATGGTGTCGCCTGTCAATGACATCATATCTGCGTTACCCTCAATTTCCAGTTTTACTATCATAGAAACCATTTAAACACCAAAGACACTTTAATATATTATGTGTTTTATTAGACAGGTGAGCAACTCTTTGGATACATTTATCAACATAAAACTAATCATTGTTATATAGCTCAACACGGTTAGTCTTTCTGACTTTTATTTACCACGAGTACCATGTTTTTATAATGCCTCAGAGACAACAATATTTTGCCAAGTGGCTAATATAGCATTTTCAGCGAGAGCTTTCTCCATCATACAATATATTTTAAAATGAACTGCATGTAAACACAAGTCATCCAGCTTTTGTTAATATCTAGATTACTGCAAAGTTCAACAAGTGTCCCAAACTAGCCACCGATCGAATGTACAGAGTAACGTTATAACAACTTTCAACACACTCAAATGTATTTAGTATGATTGTTTTAACCATGTAAAACAGCGTTGTGTTACCCTGCATAAAACGAAAAGAGCGGAAGTGGCTAACTGCAGTATAAGCATAATAAAAGCTCTGATGGTCTCGAGTAGGGTTGCCACCTTCAGTGTGGCAAAATAAGGGACACCCATTCACCCCCCCCCCCCCCCCCAATGCTCAACTTTGACAAAGTCATTTTTATTGTTATAATTGTGATTTCATAATATGTAGATATGAATCCAACTAAAAGCTATTGAAAATATGTAGTCAAATCATAAATGGTGTAGCTCTGCAGCCATCTACTAAAGTGATCATTTATTTACTTTTAAAACAGCATTTTCCAAAAGATGTGCAAAAATCTTACACTAAACCATGTCAAATTATCTATATCCATGAACGTTAGAAATGTGGGTCTTTTATAAAGTGAATTTTACTTTTTTTTTTTTTTTTTTCTTTGAAAAAATATTTATTTATATAGCCTAAAGTAAAAAAATATATAATAAATCCTCCTAAAACTATAAATCCTAAAAAAAAAAAAAACTATTATGTTTCAAAATGACATTTTGTTTTTCCCCCCACACTAACATAAAAAACAGATATTATTCACATTTATTTAATTTTTTTTGTAGATGTAGAAAGTGTTGTCAACCGTGCAAAGTCTCACATCATTTGGACAAATATAATGTTTTATTTATTTCAGCAAACGTCATTTGGGGTCAAAGACCCGAACAGCGCACGAGGGGTTAAAAATGTGCAGGTTTACAGCGCATGTTCACGAGACTCAAAGACGCTAAAATGCAATCACGCAATGAGCTTCTCTACTACGAAATTGATTTTTTTTATATTTACTATTAGTATTATCCATACTGCAAAATCCTTATGTTTTTATTCAACTATATGTGGGCCTAATGTAAAATACGGGACAAATCGCGTCCCTTATTGATTTGATACGGGACGCATCATCTTACTTGTAAATACGGGACGATTCCGTATTTTAAGGGACGGGTGGCAACCCTAGTCTCGAGACCTGTGGTCAGGTATCTCTCAGTAGCATTCGCACCCAGAGCTCTCTGCCCTAGCTGCTTCAAACCACAGTGACGTTAACCCTCTAGGCGCCACGGTCGAGTTTACTCGACAAGATGCGGCACTGAATAAAACGGCCGATTTTGTCAAATAGGGTGTCAAATTTCCTTCAACCTCCCATCCACTAGTTGGCAGACATGTTATACTTCATCCCAGACTCAAAAAAACGTCATGCTTTTATACAAAATCTTCGAGCTAGAGCGCATTGAATCAGCGCGAACAAAAGCGGAGCTAGTGTGCGAGTGAGCCATTTTATCAAAGCAATATTGTCAACGTCAGCGAGTATTTGCATTAGATTATAATTATTATTATTATTATCTAATTGCAACAATAAAGCTTACCCACAATGAAGTGTTGGGTCATCTATTCGCAGACCCTGGTTCTGAAGGGAAATATCTGCCTTCAGAAGTTGACGGTGATTATGAAAGTGAAAGTATAGCCCGTACGTTACACCAAGCACAAACAGTGAATCCTTTGCCCAATGTAGATGGTCCTTTGCCCGATGTCAGTGGTGGGAACAATGTTTCCCGGGGTCGGAGTGTTCATCGCGAAGTTAGCAGGTGTGTTATTGTTGTGGGGAACGAGGCGGGAGATTTTTTACCGCGCTAGCCATGTAGGTTAGTTTGTCTTCTGACCGTGTGCCTCTCCGCAATCGCGGCGACATTATTGTGGTGGAGACTTTGTCTAAAGCTACTGGGTATGTTAGACGAGGTCAAAGTATTCATAGGACAGTTATGGGGCAACGTGGAGGCAGGGTGGGGAGTCGCAATGACAATGACAGTAGTCCGAGCTGTGCGCACTCGGCGCGCGCGAGAGAGAGATCTGGCCGCGCCCGCGCTGCTCGTTGCAGGAGCAGAGGTGGTGTGGACACGGGGCAACTAAGCAGGTCTTGTCTACTTGTGTTTGTGTGTCATATGAATAATATATATATGTAATATATATATATATAATCAGAGTGCCTACTGTATGTAGTAAATGGAAAATCCACTACATGCATTCGGTTTGTTTCTACCATTTATTAGTAATGATTTACACAGTTTGTTTACTACTTACTATTTACCTGAGCATTCAGTATTGTGCAATATAGCATACAGAAGGTGAGGGACATTTTGGGGGGAAAGAAGTGCTGCATTTTATCATTTAAATTTGTGAATTTTCATGAAAATACTATAATCCAAGATGACCGCCACCATATGACGTCATAATATGCAAATTAGATGGGAAAATGTAATCCCTACATAAACTTTGGGTCATCCTTAATATTTCTCTAATTTACAGAAAGTCTCTATCTTTTATCACTTTTAAGATATAGCCTTTTGAAATTATGTACAAATCAAAAGTTTTAGGAAAAAACCTCTGGCGCCTAAAGGGTTAATAATACTTTAATACATTAACTCATCAATGAACATGATTTAAAACATTTACATACTGTGCCTTTAATGGGGACATTTGAATGTCATCCACTTGAATATGACCATATAGTTTGAATTCAATATTTAGAAATCACCAAGGTGTTGCCCCCTTTGAAAGTGAATGTTTCCTTTGCAGGATTAAATAAATTTGTAAAGCTTCCATCTGCTGTCAGAAATGTCATCCTCGTTCAGGATCAAAAATGAGAAGCGCTCTGTCTTGCATTCCTCTCAGCACCCATAGAATCCTAAAGTGCCTCTTTCAGGCCTGTCATAAAGGCCACTTCAAGGTCAGAGGACATGCATTGTTCATAACAGAGCCTTTGAGTTGGTAGACAAAGGCTGACATTAGGGAGGCAGTCACCAAACCAAAGCACATTAACAGTAGATTTTGCAAGACATTTAGCGCAGAATGTGAAAATGGATTTTAATGATGAAATAGAATAGACTACTTAATGCATATGCAAGTGAATAGGATTTTTCTACCAGTAATATTAGGCTACTATTGCAATATTTTGGATAAGGACAGTCTATTTTGCAACATACAATTTGGCATATAACCTACAAACGTCCCACGGCCATGAAGAATGCAGCTCTACTGAGTATGCTAAAGGTATGATGACGTACGTTTTTCATGTTTAGAGCAAGATAACTGGCCATAGTTAGTTGATCATTTCACTCTATTGTTATTGTTTATCACCGGTTGCATTCCATGATGCTCTAAGTTACCGTAAAATATGCATCTGTTATATGCATTGCAAAGAATGTGTGTTATGTTAGTGAAGCGGTCACAGTGAGCATGTCTTTTATAGTGAAGCAGACACAATTAAATAGGCCTACTTTTGGTGGTGGTGGTATCATGGTAACGTTCCTGTATTCATAGTAAAACCACTGAAATTGTGTATCTGAGATGTATTTGTATTGTCTAAACGTGTTTATTTCATCATATCAATTAATGTTTGAATATTTTGGCCTGGGCAATTTTCCTTTTTGTTTTATGTAGTAAAATCATTTTTTTTTTTTTTTATGTTTTGTTAGTAGTTATTAATAGAATAAAAATGTTCCATCTCAGTTTTGCCAGATGGAATGTAAAAACTTTGATGCTCAATATCTCAGAACTACCCTAAACGGAGATAGAACCTTATAATTCTAAGCTCACGAAATTATTCAATGCTCTGCCATTTTATTTGCTCAGTAGCTTTTAGTTTAATAGTCTAATTGTAGAATGGAATGATAAACAAATATGTTTTTTCTTGATGGGTATATTTGTGTCACATTTTCGTCCCCCTTTCGTTAATTTAGACGCGCCCTCTGTAGTGCGCCGGCACTGCTCTGGGGCCGTATTCACAAAGAATTTTAAGGCTAAAAGTAGCTCCTAACAGGCAAATTTAGGAGCAACTCCTAAAAATAATGGGCATGTCACTCCTAACTTTAGGACTCCTAATTTTTTTCACTAAGAGTAATTCACGAAGCATTTTAGCCCTAAAAGTAGCACCTAAGTCTGGGACAGCTTAAAAGAAGTCGAGAGGACTCCTAACTCACTAAGACCTATTCACAAAGGATCTTAAAATAGCCGCGCGACACAGTGTGTTGGAGACACTCAATGACACAGAGTTATTACAAAGACACCGCCTTAACCGTGAGGGAATACTGATTGTTGTGGATCTTGTGAGGGATGCAATAACAGTGCCAACTAATCGCAACAACCCAATCAGTGCCGAATTTAAATGTTTGATAACACTTCGCTACCTGGCAACGGGGAAAATGCAATTGTGTAATGCCGACGATCTAGCGATATCCCAGCCATCGGTAAGCAGATCCATCCACCAAACCATCATTGCACTCTGTAGACCCCATATTATTCGACAGTTCATAAGTTTTCCGGACATTCGCCAACCCAACTCCAAAGAAACAAAGCCATGGATATTATGGATATTGCCGGTGTGCCCGGAGTGGTCTTTGCTATAGACGGATCGACACATATTAAAATAATTGCACCACGTCAAGATGAGGACGTGTTTGTGAATAGAAAGAAAACACACTCCATCAATACCCAGATTGTGTTCGATGCAAACTTCACAATTCTCGATGTTGTATCCCAGTGCCGAATTTCCCTTTTATTATGGTTTTTTTTTTTTTTTCAGCACCAACTGGGCCAGCAGCAGTAACTGATCCTGCGTCCAGTTGGGCTTTCTTTTCTGTTTTGGCGAGTTCATAATCCACCGTCATTCAACTATTACATTAATTCAATAGGAGCAACATTTCCTTGCTTTAAGTCTTTTCCTTGTCAATTAACCAAGCAAGTGTTAATGCAAGTGTCATTTTTCATTATTAGGCAAGTAGCGGTTTTCATTAGGGTATTAGGCTACCTTGATTTAATTTAATTTAATTCACACTTTTCTCTCTCTCTCTCTCTCTCTCTCTGCCTTTTTAGAATTACACTTCACTGGGGCCTGCACAAACATGTCATTTTATTTGCATTTCAATGACATTATTATTATTATTTTGTGTAGGACACAGACATATTTAGATGTCGTAATTCCATGATTTGGTGCGTCTGTGTTATGTTCCGCATGATGGCCCTGTCATCTAACAACCAATCACCGTGATCATTGCGAGGAAGCTCGTGCATGAGAATTGACGTCATCCATAGCAACGAAGACTCACTCTTAGTTTAGGAGTTGTCATTTTTCCTTACTAAGAGTAGGTCTGAAAGGCGTTGTGAATAACTTTTAAGAGAACACTCCTAGCTAAAATCTTTTAGTGCGATTTAGGAGTACTCCTAGTGGTAAGATAAAATTCTTTGTGAATACGGCCCCTGATGTACAAGCAATACTGGTATAATACAGCACACAATGAAGGAGAATTCAAAATGAACAGTCTCTATATTAAAACCAGGCTTGAGAATGGGAAAACAGAACCACATAACATAGCTGAACAAAACATGGAGTACTTACTTTTACCAGAACTAAACGGGGGAAATGATTAGTTAATTAACAGACAACTGGTGAGCAGAATGAAGCAGGCACAGAAATGGAAACCAGGCTTGGGTGATGGAACCAGGGATGTGATCTAATGCGACGGAGCCGAGGGGACACAGTGCCAGGGTGACACTGCAGGTAGCCAGGTAAGGGGGGCAAAGGCGAAACTGACGGCTCATGGGATTGAGATTGAGGCGGGGATCCAGAAGACTGCTGTGGAGCCAGTGTGACCGAGGACAACGCTGGAACTGGAGGGAAGGCAGAGCCCGGTGGAGCTGAAGGTATGGAGGGCATAGGTGCAACTGGTAGCCAGGAATCCCATGGTGGAACCAGGGTGAAGTCTGACCAAGGCCGTGATGCGTGGACGAGGGAGCCTGGTGGAGCTGGTGGGATGATGAGCGACGGTGGAGCTGAGGGAGCATTGAGCCAAGGCTGAGCTTATGGATCAGAGGACAGAGGTGGAGTCTGGGGCTCTGTGGCTGGAGGCAGAGACGGGGGATCTGGCTGATGTTCCATCTGGTGGGGTGAAAGCCGACTGGTTTATGTGTCTGGAGTGGGACTGGTATCCTCCGCTGGACCGATGGTAACCCACTCCACACATGAGGCATAGTTTTTATAGAGCCACTCGCTAAGTTTCGAGATGTAAAACACGCAGAGTGAGTGGTCCCCATTTGCATGCTAACTCCAAAAAATCCGCTTCAGGTACAAAATCTGGACAAGTGGGAGATCCAACCCGATCTCACGGCAATTCAAACGGATTTGAAGATTGGGAGATCTATTGTGACGGAAGAGAGAAAGAGAGACAAAAAAGGAAAACGGCACAAAAGTATCACTGTATTAGGTCCTGTCTTCTGTCACCGGGTGACCAAGCCGGAACCAAAAATTCGGCGCAGAGTTCCCCCGGGGGAGCACTTCCGGGGTAACACCAGGCCGGTTCCGGTTTACCGTCATGGCCGACCGCAAGAGAAAATTAGTCACAGCTGAACGAAATTAGCGTGGATTACGGGGGCAAACAAGAGCGCGAACATTTTTAGAGGATATAAAAGGAGCGGTTGAAGGAAGGAGAGGGTGTTCAGCAAATGGGGAAGTACGGAGCGTGAAGCACTGGACGAGAGCGAGCGGACGGGCGAGGGTGAAGATTATCCCTTATGAAGAGTTAAGTACCCAAATTCGGCTTGTTGTACAAACATCGTGAGAGAGTTGATGGAGACAGTGTGAAAATCGTCCTTTATGAAGAGTTAAGTACCCAATCCCAGCTTGTTGTATACACATCGTGAGTGAATTTATGGAGGCTTTGTGACATAAGGGAAGATCTGTATCTGTGACTGTTTCTCTCTTGGGCGAGGTTGAGTCTGGCGATGGGAAGGCACGGTTGTTTTCTGGAATAACCCCCTCAGCAGTCGCCTTATCTTCACCCCAACCTCCCCAATCCCCCACCTCCCTGGTGGTTCCAAAGACCCTCCATCTCGGGTACGTCAGTTCTACTGCTGTGTTACAGGAACATAGAAAGCCAGTCCCTCACGCCGCCTCGAGTCCACCGACCTCGAAGACTGCTACTTCCTGAGCTCCCTGGTGGTTCCAAAGACCCTCCATCTCGGGTACGTCAGTTCTACTGCTGTGCTACAGGAACATAGAAAGCCAGTCCCTCACGCCGCCTCGAGTCCACCGACCTCGAAGACCGCTACTTCCTGAGCGCCCGGGTGGTTTCAAAGACCCTCCAGCTCGGGTACGTCAGCTCTACTGCTGTGTTACAGGAACAGAGGAAGCCAGTCACTCACGCCGCCTTGAATTCGCTGACCTGAAGGTCGCTACTTCTGAGCTCCCTGGTGGTTCCAAAGACCCTCCATCTCGGGTACGTCAGTTCTACTGCTGTGTTACAGGAACATAGAAAGCCAGTCACCCACGCCGCCGGGAGCTACCCTCCTGGAGATTCTCCTAGTCGTCTTGAGCTCCATCGCTACCCTAGGAAGACAAAGGAAGCCTGTTATTCATGCTGCTCTGAGTCTCTTACCTGAAGGTCCCCTTGCCTGAGCCCCTGAGTTCTAGTGCCGTCTGGGAAGAGTAGAGCAACGTCAGTCCTCACGCCGCTTGGAGTGGTCCTCCTGGAGATCCTCGTAATCGTCTTGAGCTCCATCACTACCCGAAAGAGACAAAGTAAGCCCGTTACTTATGCTGCTCTGAGCCACTTACCTGAAGGTACCTTTTGCCTGAGCCCCCTGAGTTCCAGTGTCGTCTGGGAAGAATAGGGAAACGCCAGTCCTCACGCCGCCTGAAGTCATCCTCTTGGAGATCCTGGTAGTCGTTCCGAGCTCCATTGCTACCCTAGGAAGACAAAGGAAGCCCGTTAATTATGCTGCTCTGAGCCAATTACCTGAAGGTACCTTTTGCCTGAGCCCCCTGAGTTCCAGTGTCGTCTGGGAAGAGTAGAGAAGCGCCAGTCCTCACGCCGCCTGGAGTCATCCCCTTGGAGATCCTGGTAGTCGTTCCGAGCTCCATCGCTACCCTAGGGAGACAAAGGAAGCCTGTTATTCATGCTGCTCTGAGCCACTTACCTTTGCCAGAGCCCCTGCACTCCCGTGCCGTCTAGGAAGAGTGGAGAAACGTCAGTCCTCACGCCGCCTGGAGTTATCCTCCTGGGGACTCTCGTTGTCGTCTCGAGCTCCACTGTTATCCCAATGAAACAAAAGAAGCCTGTTACTTATGTGGCTCTGAGCCACACACCTGGAGGTCCCTCTCACTCTGAGTCTTGGAGCCCCACTGCTGTAACGAGAAGACAGAGGAAGTTACCCGTCCGAGGGCCCGTGGGCGTCGAGCAGTGGAGTCCCCCGATTGACTGGAAGAAGAGCGGAACAAGTTTTAGCCTCTAGGCAAATGCCCTTTTAGATACGTTTTTAAGATTTAATAAAGACCAATTACTTACCTCACTTTGTGTCTGGCCTCGTGGTGTTCCGTGGTGTAGCTCCTCAGAGTGGTAGTTGGTACGGGTGGTGGCTCTTCCCCACCCCCGGCCTGTGACCTGGTGGCTGCTAAAAATGAAGGAGGAGAATTCTAAATGAACAGTCTGAAAATGAACGGGAAAACACAACTGCATAACATAGATGATACAGGACAAAGTACTTATACTAAACGAGGGAACTAATGAGTGTAATTGAAGTGAACAGAATGAAACAGGGACAGACATTGAATCTAGTGAGCCTATTATTATTGTATACAGCGCTCAAGGTTTATACGCATGCTCTGACTCTTCTGCGTTTTTAGTGTATCTCTGTGGCCGAATTACAGTGCCACATACTAGTCTGGCATGAATACTACATCGTTTTGAATCTTTTTAGGTGGTATCGTGTGTATGCAGATATTTAATGAGACAACGCCGTGTTTACAGATTTTTTTTTAGAATAAGAAAAAAAAAAGATCAGATAGGGAAAGCTCTGGCTTCGTCTGGATGTGGGGCACACTGGTAAGTCTTAAGTCTAGTTTATATATAGAGCCCTTTCCACTACAAAGTTGACCAAAGGGATATACAGTTAAAATCAGTCTACAGATAATAATAGCAAATAATAATAAATCAGTACACAAAAAAACAGTCAATAGTAACAAAAAACAAACAAACAAAAATAAAAAGCAGCGAGGAAAAGACATAACATGCTCATAATAAAACAAAATACAACTGCCAAAATGTCAAGAATTAAAACAAATGTGTCTTCAATTGAGATTTAAAAATATCAATTGAGGCTGCAGATCTAATGTAAAGTGGAAGGGTGTTCCACAGTCTTGGGCAGGCAACATAAAAAGCCTAATCCCAATTCGTTTTCAAGTGAGTTTTAGGAATTGCGAGTAACCAATTAAGTGATTTTTGAGGTCTACATGAATTCACATGAATTAAATTAGTAATATATTCTGGGGTCAGGCCATGGACAGCTTTATAAACGTAGAGTAACACCTTATAATGAATCCGATATATAACCCGAAGCCAGTGCAGCTCTGGGACAATATGCTCCCTTTTCCTAGTGTTCATGAGGAACCTTGCAGCCTATCTACTTTATAGGCTTTATATCACCCTATAAACTGTATAGCTACACCCTAGCAACCATTTATAGTTCTCTGGCCATGTACAAATACACAAATAAGCCATACATCAGCTCCAGAACACTTTACAGACATAGTAGTAGGCTCTCTTACAATCGCTCAGAACACTGTAGCATATGTCTTGTCGAATTTTGCCACAGCAAGCACCACTCACATTTTCTTCAGAAAATGTACGTCTAGTTATTTGTATAATTTATTATTAAATGAAACCAAAATATAAAAGTTTAATTTATTTATTAGATTTTTTTGTAGCTTTATCTAGGTAGTATATGTCTTCTTTTACATTGTGCAGAGAGTAATAATATTTTTGTTGACATGGAACATATGTTCATATGCAAACACATTCTAAGTCTATGCTCTTCAAGAATCTCAGATGATTAACATGGAGAGAATATCCGCTTACATGGAATTAATCCAAATACAATAAAAACATCTGCAACTAAACCACTAGAGCTGTTTCTGACACATGGCTACAGTATTTCACAGCATAACTGTTGGCTGAAAGGGCATGAATCTGTTTTCAGGAAACATTAACATGCCAAATATGACGTCCTCAAATGCTTCAGTCGAACAAACAAGGACTATTTTGATCCATTCAAAATCATGTTTTAGTAGAATCATTTGATGTTTGTTTTTTTCTTTCAATAGTGTTCAGCCTCAATGGTCGACTGGGTTAGAAAATGATTATTAATGTTATATAAAAAAAAGATATGTAAAACTGCAGTGACATTTTATTTTTGCATTATGACCGCTCTTATCCTCAAAAGCCTAAAACACAACAGTCTTAAACACAAAGCTAGACCTTTCATTACATGATATGATTTACATACACAACTTTGTGTTGTATTTGATCATGCAGGGTCAGTACATCTTTTCATTTTGTCTGAGGCAAAGGATCTTATGTCAATATGTTTTTTTTATTTTTATTTTTATGAAAACAGGATGTTTGGTGGATTATAGGAGATGTGTCAGACTAATCCATGGATTTCAATTGGCATTGAGAATATTAAGAATATGCTCTCAGTGGGGTGAGCCTAAGTAACATTCACATCGGCAGTGAATACATGAAAGACAAGGGTGGCAAACAATATAACTGGGTCAACAACTGCTTGTGCATGAAATGTGAACTGGACAATGGCCAGCGTTATGTCAAAAAGCAGTATAATAAGCAGCATACAATTCTGGAGATTGATAAGCAGTTGGGGCAAATAAGGCCCACAGTAATATTGGGTGGGGAGGTGGCCAAAAAAGGTCACAGAGACATCTGGATCAAAAATCTGTTTCCTTCCTCCAACCTGTCCAATCTCCAGCCCCAGAGAGGGAGAGCCAAGACCGCTCGTCTGCTTCTGTTTGTGACTGGTAACTACATTCCCTTGAAACACAACATACTGCTATGCCTGGCAATATTGTCCTGAGTTCAAAGGTGCTGTTCAAAGGGAGGGCTGTTCTGGGTCACTCAGACTTGACCACAACCCCACCTGCCATTTGTTATTAAATGTATGCGACATGACAGGTCTACTCTAGAGTTCTGCTTGATGACCCCATTATTGAAAGGCTTGATTCTCCATCTGCCAGGTTCTCCTGATGTCCTCTTCCTAAAGGTTCCTTCCATTAAGTTTGAGCACACAGACAGTTAGAACATCTTTATCAGGCATTATGGATAGTTTACGTTTTGTTGAATTGTGATTCAACTATTGAGTTTTGTCAAGATTTTTGGAAGCCTGAAATAAACAGTCACTTTTTTAATGGTTGGGGGAGGGGTGGTTTGGTTTTGACACATGAAACAAATAAATCATCATTCTGAAATAAGTTAATATTATGAGAGAGATGGACTGATTAATGATTCAAGTAATATAAAAAAAAAGTTGAAACCAGATTGGTAAAATTGGTATTAAATTAATAATACATCATATATTAGTTTAATATTAATATATTGAAATTCATGTCACATAAATATGTTAAGTGGTGTGAGTTTTGTGTAGAATTAAAACATATATCATCAGTACTTTTTCTTCCCTCTTAAAACTACACTTTAACTGTGTGCCAACCTGACAACCAAACATAACAGAAATGCACAACAACATAGATTTGGACATCCATGACACAGCATCTGTTTTTAAAGCTTTCATTTAACCCTTATTCGTTCCACCAGCTATATTCAACAAAGAAAAGGTGCCAGTCAACTCCATCCGTCCTTGCATTGTCAGTGTTAACATGTCATGTTACCCTCTTTGTGTAAACATTCCCTTGACAAGAATGCTACAAATTTAATGATGGCAGAAACAGAGCAGTATGATTGAATGTAAACATTTTAAAAAGGAGATCACAGGGGAGAAGAGAATATTGAATGTTTTATGTCAGAAGTCTCTTCCCCCAGGTATCAATTCATAATTGCTTTAGATAATAGGGATTCAATCATTTATGTTCCATTTAGGTCTTGGGAGAATTGTCGGAAAAGTGCTATATGTCTTAATCTAATTAAGGTGTGAGTCAGACCTGGAGGTAGATGAGGGAAATCGAGGGAAATGGGGAGAGAGGAAAATAGTGCAGACATGGACTGGTTAGAGAGGCGGTTTTTTTGATGACTGGTAAGAAGCTATAACTGCTTTCTCTCGTATATGCTAATAATCCTGTTTACTTTAGTGAATTCCTGTGATTTACATAATATCATAGTCATATAATATATAGCCTTTTTGTATTCTGATTTCCGCTGAATGTATTTTTGTCTGGTACAGAGATATAAGAACAACTATGTAGATGTAGCATTTATGTATAGGGAGACACTCCACCATATGGCTTGTCCAGAGTGATCTCTTCTCCAACAGAAAACTTACCGTAAGTATTACTGTAGTTATGGCCTCATACCATCCTACTGAGACAGACTGTCACCAAACTGACTGGCATTTACATCCTGATGTATACGAAGCTTCAGTTTGTGATGACAGCAATTTCAGAAGGGAAATTACCTTGTAACAAAAGAGACTGGTGCTGTACTCTGATGATGTCGTAAAGAATGACAGACCTTGGAAACAGATTGTGATTGACAGCATGCTCGAATATGTACTCCCTGACTGACTCTATATGGGATTCGAAGATGTTAGTAATGCTGTTTCAGAAAAGGTTTTTGCTTTTAAGAGGACTGAGATTATTTTGAGAGACAAATATGTATTTTTTTTTCACCTCCCACATTGGCCTTCAGTAACCTTGATTTGCCCATAGCTAAAAACTAAAAGCAGTTTGCGTTATCAAGTCTCAGCAGTGCACAAGTCAGGTTTTGGACTGAGGGAATTGAGTGAATTTCTTGAATTTAAAACTTTTCCATTTCTGGTTTGTGTGTGTCGAATGCAATATTTCTTTATTTGTGGACTGGCATAGCACTAGATTAGTCCAATGTACAGTACATTATCACGCACTGACAGATTGAGGTCACAGAACAAAACTGTCGAACTATAGAAGGTTAACACACACAGTTAGGCCTGATAGTTTAGTTTCACTCATGTCTTCAAAGAGAAATGTTCAAAATGCAATGTGATCTAATCAGTAATCATAGGTTGGTGTTTGAAAAGTGTGGCTTGATGGCAAGATGGTGTTGTGTGCATTTTGTATGTCTAAAATCTAAGCATTTTATGCATAAACAAATTTAAAGGTGTACAAATGTTTAAAAATGGTTTTAGGTTTATATAATATTGAATTCACAGGTTTGAATAAATTAATATATAATTAAACACGAATATTTAATTAATAGGTTGATTTAATTGCATTTAATCAATTAGATTAATTTGAATATGCTTAATGCCATTTTTTTAACACACCCAAATTTAACACAACTGGCATTATGCTGGGTTTATATCTTTTCTGTTTGATTTCTGATGCTGTTGAAATCTCTCTCTCTCTCTCTCTCTCTCTCTCTCTCTCTCTCTCTCTCTCTCTCTCTCTCTCTAATATACTGTATATATATACAGCTTTCATGTATGTTTTATGGATGTTTCAATTTAATTTGCGGTTGCTGTTGATATTATTATAACGTAATAACGTTTGGGAAAGTTAATTTTAAAGGTGCTATATAAAATATAGTTATTATTATTATTATTATTATTGGTTCCACTTTATTTCGATAGTCCACTTTAGACATTAACTATAAGTAACTTTTCAACTACATGTCAACTACCGGTAACTCTCATTAGAGTATTAGTAGACTAGACTGTCAGTAGACTGTTAGGTTAGGGTTAGGGTTAGGTGTTAGGGTTCAGGTTAGGAGAACAAGTTGACTTGTAGTTGCCAAGTCAGTATAATGTCTGTCTGGGGACAAGCTAAAGTGTTAGCATATATTAAGCAGACAGTCTACTAATAATCTAATGACAGTAAGTTGGCATGTAGCTGCAAAGTTATAGTTAGTAGAATGTCTAAAGTGGACTATCAAAATAAAGTTTTACCTTATTATTAACTGATGGAGTGCAATAATCTGTGTGCTGTACCCATTAGACTGGACACATGAAAAGACACACACACACGCACGCACGCACGCACGCACGCATGCAAGCACACACACACACACACACACACACACACACACACGTTTGCATCCATCACAGGAATAAATTACATTTTAAAATATATTAAAATCGAAAACAGTTATTTTAAATTGTAATAATATCTCAGAAGATGTATTTTTTTAATCAAATAAATGCAGCCTTGGTGAGCAAGTTAGCATAAGCATACAAAAGTTCTCCAGGTGGAAATATTTTGAATAGCATTTGTACATGGCCGTTTTCATAGGACAGCCTTGTTGAAGGAACTCACAGCAGACTTTATCAGAGCGGAGAGGAACACTGGTGTCTAGCTTCTCTCAGCATGTACATCATGCCTCCTCTTTCTGACAGCACCATTACTGCCTCGCCGATTTGAGGATAATGACTTTCTAAATGCTGGGCTCTTTATCCCTTTATCACACACCTTGCTAAATGGAGTCTCTTCTTATTCTTTCTACTCCTAATTGTTATGTGTTTACTGTCATGACCATTTGTATTCCACATATAAACGGCCAACCCAGATGGCACAGGTCAAATATATATGCAAATTATACTTAAATGGACACTAACAGTAAAATAAAATGTCATAAATAATATTGATTTACAGTTTGCAGTCATTTTTTTTTGTTGTTGTCCCTTCTTAGAATGGGTAATGATATTTTATAAAATGGTTTTTTTTTTTATATTTATATATTTTTTTAGATATCTGTTTTTAAATTGTTACAATTCATATTTTGATATTGCTTTTTATCATGTATGTGTGTGTGTGTGTGTGTGTGTGTGTGTGTGTGTGTGTGTGTGTGTGTGTGTGTGTGTGTGTGTGTGTGTGTGTGTGTGTGTGTGTGTGTGTGTGTGTGTGTGTGTGTGTGTGAGGGTGTGTGTGAGAGAGAGTGTGTAATATATGTATAAAAATGTATAAAGGAAAAAAATAAAAATAATAATCTTAATAGTGGAGGTTTTGTCATTGTTGTGACATTTCAGACTACGGCTGGATTGTTCTTCAACTCTGATTGGACGTCTTGTGATTCCTGTGGGGCAATGCCTGGCTGTTGTGGTGCTGAAATATTTATCAGTTTAATGCTGTTTAATGGTTTTGTTTTGTTTTTTTACTGTGGTTGATTTTTTACATGTATCTTTCCAGAAAATGCATTCTATGGTTTGCACTTGATTATTGGTTCACACATTTTGCAGTGTGTTCTCTAGCATGCACATTACACGTGTGGCATTTTGAGCCACATCCCTGAAGGGTGTGTCTCTGGTGCTCATCCTCATTGTTCAAGTTTATTAACACTAGTTATTCCTCTAGCGTGGTATACTGTAACTTGTTTTACTACCTTGATATTATTGCGCATGATTAGAGTAACAGCCCATGGCCCTTTTTCATTTATTAATTAAGCATTTAAATACATTTGTCATACAACATTTCTCTTTCTTAAAAAAAAAAAACCCTACTGCCTCATATTAATGTCTTACATTTTACTTTATTCAGTATGTTAACTAGTGCCAACATATTCAATGACACAATGACCACAGTGCACTTTTTTTTCTGTGCTTTATTATAGAAACGTCAGAATGTAAATTACACAGCGTGTTGTTCTCTCTCTCTGTGTGTGTGTGTGTGTGTGTGTGTGTGTGTGTGTGTGTGTGTGTGTGTGTGTGTGTGTGTGTGTGTGTGTGTGTGTGTGTGTGTGTGTGTGTGTGTGTGCAGCAAATATGCATTTTTGGATGCTAACACAAAAAGAAGCCATCATAAAAAAATTTTTTAGGTCTTATAAATAGCTGTTACATTTGGATACCTTTATGCGTCTATACACAGAGATATACAAGAAGTGGGACTGACACACACCAAATAAAAAATGAAAAGGGATTGGATAAATCAAGCAATTTCAGAAAGATCTTAAAGTGCTTACATAAATACTATTTTTTTTCAATTGTTAAATGGGTAAAATATTCTGCTTTCGAATAGGGTGTGATATGTTGGCAACGGTTCTTTTTCTGAGTAGCCTGAAATTGTTCCAAATTCAAGTATACTTTCCCTCAGAATCTTTTGCTTCACACAGCGTTTGAGTGCCTCCCTAAAATCTAGCGCTGAGATGCAATCAACTTCAAGTGGACTCAGATGAACCCAGAGACCCAGTACAGACATGTGATGATAACCTGACATGAGTGGGAGGCTGTCATTTGTTTTAACTCAAGTAACATTAAGTAGTTTTGGTTATGTCATTATTTTTTTATTTACAGTGAAGACACAACAACAAGGATTATTTCATTATAAACATAGTACATCCTTTGGGTTATGGTTGGGGTTTGAAGTCAGATCTGATGTTCATGCTCTGATATACCAGTCATAAAACACGAAGACAAGAGAATGTGCTACATGTCAGAGAAATGTTAATTTGGTTCCGACACCGAGAATTCCTGCTCGATGCGGTGCTCAACTTGTTAAGATCCTTGAAAACATAAAGGCTGAATATTGTCAAAAGGGAAATGCCAGCACTCTCCAAGAGAGTTACCATTATTTCGCGGAAAGGAGTCTTATGCTATAACAGAACTCTTTAATCAAGTGACAGACAATAGAGCACATGTCAATGAATGAGTTCACAGCCTATTTAATTGGTTTCTCTGACTGTTAGGGGCTGTGATACATTCCTTTCTTTTTCTGCAATTGTCAAAAATTAAGGGGTAATTTCTCCTGTTTCCAAATGATCTGAATAAAATCAAATAATATGCACTTTGGATTTACTTCTAACAACAAATACTATTGTTAATGGTGTGCATTCATCATTCATTTATTTTAATAGTACTGCAAATATTTCGAAATTAATCTTTAAAATAATCTTTAGTTCCAATAAATCATATAATTACCACATGTTTTAACTGAAAATAGACACTACTTATACATTGAAAATAGTGTTATTATAGAAAATAGCCTTGCTCATCATCTGCCACACAGATAGAATACTAAGTTAAAGTAGGCTAACTACTGTATATTTTACTAGAATTGCTTTCTAAGTTTTTTAAAAGAATATATGTATCGTGTAATGTGCTTAAAATAGACTTTAGCTGTTTAGAAAATGCTGACATTTTCCAGTAAAGATTCATTTAAAACAGTGATGGTGCAATAATTGGGAATGCATTGACATTGCTGTTGTTGGTTTATGTTTTCTGTTTCCTACAAACTGTAAGACAGAATGTAGCACACTGTAAGAATTTTTTTAATAGAAAAATGGATAATGTCCTTGCAGAAAATAACCAGTACCTTGTACATTTAGGGGCAGTTCCTTCAACTCCATATGCTATGCATATGTAATTCAACATATCTAAGGGTATTACATAAGGTAAAACACCTGTAAAAAAAAGGTGGAAAATCGTTTCATATTAAGATGATACATGGACATATTTTACTGACTTAGAGTCTAGAGCCACCAGCAATACATTTAATAAACCTGTAATAATACCTAAGGTGGAAGCAGTTTGGACACACCTGACTAGATGTATATTTCTCATGATCCATTCTGATGTGAAAACTTTTAACTGGTACCGTACAGCACAAGTACTTTTTAAGGCCGAAAATAAACATTTTAGCTATTTAATTGTTCTATTTAATTATAAGGGACAAGGATATTTAATTTTTGTTGTCAGACTTGGCTGGACACAAGGGAAAGGAAAAGATTTTCCCTCAGTGTTCATTACAGTGGTAGAACAGAAGAGGAAGAGGCTGGCTTGGTCCTTTCATTTGGGCCTTTCGTCTGATTGCCAGCCCTTGCTTCCCATCTGGGTGCAGAACCTTTTCACTCTAATTAATGAAGCAGCAACACAAGCTTTTTTTTTCTCCTTTCTTTTTATTTTGATACCTTGTCGGCCATTTCCTTCTCAAAAGTTCAATTATACACATACAAAGCAATCCATCATTTAAATGAAACTGACTGCAGTGGCAAATTAAAAATGCCAATTTAAATTAAGAAAGTTCACTCTTTAAAGAATAAAGTGCCTGGTATCAACAAGTTTACTTAAAACAAGGCGGTTTTATGCACGGCTGTTGTGTCGGCTGTGAAACCTCGGGGTGGGGGGATTTTGCACACAGAATGCAGTACTATTTCAATCAATACACTTTGCTCAGTTAATGCCATGTGCATGTGCAAGTTTTTGAATTTTAAGACAGCGTCATTTTCACCTGGTCATCAAGTTTCCGATTCAGACCTCATATTTCAGTAATGAGCTTTCATTGCTGCAGGAGAGGGGGACAGTGCTCACAGGCAGGTAATACAGTGAAGTGTCTCATCTTCTGTCTACAACCTGTAATAATTATCTGAGAATCACAGGGGAAATAACACAGACTAAAGACAGAGTATTTCCTCAGCAGGGCTGAATATAAATATAATATAATTATACGATTAGGCTACTATGAGGGCTAGGAGGGGCTGAAGCCCCAGACTCCAAACATGCGGGGGTGTCCATCGTTGGCTGCAATGTCTGGAGCTGAATTTATTTAGCACCTTCATTGATAAGTGATAAGCTGATTAGTTTAAACATACTTGTTCTGTATCTAACACATGATTAAAAATATATATATTACAGGATAAATGTTCTGATCATTCATCATAGTTCCAAATTACATTTCTGTTTCCTGTTAAAAAGATGTTTCAGATATTGTTGATAATCCGGAAAAAGGAAAAGAAAAAAAAAACATGGTCATGTGATAGTGCCCTCTCTGTGATAAATGCCTCAATGGTTGGTGTCCTTTTCTTGATTGTCTTTGATTAAAAATCAATTGCATTTTTCTATAGCATGAGAGATTGAGCCACACAAATGTTACATTATTAAAGCTATAGAATTCAGTTACATCAAAGATCTGATGGAAGACCATCTATGGTTACACACTATTTTAACGTGACATAGTTACACGTTACATATACTTAAAGTCATAACAGTAAATAATGCATAATAAGCAGCTAAACCAAACCCTAACCGTTTAAACTTTATTTTAAATGTGTCTTAGTACTTAAATGTATAATTACAGAGTGACAGAGTAATATAAAGTAATGTACTTACTATAGTGTTAGGGTTAGGGTTTGCTTTGATTTAGAGTTAGTTGCATGTAATTCTACATAATTTATAGTTATTACTATATGTAACACATATAACAATGGCACTAACACTAACCCTAACCCTAACCTTAACCTTAACCCCGAGTACATGTAGGTAATAAAAATGAAAAATAAAAATAGTTTGTAATTACACTGTAATTACACATTACGATCTGCTTATGCCCCAGTGATGGTTATGTTTAGGGGTGGGAGTTAGGGGTGGACCTTCATGCTTTCTTTTTTTCTAATAATCGTACCTTTTTTGTGTGATTCACATTGTACGAATTTATGAAATTACCATATCGTAACATAGTTGCGTTGTCCAGTAAGGTCAGGTTACGACACTTTCAAATATGTAATGATGTTGCTGCTGTGCCAGAAAGCAGGGTTGCCATCTATTTGTGTGAGAGGGCACACAGACAGACAGTCAGAGACATGCTATGAACACACATAGTATACACAGAGATGCATTCTAACATCTGTCTACCAGCCTCCAAAATGCATCCCTTACTGTTTCAAGGTTAGCAGACATCTGATCTCTGATGCTTTATGCGAGTTGGTGGTTAACGTAAAAAAAATTTAAAACCACTGTCTATTGGCTACACTTCATTTAACTGTAAGTATAAAATATTATGCATCAGAAATGTATTACAAAATATTGAAATATATAAATATATAAAATGACTGTGAATGAGTGTAAATAGACTATTCGGTTGGATAATGGTAATATGTAATCCTCTATATAAGTCAATGTTTCGGCGATTCCTATTTCCATGCAGCATCTTTTTTGGGATTGATGGATCTCACATGTCCTCCTTCAGTTTGAAAGAGCATCACACTTTTGTCAGAAAGCTCATTTGTGTGTGTGCTTTTTGAAAATATGACAAAAACAAAAAAAAATCTGTGATATATTGGAGCCATGGCACAGTGGGTAGTGCATGTGCTCATGACCAGAGGCGTAGCTTTGATTTTGAGATTGGTGGGGACATTCCCGGAAGCTGAGGATTCAGGAAATTAATAGTATAACAAATAATGACAAGGAGGCAGTTTGGCTGACTTATTAACTTTACTCCGCTTATAGTGTAATGCAATAATTAATTATGTAATGTTACAGGTAACAAATAATGACAAGAAAGCCGTTTAACAGACTTACTAACATGTCAACATCATGTCAAAACTTGATCTCAGCTGTGACCCTGCCTCTCCACTTGCCTCTCTTCCTGAGCAACTACCTAGCAGGACTGTTTCTGTCACATCAGCTGGCAAAACAACATATTGACGGAATTAACAGGGAGAGAAAACTTAGAAAAAAAATGTTTTACAATTGTTGATGACTCTACACTTTAGGAATTGAGAAAATATTTTAAATGACTTACTTGTATTTGTTTTAAAGTAGATCCTAATGTCTACCTTTCTTTTTTTAGCTGCCATCCTGACTCAGCACATAAAAAAAAAAGCCTAATTGACAAACACATTTGTTTCACTATAATAGTAAGCTCAGGTCAGGACATTGCAGACTTCCACTTTTTGTATCAAGTTCAAAATTCATATTTTACACAACCCTTACAGAAACTTGTGCAAAACACTAGACTTAAATAGAAACATGATTTGTCAGATTTATAAATCTTTTTAAATAGCAAGCACATATAAAATAGTTGTCATGATCTTTTAGTGTAAGTTCCCATCATAAAGTGTACACACACACACACACACACACACACGCACACATTTTTTGTACTGTACAAACTGTGTAAAAAAAGTCTACACGAACCCTAACAGTTACCCATCACAGAAAACTTTTTTGCATTTTTACATTTTCAAAAACATCAGTTAGATAATTTATAACTTAAGCTGTTTTCCTCATGTGAATCAAAAAATCCTTGTCCACATAAGGATTTCAAATATTGCCATCGTTGTGGGGCATTTTACCCCCACAAGGGTTTACCAGGACATACAGAGACAGAAAGACACACGCACACACACACACACACACGCACACGCACACACGCACACACACATGCACACACACACACACAGTTTGGGTTGGCTACTTATCCGCGATTGTCATACATTGAAAAAAAACTGCACTGTCCCAGAATCAATATTTGACGCGATTATTTTTGTTCACAGAGCTGTTGATTTCTTTCTCCCTCACTTACCGCATCTAGGTTTCTACCGCTTCTCACAACCGAATTAAGCTACAGCCTCTCACAAGTTAGAAAGAAAAAGCACAGCCAATCGGATTAGCAATGTGGGTTCGCGAGGCGGGACTTCTACGAGATCTATTAACCAATTGTTGTGTACCAGGAATTGCGCTTTTTTCACAGAACGCTCTTGTAAGAGTGGTTTTATATATACATATATTTTAATTTATATATAAAGTTCGTTTTATATAAATATACATATTTAAAAAATCTAAATTATTGCAAGGGACAAATCAGTGGTCATTGGATATTGGTAGGGACACGTCCCTAGCGTCCCTACTAAATTCTACGCCCCTGCTCATGACACATAAAGAGCCACTGTTGTCCGAGATATGCAATTTGGCCTGCATAACATCCTTATCCCATTCCTCATCCTCTTTCATGTCTCTCTCAGCTGCCTTATAAAATAAAAGGGAAAACTCCCGAATAAAAGAAAACAGTCTATGGATGGGGAGGCCTTGGGGTTGCCATAGCCCCAGGGTGTTGTATGTAAATAGACTTGTCCATAGATATGTATTTCAAAACCATCTAAAAAAAAAAAAAAAAAAATAGAAAATACGTGTATTCTGTTCATTCCACTGGTGTTGGTAGTTCTGAGCTGTGCTTTTCCCTCTTTGCGTTCTTGAAGTGTAGTGCACTTAATCTGCAAGTATGTGTCTGTCACAATGCTGGTGGTCCACATTCTATCTATGTGTGACTCCCTAAGTCATCTGAGAGCTTCAGTGGGGTTGGACTGGACATCTATCATGTGGCTGGCAAAAAGGAAGTGAGCCAGGACAGATCCCTTGGGTAACTAGTGCTGTTTGGCATCATCTCCAGCATGGAGACTTCATAAATACAGCCGGTCAGTATGGTAGTCTATGTTCCTGGAGACTATGTGACAAACAATTGCACCATCCAGAGTTTGCAAAATAAAATGAATGTGATCGGGAATCATTGAAATAAAATATATGTCTAACTTTTGTGACGACCTCTGACGATCTCCACATGCAAAAATATTCAACATACTAATGACCAATGTTTCATAATCATGTTCTAAGGCATGTTTTTAAGAACTACAGTACATTAAGTCCAGCTCTGGATGTACAGCATATTTTTAATAACAGTTTGAGTGAAGTATGTGCAAATAGCCCCAAGCCTTACTGGTTTTAAATAGCATAAACCAATTACAAAGCCATCAGACGGAACAAGCCTTAGGGGGCAAAGGTAATGCGGGATTGTGACATCAAATTGCTATATGAAGACTCTAACATGACCTATGTTAATTTTTTATATATATATATTGCTTTACTCAGATTGAATGTCAAACCTGCACTTTTGTGTTTTTGTGATGTGACAGAAACATTTTTCAAATTGTTCTTGCTGATTACTTGAAGCCTGTTATCTCAGCAAATGTCCAACATTGTCAAAATTCCTATTACCGAGTAATATTCTTTAGTGACAAATCAAATCTTACAACATGGCCATTAATCATAATCTGCTGGACATGGAATGGGTGCGGATTGTTTTGTGCTGTGAAATGGTAAACAATCATCTGGTTTCATTCAGCGACAGGGGTTTGTGAGATCCTTTTAGCTCAACCAGCAGAACATGACCATCTGTGAAGAGTAACCAAGGGAAATTGTGAACTGGCTAACCACTATACGCAGGATTTATAACTTATGAAATTAGCTTTAGATTTACCATGAAAGATCTGTTCATTAAAAATGCATTAAATGTGAACAGGATCAGTTGATGCTAAATGGAATAGCCCAAAAGTCATTAATTCGAGCTTTCCCTCTTTCGCTCTTAGACAGCAGTCAGGCTGTTGCTGACCCAATATATATATATATATATATATAGAGAGAGAGAGAGAGAGAGAGAGAGAGAGAGAGAGAGAGAGAGAGAGAGAGAGAGAGAGAGAGAGAGAGAGAGAGAGGGAGGATGGCACTACAGCCACTGAAATGACATATGTGGGAGACAAAGACACTCATATACAAAATAAATAAATAAATAAAACAGACCAGAGACCACATTGTATTTCTATAAAAAAAACAAATATACATTTGCCACTGGGCTGCACATGCATGTCAGATAACAAATGACCCTTATTAGAAACAAGGGTAACTTCCGTTTCATGCTGACTTTAAAGAAGTGCTTTCACAAAAAGCAAGGTGACATATAATGTTGATATAATGTTGCGTTTTGATCCAAATCATAATTTTAGTTGAGATTGACATTTCAATTTTTAAAGTACGTTGGACCAGCATCGACATTTTGATTAAAGTCAACAGCAGTGACATTGAACTACCAGTGATTTTTAGTTGATGAACACAAGACAATTGCTGCGTTTATGTCTTTAATGGACGCTCTGTATAGTACATGCATCCTGTCGCCGTAAACTGGCTTGTCAGTCATATTTTCACAGTTAACATTCTCCATATTTAATTTAATTTCATTACTGTATGGAGATTTTAAAAAGTAGCATTATGATCTGCCAGTCATGGATCTTCCATGCAGAGAACTCACATTGTATGTTTGCATAATGATGCATTTAAAAGTTAATGTCCAAACGGATCTTTATATAAGTTAAAAATGTTGTTTCAGATTATATATAATAAGGATAACATTAAATACATATTTTTATTATAGGTTAGCCTAAATGTTGATTATCAAAATCTCAAATGATCTCTATGATATCTAAACTCGATCTAAAGATGACAACACGTGACGTAGTACTCGGAGCTGTTCACGTCCTTGTTGAAATCTTACCATTATTTCAACATTAATTCAGGTGCAAAAGTGGTATTGAATCAACATCACTACATTGATTCAATGGCATTATCATTGATTTATTTTTGTTGAAATCACACCATTGTTTCAACCTTAAATGTGGGTGAAAAATGTATATTGAAACAATATCACTTTAAAACGTTGATTCAACGACATTACCATTGATTTTTTTGTTGAAAACTCACCAATGTTTGAACATTAATTCTGTGTGCAAACATGATTTTGAACCAACGTCACTTTGTAATGTTAATTCAATGAAATTAGCGTTGATGCATCAACATTGATTCGACATTGTTTCAATATTTTTTGCTATCTGGGTTTCCACACCCAAAAAGCCAAATCCTCCATTGGGTTGCATTCAAATCATTTGTACATGCAACAAAGTATACAGTTTGTCTGTAGCCATTGACCATTGACATGATTACCTGACCAGTTAGAAAAGTCATCATGAAGTAATTCGAATGAATGCTTACTGCTGAAAGCATGTATGTTGTTTCCGCTTCAGAAATAATTATGATACGTGCAGTGGATGGCAGAAACAGATAATCACTATCTTTTGTTAAACATCAAAGGGGGTGAGACAGATTGTTAATGTTCCGTATTCCATATGCCGAAAAACAGCCAGGTATATGTCTAGGCACCATTACTCAGCTAATGAGCTCAGATATATATACGGGCAGGTCTGTGGGTGAAGGGATGGAAGCAGCAGCCAGCCTGAGATAGTTCTATTTTGCAGTAATCCTGCATGGCTTAGAATGGCAGCTGCCCAGCAAGAGCAACATGAAGCCGACCCCACGGAGTAGTGTGAGCGGGCGATTATGCAAATCAACAGACCTCTCTCACACTGCCCTAAAAAAGGTGCCTGATTGCTTTTGGCAAACCATCACTAGAGCCTGAGCAGATGTTTCATCTCTGTCAACCAAACCTCTCGGTGAGGTTCACATGCTGGATTTCCTGAGCAACATGTGCATGAAAATTATGACTGTCAAAGATGAGCAGTGAGAAAAGTTGTATTTGCTGAATCAAATACTGTATTATTTAAAGGGGGTAAAGGATCAATAGCTGATAAAAAAGAAGAAGAAAACGTGCACATGGCTATACACAATCCATAAGCTACTTAGTGTCACAAAATGATCAACGATTGATTGACCAGCTTGAAGAATTGACCAGCACGCAAATGTTCATCTTTTGAATGCCCTTCAAATGTCCCATAAAACTGCAAACATACATTATTGCTTTTGTACAAGCCAAGTCTTAAGGTGTTTTAAATGAATCACACTTTTGACAGCACATCAACAAACAGGTATATTATCATCACACAATAATGGAATTCAAATAATGGATGGCCATTTTAGTGCTTTGGTAAAGCCCATTAATGTAATATGGTGCCAAGTTCAGGAACGGTTTGAAGGCAGCTGTCAGTCACGCGTCAGCCTTACTCACCAGAAGTGCATTTTGCTTTCTCATATCACTCTAGTTCAGACCTCATTTTTCTCCTCGTCATGTGACGAAAATAATTGTTTTGCACTGTGCATTTGAATTAGTGTCGAGATCTAATTTGCTAGATGTAATTTAGTGGAACAAGACACAATTAAAGTCGCACAAAGTAATTTGTTTAAAATTATATACATTCACATGAGATCCATGGCCTAGAAAAAGCAGTTTGACTGCGTCGCCCCCATCAAGGGGAACACTATGTTGACATCACATGACCGACTGTAAAAATGCTGTCATTATTCATTTACCCAAACCTGGATGACTTTCTTTTTGAAATGGGTCCAAATATTAGACATTAATGACTTTCATTATATGAACAGAAAACAGAAGTCAGTTCTGCAAATATATACGTGTATTCATACATACATAAATATTATACTTATACTTACACACAATTATTTATTTTATTTTATTTTTGTGTTTGAGTTAACTATTCCTTTAATGTAAATTCAAAAATGTAACCATTTGAAGACCTAAATATAATAATGATTGACAGAATTTCTTATTTAGGCTATATGGAGAGTTTGAAACTAACATGATGTATATTGCAAGATTAAACATTCATTATTTTTGTATCAGACATACATGTCTATTCTATTATTTCCATTATTCATAGTGATTCTAAAAAAAATAAAAATGTATTTTTCCAACAATTTATGTACAAATGCATGTGAATGTGTAAATATTAAATTGTCTCTGAAATTTTCAGAAATGCATGCATGCGTAATTGTAAATAAAAATGTCTTTGTGCTATTTGTATCTTGCTGAAGTGATGGACATTGAAGCGAAGCATCAGCGTGTTAGACATAACACAGAACTTTGTGCTGGTGAAGGAGTATGGTGATGTTCACAGTCTGATAGCTTGCAATGACATGACACAACACTCAATACATTTTTTACCACTATTTTGTGTAGGAATAGCTGGAAGGACTAGATGGATCTTAGGCCATTTGTCACATTGAGAGATGTAAATGCCAAACATGCCGGTGCACAGTCTGAGGAAAACTGATTTTAAGTAAGAACAAATTGGTTATCTGCTGTTAGCAAATATATATATTTTTTAAATAAACGATTAATTTTTGTTATTTTTTACATTTGCAAAGTTCTACACAGTTTAGCTATGGCAACTGGTTATAATGAAGGATATACAGACAGACAGATCAATTAAAGCCCAGCATAAAGTACAGTCTACCACATAGCCATGTATTCCTTGCCTGAATGGTACAGTGTGTTGCATTTGTTTGACCCTTTCCTTTTACTTTATATTCCTTTATACTGTACTAACTTCTCTGCCCTTCTATGTTCAAATGATTTGCATTAGTTTGGTTAGATTTCTATTATAAATGACTGCATCTTCATTTAAAGGGGTCATGACATGAGAAACCAAATTTGCCTTGATCTTTTGGTATATAAGAGGTCTTTGTACCATTAAAACGTCCTGCAAGTTTCATAGTTTAAGACGTCCTCCCCATTATAAACGAATCATTTATTTAATCAAGCTCTAAATACAGCTCGTTCTGGATCCATGGTAAGAAGTGACGTCACGGTACGAAGTGACGTACCAGCGTTTGCATATGACCGCCTCCAGCAGAAGACAGCTACGCTTAAAGCGCAAGACAACTACGCTCATTTCGTATCGTTGTCGCGCCCGCGCGCTGCGCGCCTCACAAGTGTTCAGTCGACGGACAGCGAGTGAGTGGGTCTGTGTACAGGGAGATTACGACGCCGCAGATGTGCTGTTCCTGGCTGTGGACAAACTACATCTTTGAATACGCTGCGAAAGATCCAGTCGTCAGGGAAAAATGGATGTACTTTATTTTTTGCGGACGTCCCAGTCACGGCAGTGTTAGTTTAAGCGTTTGTTCTATACATTTTAAGGATGACTGTTTTGAGCTTTGCCAGAAAACTGTTGCTCAAAGATAAGTCCGTGCCGTCTATTCTGGGCTCAACATCGACGACGCAAACTGTAAGTAATGTACTTAAAACTTTAAACTACATTTTAAATACGCTGAAAGATCCAGTCGTCAGGGAAAAATGGATGCACTTTATTTTTTGCGGACGTCCCAGTCACGGCAGTGTTCTATACATTTAAGGATGACTGTTTTGAGGAAAAAATCCCAATATGATGCTTGGCTTTGCCAGAAAACTGTTGCTCAAAGATAAGTCCGTGCCGACTATGGGCTCAATGACGACGACGCAAACTTACTTTTTACCATGGCTAATATAAACACATTTGTATAAGAGAATCTTGAAAATATGTCGCCTTTCTAGTACGTTAGGCCTACATGTGATAGAAAATTAAAAATGTTGCCTTTATCAATGCTGCATCTTCAAAGATGGCCTGTCTGTGCATGCATTTTTGTCCGTGGTACACCCTATCATTTCATTGGAATTAGTTAAATAATGTTAAACTGTTAGCAAATGAAGCTATAGGATAATTATGCAACAATAATCCGTTTTCAAGTGTCTCGGGTTAATTTTTTTTTATTAATTCAAAATAGTTTCACTTTCCATGTGGACACGGGCTGATCCAGTCTTCGTTGTTGTGGTGATGGTTCATTTTCCTCTGATTCCGGCTCAAACATAATAAGGTTTTATCATTGCAAGAGCCATCGCTTTGCATGCATCACCCGCTATTAAACAGTTGCGCCGAATCCGCAAACGTTCTGGCTGGGGGCGTTAATAATTGATGCATAGGCACTGACGTTAGCCAATCATAACAGTGGGCGTTAACACTGAACTCTTAAAGGGGAAACACCCCCAAAACAGACTGTTTGAATCAGAGGATGAGAAACAGGGTGGGAAAAGGTCATAAATCACTACATTTTAAAAGTTTTTTGTAAAAAAAACTATAGTAATACTATAATTGCACCTAAGGGAACATAATAATAAAATAAAAAAAACCATGTCATGACCCCTTTAAAGATTCAACGCTTTACTAAAGGCCTCTGATTTTGGATGACAGCAGCCATATTGAAACTTTATGCCAACACGAGCAGAAGATGGATATACAACAAAGCATAATCAAATCAAGTTCTTTAATCATATGTGATTGTCGTTCTCGGAATATATAGATTATGACTATCATCAGAGTCAGCAGGAACTTTAAAGTCTATTATTACACACATAGTGGAAGTTGGTGCTTATTTGAAGTGAGTGCCTGCTTGAAAATTGGTAATATTAAATATAATGAGCTAAAAGGGTTTATTAACACAAATTTGAAAGCTGTTCATGGCCATCTTGTCTTTACAAAAGCAGTGCTTGTTTATTACAAGCTCTGGTTTAACATATGGCATCTCTGTCTGAGTGGATAATCTGGCAGGGATGTGGTTTCCAGACACCTTTTCTTTTGGACAGAAGACAATGCATACTCTTCATTTGAGAGGAAGTCATTAAGGAAAAATAGAGAGGACACAATCATCAGATATTGAATAAAATAATTAAATACTTCCATATACCTTTGGTGATGCAACATTTTGTTAAAGCTCTTCAATAATAAAATGATATACCATGACATAAATATAAAAAAGGTGAAAGCATAAAAATATGTAAAAAAAACGGTTTGACTGTGTAATGGCAGCAATGTGACCTTGTCAACTGGTCTCTCAAACTAATTGCATTGGTCTCAATCTAGACTGGAAATATGTCATGTCTGTCATGAGTTTTGTGGTGGCACAATTCCAGTTTCATTATCCAATCCAAGTCCAAATTATACATGAATGAAAACGCTTTTGCATGCATTCTACATGTCAACCAGGACATAAATGACAAAACGAAATGTCACATTCTCTCATCACAGCAATCACGGGGCTTCCTCATTGCTAGTCCTGTCAAAACTGTGATGATTTCATTACATCATTTTTTTTTTTTTTTTTTGAAGCATGTTGTCAGTGAAATAGAGTGTGAAATCCATAGGGGAAAATAAAACTGAAATCCGAAATGTACTATTTACAGAAGAGCTTAATGTATCTTTCTCTTTAATGTTGAAAAGTTCACTCCAGACTAATGTGTGTGTGATAGAGAGTGGATAGCCTACATTTGAAGATTTTTATTTTCCTCGAGTCCTTAGTTTCGGTGTCAGATATAAGCCCTCTTGAGTACCTGAACAGATTTCTTCCTTCGAATGGGACATTTAAGAGGTCCTCCAAGCTGAAAGAGCTTGATTAAATGTGTGGAAGCTGTTTTGAAACGAAATATGAACTATTCACTGTTCAGTCCACTGATTCTTTGTTGTACTGCCCCATCTTCTTCAAGAAAAAAAAAACATTTTAATAGATTTCTGCCTCAGGCAGTTTGTCTTATCCAGAGAAATTCCCCCAAATCCAATGCCTCCTCTTATGATATTAGTAAATGTTTCATGCCAAACCTAATGAAATCCCAATTCTCATACTGACATCTAGTGTTGGCCTATGGAATGGAACTCTTCTGAGACTGTAACCATAGAAACACATAGACATAGAAGAAGTTGTCCTGACCTTTCTTGCGATGATCTGCTGCTAATATCATACAAGGACTCGGTGCTTGTGTAAATAAATTAGTATAAATAAATAAACATTACTAAATAAAACAACACAATAAAAAAATATTACTGTAAGGCTGTTTTCCTTTGAAATATCAAACCCAGCTGAATTTAATAATCACAAATGAGTCAACAGCAGTATATAACTAATCTTAAAATTGTATATGACGTATAAGTATGACGTATGACGTGTCTAAAGCATAGGCCTATTGGTCAAAAGTGTCTACCATTAAGGTGTTCAGTCATGCTTTCTGTTTTCCATTTTCAAGATAAATGAGCACGTTATGAGCTTTGCCCTATAGACTGTATAGCTTTCAGTCCACAATTTTACCTAGTATTACTATGGAACGTATCATCATTACTCAGATGAGCAGTCTGATATACAGCATTAAAATGACGAATATAATAGGGCATTGCTGACTGCTAAATGCCACGATTGACCAATCAGAAAGTATTGCTTTAAAGTTATTTTGCTTTGTATCCTTACTGTGACTCTCTGAACTGCAGAGTGTGTTTATTGCATGCTTGTGCACCTCATGGTGTATCTCATGGGAAGCGATTACACACGACATCATGCAGTGGCATGCCGATCCTGATACAAACTCTTTCAGTATATGCACACTTCAGACATAAAACCGGAAGGCTTTGCTGGCTGTTAGGTTGGATCCAGATGATATGCTATTTTGCTCTGATGTGAATGAGTTCTACTGCTGAAACACCCTCCTGTTCCCAGTGTTTGCTTTCTCTCCCTGGATACACAGCAGTTATGCTCTGGCTTTATTAGGACAAGCTCAATACATCTGCTGTGCCTATTTCGCCTAAAATGTTATGAAACTGTGATGTACAAGAAGCTACCTCTCAAACTTGCCAAACATGGCAGTTGTTGGCTAGAATAAAGTGCTCAGAAGCACAGGGATGCAATTCTGATGACTGACAAAAAAAAAAAAAAAAAACACTTTCTTTTATATGCACCAAACAGCCTGGTCTACAAATAATCTGCTGTTCAACCTCCCTCATTATTGTTTAGAGGTTTGTGGTGTGTTTTTGAGTGTTTTATGTTTATGTCTGAGGTTTCACATGACTGACAAAAGCTGAAAGAAATGACAGAAAATAGCTAATTATGAATAAGTTCATAGCACAAGACAATTACAGTACAATGCTAAATTGCGTTTTTTTTTTTTGTGTGTGTATTAAATTGAAAAAAAGTGTCTGTAAAGACATTTATAATGTTACAAACAAATTATATTTCAAATTGATGCTGTTCTATCTGTTGGTTTCCACACACAAAAAAAAAAATATATATATATATATATTTATTGAGCAAATCAGCATATTATAATTATTTCTCAAGGATCATGTGACGCTGAAGACTGGATTAATGGCTGCTTACAATTCAGCTTTACTATCACATAAATAATTTACATTTAAACATATAATCAAATATGACCGTTTTTTTTGTTATTGTAATAATATCCCTGTTTTTACTTGTTTTATCAAATGCATCCTTGGGTATAGCATAAGGGACTTAATTTGTAGAACAATGACAGTGGTATTAATCTTGTTGAATGTGTGTTGAGTTGAAGCTTTATTTTACCTGAGTTATTTATTAGTATTTTTTTTTTTTTTTTTTTTTGCTGTCGTATAGTATAGTATAGTATAGTATAGTATAGTATAGTATAGTATAGTATAGTATAGTCTTTCAAATGTGCATTTAAAGGGTATTGGGTAATTTCCAATTACATTTTCTTCTCACAATAATTTTATAAAAAGAAACATTTAATGTGTCTATAAGGAATATAGTAACAGGAGAATGTCTTTATTATGAAATACTTCCTCAATACTTCACATGAAAAAAAAAAGATTATTCTCTGTTAGAAGTTATATTGACTGAAGAAGAGACCTGATGTTATGCATTATGTTTTATTTTCTTCGTCACTTTCTGAAATCTCTCAGTCCTGGGAATTGTTCCCCCCATAGTGCTTCTTCGAGGCCTGAGGCAGCAGTGGGTAGATCTCATTTTGAGCTTTATAAGGCGAATGCCTAATCTACAATCGCATGGAAAAGTAAAGTGGATTTTAGCACTTCAAAGAGGTTTTTCATCCCGAAGATTTCCGCAATAATTTGTTAATATTGGGTTTAACCTTTCATCCCCTCTATTTCTTGTTTACTCTGTCAATTTTTCCCTCTATTTCCCTCATTGATACTTATGTTCACTGTCTGAACTGGATAAAATGATAAGAGCTTATTGAGCTGAAATGGGGACCAGACTTTTTGGATGAGGAATGAAATAAGCGACTGCAGTAGCTCACAAGTTCTGCATGACGATATTAAAACGTGTGTATCTTGAACAGAGGGATTGGATGGAAGTGAAGGAATGTGTCATTAGTAAAGGCCAACTAAGTGCTAGCAACTATAGACCATAGATCAGGCAAATCAAATAAGTAACAGCAAACATTTGTAAATAAACATGTTTTTTTTTTTTTTTTTATGATACATTTTACAACTCTAGGCCTTTGTGTCAATCCATTTATTTTGAAAATTGGAAGACAACATTTAGCAGGTCCCAATTATGGGATATCACAAAAACCTCTTCTGGCTCATTAAAAACAGAAATAAATGAGCTAACCTGAAATAAATGCTATAAAATTCCATCCTAAATTGTAATAATTCATTGCAATGTGACACTTTCCATTACGCACCAGGTTAATCAAATCTCACACGCATTTTATCAAATGCTAATATGCTGGCAAGCTTGAGAAAACAAACAGCGACTAATGACTCTCGCAACATTTACAAAGGTTTTAACAAAGTCATATCCAATATTTGCATTTTGTAAATTAAATGGCACAAATTAGAATTGTGGGAGTTTGATTTATGATCCATTGCTGGAATGTCTTGCAGTTAAAAGTTGGTAAATTAATTGCTATTCTCATATGTCTAATTATAGGTGTCCTACTCAAATTACATTAATTAATATCTATAGGCTACTGGATATAGCAACCAGAACTAATCAATTACATTTGCCTGTCTAGTCTATTAAATTATCATATTTGTCAGGATATCACTGGCTCATACAACCGTGAAACACAGAATATAGACCTTAGTGTGTGCTTTTTTCTTTTTCTTTTTTCTTTTTCATGTGACAGATATGTAAAGATACCATTGTTCAGATATATAGAGGAAGCACATGTGAGATTAGGTTTAAGAAACAAGAGATCATGTCTCCTTTTACTCTTTATTTAATGTCATTGGCATCTTGAAAAAAAAGTAGCGAATACATATTATTTATGATTGTTAGGCAAATTCTTATGAATTTAAATTAGTTCCATTATATCCTTCAGTAACCTTCCGATTAACAATCCTTCCGATTAAATAATATCATACATGTATTCCTTTAACAACAACAACAAAAAAATCTAATTTTTATAATGGATCACCTGAGGCAGATTGTCTTTTTTTCTATATTTTCCAGTTGAAAGCGCTATTCCAGGTCTGGCTGTACCTGCATTTCCACTGAGACCTCAGTCTCCTTGACCACTTCACCTTGTGTTTGTAGGCATTAATTTCTATGTGACATGATCATAGCAATCAGGTGTCCCAAGAGCACCTATCTAGCGGTCAGAATAACAATTGTAAAGTCCTTTAGCCACCAGCAGATGGCAGTCTTGATCTATTTTGACTTAAACCTTTGCCATCAAGCCTTAACGTCTTGACTTACTTTTCCCTTTCGAATGCTAGCAACACATGAAAGGTACATTTGTTGAAAAACTGTCCTAGTAGCAGCCGCAGTGAAACATAATCCAATATAAAATAATCTGATCAATTTTGAGTAGCCTCCGTCTCAGAAATTGGTTTTAAAGTCTTGTTGTTGCTATCAGATACAAGCAGATACAACAGTGTAGAGTAGACCATACAAGATTTTCTTTGTATAGGCGATACAGTATGTATTTATTATTCATTTAAACTGTTATTTTTATTATTGTTATTTCCATTTTCACCTCAAAGCTTTTTCCATACGGACATTCTTCTTTTTGTCCTACTTCTTAAGGCACTGAGCCAGGTTTCTATAACGCCTGGAGTAAACAAAGTCCCCTATTTTGTGACACACCCTGGGTAAGTGACCCATTTTCACCACATGTTATTGAAAAAAGAAAGTCATCTGTGCATGAAAAAAGACTCTCATGCATATAGATGTAATTCCGCAGCATGGATATGTTCAGCTTCATTTTATTCAAATCAACAGATGAACTCAAACTCCACATTCTCAGCTTCAATTTGTCAATGACCTTGTTCCTCCTATGATTTCACACTTTTTTAATGGAATAGGCTATGTAGTGCTGTCAGAAAACCAATCTCCAGTTGTTTTTCACCTATTTATAAATGTACGGTGAGGGGTCAAGACTGGCATTAATCAGAACAGATGCAGATCTAGGTAAGTGCCAATGGAGAGTCCCTAGAGTTTGTTCGTATCTGCAACACGCCGCTGCTTCTCACACTTTGACTCTGGGCGAGAGCGCAGAGTAAAGGAGACCAGACGTCAGGCGCAACTTTCTAACCCAGCGCTGTCATCGGCACCCACACCGGGCCCGTTACAATTAATTTACCATCACCAAAAGGCCCCGGCACTTCAAAAAGCTTCACATCCAGCTCCATCTGGCACCAAAACATGCTTGCTGTGATGTTAAATCTGGAACTGCAGCACAACACCTTACAGTACATCCACCAGCAATTGTTGAATGATGGCAACATTTTAAGAGTTGGCCCATCTTATCAGCATGCAGGTCAGTGGCATATTAATCACTTCACTTTCATTCTATTCATCAACATATGACCTTGCATCCACCACCACCTCTTTAAGACACCATAAACTTGCTTTCAATATTAGAATTTTTATTTTTTATTCTCTGCTTGAAATCTGAAAAAAAAAAAAAAAGCACAAAGAAAAAAGGAAGCCGGAATAAACTTCACCCAGACAGGCCGGTCCTTTATCTAAATGGAATCAGTCACCCAGCATTATTAAACACTGAATGGACACGCTAGAATCGTGCGCTTTGTGGCACTGTGGCAGAAATAGCCTGCCAGCGTGGCTTAGTGAGCCGTGCTCATATTTATTTATTCTGCTCTACCCAGAAACACCTCTGATGCTCCTGGGCAGTGGCCTCTTCCTGCTATCAAAGGCCATCCCCCAATGCAGTTCAAAAGATGGATGGTCTCGGGGGTGGGGTCGTCATGAAAGGTAAGATCAAAAACACAATGGGCCGTCCAGCTGCCCAGCCAGGCCTCGAGAGGAAGAGGAAGGACTGCTGATCTTTGTGGGGGGAAAGTTGACAGGCTTCATTTGTCAGATCTTCTCAAGCTGCCCTGCCTTGGCACTCTAGACGTCTCTTTGCAGGGAATGTGCCTTTACAGGACCCATATACTAACTGCAGTTTATATAGGAGAATAGGTAAATAAAATATCTGTATTTTTATTCATGACATGACATTGATGCTGCTATTGGAAATATGTGATAAAAAATTGTACTTATAAAAGTCAAAGTTATTTTTAACCTATAACTCAGTATCAACTGAAGTCATAAGTTAGAAAAGCTTGAATTTGGAATGTGATCATTTACATATACCAATCAAAAGTTTAGGGTCAGTACATTTGTAAAGAAATCAATGCTTTTATTAAGAAAGATCATGTGACACTGAACATTCACCTTTGCCATCACATGAATAAATTACAGTTTAAAATATATTAAAATAGAAAACAGTTATTTTAAACCATAAAAACATTTGACTATATTACTGTTTTTACTGTATTTTTGATCAAATACATGCCACCTTGTTGGGCATAAGATATTTATTTTTTAAATAAATAAATATTGACCCCAAAATCTTGAATTTATTCCCTTGTCTAGACTGTCTATACACAGGGGTATGAACACCATTGTATAACCATGGTCTATTGACAATCTGATAAAGATAACTCTGAGGATCTGAATATGAAAGAATATTTAAGATTGTTTCACTTGAATTTTGAATATGGAAGACTCCCAAGGCAACTAATAGCCATTTACATATTCTATGTAAATACAATGTTTTGTCGTTTACCCTTATATTTTTGTACAATTCAGAATGCATTGTTTTCTTTTCTGAATGCAAGTCATCTAAACCCTGAGGCTTTGAAGCAGCCTCAAGCTATGACACACCCACTGTACACAGAATTGAGTTTTTGTTGGAAAACAGTTTTGAAAAGTTACACTTGGTGCCAATTCTATAACTGTCTATAATTATATAACTCTGGCAAAGGTGCCCTGGTGAAACAAGAGATTTGTTAATGCTGACATCAGCCAAAGAAACAGATATCTGCAGATCCTTTGTAATAGGGATTGTATTTGACCTTTTGTTATATTGGCCGGTCAATTTACTTCATTTGCACACTTAGTTAACTGTGTAGGTACATGACAGACAGGGTATTAACGGTTGTGTCTTCCGAACTGTTAATATTCATGAAGAGATCTCTTTTGACCAGGGCATGATTTATTTCATAAGCTTGTCATCTATAGCATACTCTGAAGCTTATGGTAATTTTACAAGGGCTCTTTAACTCACAAAAGACTGCCATCTTACATTGATTGGAGCATCTGATGCAAATTACTGTCTTCATAGAGCAGAGTAACCTATAGTTCACATTCCTTTCCAATGAGAACTATGCGTGTTGAATTAATGCCTTCAATAAAGACATGAAAATGTGTGGGTATTTTGCCTTTTGTATAGTCTGTGTAATTAATTCAGAAGAAAGATAAGCTACATTTTATGTCAAGTTAATGTAGCACCAAGGGATTCACAAACCAGCAATACACTGAAAATAAGGCTTTACAGTCTGATCCCATAGGATAACGTTTTAAGTTTCTGCAATTCCATAGGGGAACTATTTTAAGTTTTATGAGTCTTTAGAAAACTATAGCCTACTTATGTACAATGAATATACCTGCCTGAAAGAAAACATGTAATGTAACCGCCCACATGTTTTCTTCCTCAAACAACACTAAAGTTAAATAAAGAACAGCGAGAAACTGTCTTTGATAAGATCCACTGAAGTACCAGCAAATCTACCAAAAGTACCGAATGTGATCTATCACACAAACAGCACAAAGTCAGAAAAACCTTAGCATAAACGCACTTCTCATTTCTTTGAGGTCAAGGAGAAACTGAAGGACTCCCTTTTCCTGTGTTTCTCTTTCCTCATAAATATGCATGTGCCTGGGCTATGGGGATGCCATTGAGTATCCTTGTTTTCTGACCTCTTTAGCAAGTGTTAATCCACGAAAAGGCTAGACCCATTTCACAAAGGTGTACAAGCCCTGCCCATCTCCCTGGAGCTTCAACCAAGACTGAGAATTTGTGGAAGATAAGTACCAAAAATGGCTGCATTGATGCTCTGCACTGATAAAGTACAGAGAATCAAGCTGTGAAGGTTACACAAACATGATTTATGAATGAGTTTTCATTGCTTAATTTGTCTTTCCCCTTACTCAAAGAAAATATATATTTATATATGAATGATCACTATATTCAATTATTTAATGGTATATTAGTTTAGTTGAGCTTATTTATATCAGGACAATGTGCAGTTACATTAATAAGATGGCTGCACCAGATTTAGCACTATGCTAATTTCCATCTGTAGTCCTACACAATTAAAATTAAATAGATAAAAATTACATAAAAGTCAATTAACATTATATAACAAGAAATTGTATAACGAAAATGGTTAATACAATATAAAAAGGCAATTTACTAAGAAAATACAATATATAAAATGCACATTACCAATTTGTGTACAGAATTAGTCATGTTACAAAGTATTTTCAGTATTGAAAATATACAGACAAATAGATTGTGTTAATATATTACAATATATTGAATAATACATAAGAAATCACCGCTTTAATATATAAAAAAATATGTGACAATATATATCATAATATATGTAATTTTATATTCAGTAATACACTTCATAACATATAGATGTACATGTATTAAGATATGGAACTGCGTGTATATATTGAAAATATATATTTACTCATGCAGTATATACACACACATATAATGTCATTTATTTATTATATTTGATAATTATTTGCATTATATACGTGTCATATTTTCATATATACGTAACAACAGCACAAGCACACCTGGATGTACTATAGTATTTAGCAAATAGTTTACCACTGTGCTGAAGAGTGCACATCCATTACTTTTTAAATAAAGTAAGTCTTATTAGTGTTTGGCCAATCATCAACTGATCACAGGCTCTACTCTTTGCTCTACTCTTTGAAACTCTTTTCATTGGCGGAGCAAAAACATAAAATGCAACCTGAATATCGTATTGAAAAAGTTAGTTACTTAATATAAATTGATTGTTTAATAAACTGTTGTATAAAAGCAATATCACACTCACATGCACAATTGTGAGTGTGCTATTATTAACTTAATGTGTATATGTATGTGTGTGGCGTGTAGATAAAGGTCCATAGCATCTCTTTGAGTCATGCAGCTGCTCACTGAGCAATGTTAAAAATATTTCATTTCATTGCTTTGCCTTAAACAAGAATGACAGGTTATGGGGGAAAACACCCATAGCAGTGGAATTGCTTGTGCAAATTGCTAGTGTAACACTTAAAATCACAACATATTAGAGACAAATAAATATGAATGGCCATGGAAATAAAGAACATTTTAGAAGTGCGTGTTTCTGGAAAGATCTAGGGCAATGAGTTACTTGATTTGAAAACTGCTCTTGGCTATTTCCCCCTACCCACACACTCTTCCTCTATGTTCCCTCACACTCTCTGAGCTGTCCAGCATGATTATAGGCCAAATCACTCCTACCCTGTCATGGCAGTTATTAATGAGGGTATATATTACTCTCCTAATTAGCTGTGACACTGAACATGTCATCTGGATCAAGATTAAATGTATGACAAACACTACATTCTGATAAATAGATGCCACTTACACCTGGAAAAGCACTTTATCCTCGGCATAAGCTAAATCTTATACCTTTCATTATTTGCATGTTCTGATGTAAATACATGTCTAATTAGGGAAGAAGAAAGTAAAACTAAATTGTGGAAATTGCTGTTCTAGAGTAATGATGGCATGGCAAGAAAGTTTTTTTTTTATGTTTTATGAAATTCAAAGAAATAAAGCATATTGCAATATCACTTGATTCACCTTAAAATGGGAAGAGTAGCACAGCTTCTGGACTTCATCTGATTAAAACACCTCTGGGTCTCGCTGGCAGTGGTGGACCGAAACACAAACAAAAAAACAAATATTATTTCATATCATACATAAAATTCTTACTGTGTACTTTTGTGAAAATGAAGCCAAAGATGTGATGTGTGTGTCTATCATTATTGGCATGTCCCTATAATAATTCTACGTAAATATAACTGAATTCTGGTAGTTCTATTTTTTTTTTCTCTCTCCAAAAATTATTTTAAAATAAATTACAAATTAAACAAAGAAAATGTATAAGAAACAATATTACTACACCATGCAACAGAAGCAGTAATATTAGATTTACAACCAGTGTTGGGCAAGTTACTTAAAAAAAGTAATTAGTTATAGTTACTAGTTACTTCTCACAAAAAAGTAACTCAGTTAGTAACTGAGTTATATCATTACAAAAGTAACTAATTACCAGGCAAAGTAACTATTGCGTTACTTAAAAAAAAAAAAAGGTGAAATATCTTGGATACCCCCAATATGTTAAATGAATGAAATGGACACTAAATAGAACAAATTATTATTATAAAACATTGTACACTAGTTTAATGTTGCTGTGGGACAATGTGAGAAACATTAAATATTAAAATATTATCATTACTATAGTGGAACAACTAAACACAATAGATGGTTTAGAACTTTTAATAATTATTGCAAAGACCACAACTGGCCAACAAATCCAAAAATAAATGACCGGTATGCTTCTTAAGAAATGTACCAAAAATAAGTAATAAAAAACATACATAGGCCTACACATACACTCTTTGTAGTGCAAATTAAAATGATAAAACCTTTACAACTGGTAGACATACTGTATAGCCTACTTGAAGTATTTTCTTCCTCACAAAAGTAAACAGTTTAACTAAAAGTGTTCTCAGTATAATACTGAACAATGTACCAACATAAATATTAATAATAATAATAAAATATAATATTTTGGGGGTTTATTTTTTATAACCTAGAATGTCATCATCAGAGGATATTTAAGCCAAATTCTAGTCGTGTTTGCCGCACGTGTTCACAACCGGTCAAACAAAGATGTTTTTTGGGAACGTTCCCTGCAGGTTATTTTGGAGTTTTATTTTATAACCATGTAAACTAATTAAAACGTTGCAAATGATAAACTCTTTTATGCTCGGACACACTCGGTCTCTCTCGCGAACTGTCGAGCGGGCTCTCGGACGAACACACTCGGTCTCTCTCGCGCACTGACGACGTTCGCTTCGCTTTCTTCCAGTCCGGCACCTCGAAACACACACACACCCACACACACACACACACACACCAGAGAAAAAAGTTTGCAGTTCCTATGGCGGAGAAAGAGCCCGATCGGTGAACCGAACCGCTTCAGTGAACTCAATTATAGTAACGGCACATTTTATTGTCAGTAACGGTAACTGCGTTGTAACGGAGGAAACAGTAATTAGTTAGATTACTCGTTACTGAAAAAAATAACGCCGTTAGTAACACCGTTTATTTATAACGCCGGTATTCCCATCACTGTTTACAACACATTGTGATCTAGTGAAATCTGAATTATTCAATCACATGCAGGACCAACAAAGCACAGACATTTTTTTAAGCTCACTGACATTTGACAACACATTTTAGAATCTAAGCAAAGTTATTCCATTCTTTGACATGAAATGTGCAACATATGCATTATTACAACTCCCAGTTGCTTTGAACTCAGAAAACTGCATATCAAATCTCCGATACTGAAAGGCACCTACTGTGCTTTCAGAAATGATGAAAGGTTACCGGTCAAAAACTTAGCTTAATTATAGTCTCTGGCTATTGGGAATTCATCTGTCACTTACATTAGTGATTAAGGTTTACAGTTTGTCAATCACCTGTGTTCCCCCTGAGCAAACATACAATGTGTGAACCACTCATTTGACCTCACCATCAATGGCAGCACAGCATGCCCTTTTCCAACAAAACTTATTACCAAATGAACATCAGAATGAAACAGTCTGTGGTAGCCTTTGAACACGTCAGTGCAACAGAGACAAAAGGTGATCTTGCTTCAAGGTTCTCTGCTTGTGAAAGGTATCTGAATTGCACCCCACATACACAATACAAATCACCTTCTCTGTCATTTCCTGTCATCAGTGAAAGCTCCACTAACCCTGACTAGAGAGAGTAGCTCACCGGCTGGACTGTCCAAAGGTATCATAATGCTTTCTAAATTCAAATCCCTCACTGGACTAGTAAGGCTTGCGGGAGGATGGAAAAAAAACTGGTCATCAGGCTCAATATATAACCCTGATCCCATTAGAGACAGACCCGCAAAATTGAAGAGAGGCATTATGAGTCTTAGTGTAAGACAGCAACCAGAGGATTGTTTGATGGAGGTCAGAGAGGCTCTCCCATGCTGCTGAAGCACACATTTTGTTTGAACCCCTCGAACAGATTTGCTCTAGGCAAAATGTATCATTTCCAGATCTGAACCCACTGAGACATGAACTGCACAGGGGCAGGTGACTGATCCGGTTCTACTGCTTGTCTGTTGGGTAATACTGCATGCATGAAAACACAGGTCTGTCCATAATACACTGGTGCAAAGTCTCTCTGTAGCCCGTGGCCACTTTTAATCTGCAAACCCTCTGGAATCCCAGTGGTATCACAGGTGTATAATTAGCCTCCTGCTTCCTGTACCAGACAACATGGTTTAGAGCTGACTATTTCTACCTAATTTATTGGTTGTTTGTATTTGCATTGTTTTGTCTAGAAGATCTTAAAAGCAGATTCCCATACTGTTAAATAAAATAGTTAAGCTGGGTGCATACTGTACGATTTAGGCCACAATTTGGCCGCCTGAAACTTATTTTGAAAATCCAAAAAAATTATTCTAATCCTAGGCTATAATCTGAAGTCTTTGATCATCAATTTGTTCACTAACAGGCCAGTAATGACCATTGCGATCAAATTTGACCTCAGATTTAATTCTGGCAGTCAGGGGCGGATCTAGGGGGTGGCCAGGGGTGGCCGTGGCCACCCTTTGCCTAAGCTTGGCCACCCCTTTGGCCACCCCTCTCACAACTGCTGTTTCTGTCTCTTTTTTTATTGTCAAGAATTAAGTTTTTTAAACGCAGAACCGTCTCTTTAAGACCACAAAAAAACCTTTAAAAAACGCGCACTCCAACTACACTTCAGCGCCAGCGCAAGTCAAACGAGTGCGGAAATGTGCAGGTGCCGAACGAGCTTCAGCAGAACAACAGACAGTGATATACGCATAGTAAATATAGAGTCAATGTTTCTCAACTGGTTTGCAAGACCGTCGCTAGTGTGCAGTCAAAGAAACAACAAGCGTAAATCTTTGTTTTTCTGATGCCACTTTTATTTTGACTTCTGTCAGATGCTGAGAAAAGCGGCGCGCGTTGTCCTACATCAGTTGGCTATCTTCGGTAAGATGAGATGTTGTCAGGCCAAATTTCAGTAAAACTAACTTTCCTGTCCTGTCAGCCGTTGTACTGTGCTCGCTGTGCGCAAATGCGGCGTGTTTTGACGTCAATTGACTCGTGAAATAATCAAAAAGGCGATTAAAGCTGTGTCAAAACTGTATGCATGCATCATGTATTTGTTATGTGTCACATCTGTCTGTAATAATAATAATAATCTGCTATGTGAGATCACAATATAAGGCACAAACTGATGTCATTTTTAAATGTAGCCTTCAAATAAATGTGAGCACTGTGCATTTGTACTAGCTGGCGTTAATTTTTAAAGAGGACACAAAATGGATAATTTTTAAACCCATAAAATAACTAATTTTACATTCTGGCATTTATGTGCTGTTGACTTCTGCGTTGTTCACATTCTTGCACATGAGGATTCAAAAAAAAATTTGTTTCCCTTTTTAATTTAAGTAGCCTATTATAGAACTGTTGCAATTATTTATTTTGACAACTAATTTAGAAAAGTTAAACATAGAGTGTTTACTTTTTCAGTTGCAACTTTTTTTTTTGACAAACTCAGAATTGGTTGAAGAATTCAATGATTATGTAAAATTCACTGAAGGTTTATTCATCTTTGAGCTACAGTAGTTATCTGCATGTCTCAGTCATTCATGAAGGTGCAACAATGTAGAACAAGCTATTGGGTGTTTTGAGAACCAGAAGCAAGCTAACTGAGCAAGTTGAACTTAGTGTGTGCCCCTTTATTAATATGCCTGAGGTGGTGAATAATAATAATAAAAAAGATAAAAATTCACTCAGTATTCCATGATTCCTAATTCACTACTATCTCAATTACAATTAAGTATAAATTAACTGTATTCAGTTGTGTAGGCACTAAAACAATCCAATACTTATAGTCAAACTCATTTTTAAATTAAAATGATAAAAATGTCTGTGCCACCCCAGACTGTTTGCTGGCCCTTGCCTGGCCACCCCCATGAAAAAATCCTGGCTCCGCCACTGCTGGCAGTGTCAGAAGATTTGACTCACAGTCCTGCAGTGTGACTTCTACAACAGCCGTCAAATTGTCATTCAAGACAAGCCATGACCAAAATTAACGTTAGAGATTTCTTTGTAGTCACCATTTCAATCTCTCGTGTAATGTAGCTCACTGGCACCAGACCTGTCATTGATTGGTGAAGTAAAACTCCGGAAGAGTTTTCTTGTGTGCGTCCGTTTTTAAAACGTGGGCAATTGTTCTAGGGGAACCCCTGTCCGTAGAAATTCAAGGTCTCTCCAAGAGATGAATCAGCAGAAAAATCAGTGTGATGGCCACACAATGTGTGCCACTGCACCATGAACATCTCGGGACTCGAGTCTGTAGCCAAAGCTGAAGCGGTCTCATATGCATCAACCCAACCGGCGTAACACTGCCAAGGACAACATATGCCTCAGGAGACTCTAAATTGTTTCAGTGGAACCTCTGTTTTATCCCTGAACGTCTTCACGGTGTTCAGCATCGACTAAGCGTGCTCGTTCGTGAGTCCTACCGTTTCTCTGCACTGGGGAGAGCTTGATCTTTTCCCAGTTGACCTGAAGTCCCAAACAGCTAAAGTGTCTGAGCACCAGGTCCATGTGTGTACACAACAAATCTCAAGAGTGAACTAGGTTCATCTTATCATCAAGTTACAAATCATGCGAATGCCCACTTTCTTTAATGGGGCAAGAGCAGCCTCTGCAATTTTCGTGAAGATGCGAGGACCCAGGAGGACCCTGGACAGAAGTCTGGGATGATTCTGCCAGTGGAAGGCGTTTTGCGGGCATAAATGCACCGCAACTGCATGATCCACCTTTGGAAAGTTTGTATACTCCCTGGCCATCCCACCATCAAGGGTAGTGACGGTGGAAGAGCTTGTGAAGCAGGACCGGACAGTGAAAGATGCCCTCTATGATTTCATTAGCTCTTTATGCACTTCCAGGAAGAAAGGCACTGGGGCCGGGCACTGCTGTGAGTCGTGTTCCAAGCCTGGATACCAATCATCCAGCCGCAAACTCTCGGGACTGGGCAGAGGATTCAGATCCAGGCAGATGTTCACAGCTGATGTTGTGGAATCACACAGGTGAACACTCTCTGCACTTACCCATGCACTGCTTGGAGACAGGCCGCTGAAATGCACCGTAACATCAGCAACTCGCTTTTTCCAGAGATGAATGAAATGAGCTTGTGTATGACACTCGCTCGGTTATGAAGAACAAATCTGAATGAGTGATGCACACGGTGTCCCTTTTATACAGACAAGTCCGGGGGTGTGGCATGCAAATTCCACTCAACAATTCTCATTAGCCTTTTCTCAAATATCAGAGGTGTATGGGGCTCCCAAGTGCGACCACTAGTGTCAATCATCAACATCACATCGAATTGACTGAAAGAGAGAATAGTGTTTCAGTGATTTCTGAATTGTAAAAAAAAAAAAAAACAAAAAAAAAAATTGCCTAAATACATAATACATCTTCTCAGTCAGACCATTTATCCTTTTTTTTTTTTTATAAAATGCATTTAAAAAATCTCCTCCAATTATACATCATTAGGTTAATTCATAGCATGCTTGATCTTCGTCAAAATCAATCAAAGCAATTTGGACTAAAAACAAACAGTATGCCTAGGCTGAGGATCCAGCGTATGTTACAAATCATAAACATGTCAAGAGAGTTTGCCAATCCAGTGTTTTGGTGTGCATGCAAGAGCATAAAGCATAACAAGGAGAGAAAATAAGATGACAAACTAAAAGCATTTACACCCAACTGTAATCAAGTAGTGTTTGTTATTCCATAAAACAGCAATAAAAGCATCTTATAAATCTGTACCAGTACAGTAATTTGAGGTTCTCAAGTGTTTTCGGCCAGTTCGTATGCCCAACTAATTTAACGTATTTCAAGCACACTCTCCTATCTTACTTTTAATTAATTCTATAAATCATTATTAATAACCTTTAAAGCTTCCCATCTGCATGCCTGTAATCACCATAGTCAATCTTTGGTGTCAGTTTTGATTGCCAATCCATGTCCTCCTCTAATTGACCTTGTCCACTGAGGGAAGAGGAAAGCGAATTGCCTTCCCTTTTGATAGTCGATTTATTCCTGCGCTGAATGATGATTGCTTAGATTTTGTTCTGAAAATTTAATTAAATCTTGTCTCTTTGAGAGGCAGAAGGAAATGGCAGAAGCAGGTGAGCATGGGGTTAAAACATGAGTATATATTATGTAAAGAGGTGATATTATTGATCTTTATAGATTCATTCAAATTCAGTTTAAAAAAGATGCAGTTAGAAGTATGATAGCTTGTTGTTGCCAATGACTAAGCTGCTTGACGAGCAGTGACTTTCGTTTTGTTAGTATTCCATCTAAGATTTTATGGGTCATATGCTGTGGCAGACTTGTTATCGTTCCCAATCTGTTAGAATTATCATTAAAGAGGTGGTTGATTATGATTTCACTTTTCTAACTTTAGTTAGTGTGTAATGTTGCTGTTTGAGCATAAACAACATCTGCAAAGTTACAACACTCAAAGTTCAAAGCAAATAAAGATATTTGCTTTTAAAGAAAAGGACTACAACAAACGGCTGGTAGGAACTACATGACATTCCTCATGGGTTAGTGACATCACCAACCCTAAAATTTACATAAACCCCGCCCCAGGGAACACAGTCCATGTTGAGAAGAGGAAGAGTTGTTGTAGTCGAGCATGTCAGCTCAAGATGTCACATTCGTCTTTTCACATGCAATAGAAAGTCACTCTGTGTGCATCTCACAAGAGTTCCTATACGAGCGATTTATAGATTACCATGACAGAATATGCTAATTGAAGATAGTTAACTCCACATCAGCAACATAAATTCATCAACCATTCAGAGATGTCCTGTTGCATTCTACATGTTTTCACTTCTTCTTGAGTCTCTCCATCTCTGTCTGACTCCGTTTTAACATTAAAAGCAGAACAGTTTCTGTCATTTTAGTGTTTCTGCGTGAAGTGATCGCAGGTGCTAACACACACACACCTGCCCCCTGCAGCAGGCAATTTGCATTTAAAGGGCTGGGCACAAAACTGTGTTTTTGCTTACCCTCAAAAAGTGACAACTTTAACATGCTATATACAAATATCTGTGGGGCATTTTGTGCTAAAACTTCACACACACACTCTGGGGACATCAGAGATTTATTTTACATCTTGTGAAAAGGGCATAGAGCAGGTAGAAGCTACAGGTTTTACAGAAGGTCCACTCAAGTGCCTCATACATCCCTGTCCCATTTCCAGTTTTACATTTTTCACTTCCACAAACTTCCATTAAAAAATAAAATCAATATACTATAGTTAGGCTGTGAAAAAAGCTGCATCTTCCAAGCCAACGCATCGTCAATTCGTCTTTTACATGTTTTTCTTGGTCTTCAGTTGCTCATATAAGCTAAGGTGTGCATAAAAGGAAATGTTGCATTGTGTTTATCAATTTCAGTGTTGATGTCATGATTCTGCCCTTGTGTCCTTGGTTTTCTCTAGTCTTGACGCAGGATAATGACAGACCCATGGTTTGTGTGCAAGCACATGGCCTTTTGTTTGGGCTGTGTGCTTGTGTTGTCTCGTCACTTTACCCCGCCCCCTTGTTCTCGTCGTTTGTCTTCATTGCTTCATTAGTATCACCTGTTGTCCCTCTCCTTTTCTCCCCTATTTAATCCCCTTGTGTTTGTTGTCTTGTGCGGGTTCATTTCGTAATCACTCCTTCGAGTAGCCTTTTCAGAGTTTTGTCAAAGAGCTGTTTAATCTTGTATTTGCTGTGAGTTTATAGTGTAGTTAATTGTCCAGTCTTATTAGTCTTTATTTTCCCTACATGTGTTTGCCTCCTCGTTGGTTTTGTTTTCCCAGTTTTTCCTGTCTTTAATAAACCTTTGTTAATTGCATACTGTCTGCGTTTGGGTCCATCACGAGAGCCGTGACAGTTGAGGGTAATGCATTTCAATAATATGAGTTACGTATTCAGATTACTTGTTCAAGTAATGAGTAATGTAACGAGTAATGTAACAGTTCAAATAATGCAAGTTACTTTGCTTTCCCATTTAATGACACCTCTCCTGTCCCCATGTTGAGAAAAAAAGGTGTAAGGTGCAGAGGTGACGTGTGTGCTGTGTAAACATGATGGTTATTGTAGGTCTAGACTAAATGTGAGCATGCATTTACTCAGCTCACTTGCGCAAAAATAGATTCAATAGTCATTGAAGGAAAAAAAAAAATGCTCAAAATGAACAAAAACAGTGAAATGCAAACTCAGAATATTATGAAATCATGCACTATACGTAAAATAACACAAACAGAATGTATTTAAACTCACTTTATTAACCAATGTCTTTGCTGCTGACTAATTCAAGTAATAAGTGATGATGACTTTAAATAAACATCACCATGTTTCATTCTTTTGTTTTTATTGCTGAACTTTCTTCTTCGTTGTCATTTCACTTTTGGTGTGAAAGGGCCTTTACATTTTCCAAAAATATGACTTTTTTTTATGTTATTTTTTATTTTTAAAACTAACAAGCAAGGCCAGCCCAGAAAATAAAAGCAAAGCAAAAGTAACATAACACATTACTTTCCATAAAAAGTAACTAAGTAATGCAATTAGTTTTTTTTAGACGTGACACAATATTGTACACATTACTTTTAAAAGTAACTTTCCCCAACACTGTTTAATTTATGTCTTTTACTTACCAGTGTAACATTGACAGTTGATTTTTTAGCTATTTCACTACAACTTTATTATTTTGTTTAAATGCACATGATTAGACATTTTTTCAGAAAGAAGAACAAGAGATGATAAAAAAGTTTCTTAACTTTTTTTATTGAAATTGCAATTTTGAGAAATAAAGTTTCAAGTACATTTTTGTTTACTCTCTAGCATCCTGCCTCAATTTTCATGGATTAAAAATTCATAACAAAAATGTAATAATAATAATAATGAAATAGCAATACAATAATTATTCAGAATAATTTCCATAAATGAAAATTGGGTGTATTTACTAACCATTTTAAGCACAATTTAAGATATTTTTTTATGAAACCTGAGAGATTTCTGTCCCTCCATTGAAAGTCCACAGAACCAAAAAAGACATTGTAAACATAATCGGTTTAATTCAAATGTTGAAGAGAAGACTTGAAGCTCAAACCTCTTTGCTTGACACACAAACACATACTATATGTTATCACATAAGCATGTTTGAGAGTTTGTTTATCATATTTGATTTGCTCAATTGTGTGTTGATGACAAAATTCCTTTTTTGGGTATAAGTAATACCTTATACAATAAAAGGATGGCATGCTACCACAGGTAAAAGGCCTTTCTCTATTCACTATTGAGTGACTGATATTATTTTACAAAAACTGCAGTAATGCAAACATTAAAGGTACAATATGTAAGAATTTTGTAATAAAATATCCAAAAATCACTTGCACAGTGTGATATATGTGTGACACAGTATATTTCCTGCAGTTGTGTACTTACAATATCCCAAAAGTCTCCAAAGATGTTTTATTTCAGAGAAATAATGGCCCGTCCCGGAAAAATATGTCGCCTCTCAGTGACGCAATATCCGCACTATCCTTGGTTTCCGCTCGTACTGCCATAGCCATGACGTAACCATTGCGACAGACGCGGACAACTGCATAGTGCGTAACGTTTAGCGGCACGCTGTTCTTATTTCGTTCAAACATTATAGACCATGGTAAGCAGACTTTGGGACAAAAAAGAAGAACTAAAATGAGGCTCAATATCGGCCAACCCGGTCTCACCCCAAAATGTCATATACTGACGGGTCTTGACCATACGTCAACATACGACGAAAAGGGTTCCCCTATAACGTCAATATGAGACGCAGACATAAGCGCACCAGCAGCGCCTCCTAGCGGTACCCTAACGCATACATAAACCCAAGCATACCCGAATCGTCACACATGGACGTTATAGGGGAACCCTTTTCGTCGTATGTTGACGTATGGTCAAGACCCGTCAGTATGTGACGTTTTGGGGTGAGACTGTGTTATATCGGCGTGGTGTTTTCGAGATGCCGAGAGCTCCATGTCCGTGACAAACTTGGACTTGACAGAACATCAGAAGCCATGACTTGACAGCGACACCGCTCTTGAACATTCTTTATAAGACAGGTGAGCAAATGTGCATTAAACAAATCAATGTTATATAGCTCAACATGATGAAATGTTAGAATATGATCTGTATGTTATTCTAATGTTGATCTAGCTTATTAGTAAGCTGCTAGTTTCATATAGCAAACAAACTAACACATATAATAACATTATAACTTTCAACACTCTCAAATGCAGTTTAATGTGATATAGTGTAACGTTAGACCAAGTGAAACAGCACTGCGTTACCTCACAAGTTTAATTTGTCAAATAAACTGACCTGTGGGAGTAGTAATTCAGCACTTGTGGGTAGTTCGGTAGAATTAAATATTATTTTTCCTTTATATCCGCAGGACTCGTGTGTGATATCTGTCTATTATTAGCAATCGCAACCTGCTTCATACCACTGTAATGTTAAAAAACATGAATGTTTTCACTCATCCGTTAACATTTTTAGATCCATCAGCTTGACAGCAAGTCCCATCATTCAGCTTGTCACTGCGTCATAAACCTACGCCTTTGTTATTGTTAGAGGTTAGTGACACCTAGTGGCGAACAAAAATACATATTGTAGCTTTAAAACAAAGAGAATTCAAGACAATGGAGATCTTTATCCATGCAGTTGACTGAACATATTATTGGGGACAAGGAAACAAACTTTCTTACACCAGGTCAAAAATACACACATCTGAAGGTGGCCAGTAAGCTATTATAGGAATCTGTCAAAAAAGCTCTATTTTGAACCCCTCAGAGTGTTGACATAGATGTAGACACACGAAAAGGACTTGATGGGAATAACTGTTTCATTATTTCAGACAAGATCCCCACGGCGGAGATATATCAAACATCTTTCATTTGAGCCCTTGCATGTGTCAGGGGGTTGTTGAGGTGTTGGAATATGATATGCAAAGCCTTGTTTTAGCCTGATGGGAAAGCCATGTCTTTCTCCTCAGGCGTGTGGTCTGGGACTCATCCAGCATGCAGCTACAATGAAGGTTATATAACCTGGCCTAGGGAGCCACAAGATCCAAGCTCAGCGTGTGAGTCCAAGGTCTGGAGAGATTTCACCGGCTGATGGAACTATGTCAGGCTCGTATGAAAGGATCAGCGGTGTAATTTATTAAAATACCCACAATGGGCTTAGAGGTGGTGGTGCTGGGGGAAAACCGGCACAAGCTTCTGCTCCAAAACTGCCATTTAGAGGTACTGGCAAAGGGTCATAAATCCTCATCAAAGCACAATGTCCAACCTGTCATTCAGCTCGTATTGTGGAAGGAATTTAATTAGAGCTGGACCCTCAGCGTGTTTAAATGGGATGCGCTGATTTGCACGTCAAACTATAGCGATGACAGCATTAGCATGTGACTTATAATGGCATGCATTTTCCAGCTATCAAGCTTAGTTACACTGCATTGAACAATGAGCTTGTTTGCTTGAAAGGCTTGGATTCACATGAGATATTAGCATATTAGTGATAATATGCAGTTTCTTGTACTGCCTACATAATGCTCTATATTTGACCTGCAATAGATTTCACAAACCTCCAAGGACGTTTCTCACAGATGCCTGTCTGCAGAAATTAATTGCATTTACTTAAACCCCACAGAGCATTAAGAACTAATATATATTTTATTATTCTAATATGCACATATATGCATATATATATATATATATATATATATATATATATATATATATATAGCATATTTGTAAATATAAGCATAAATTGAGCTTTACATCTAGATGAGAATACACACCAATTTAGTAAGTGTTATTCTTTCTCTCCTTATCTCTCTTTTACTCTCACAATCACATTTAGTTTTACAGCTTAAAAGAGTCATTTCACACTGAGGAGTGTTCAACTGCCTTTAACTTTTTGGATTTCATGATTTGTTTGTGGTTTTTATCTTTAGAGTCCTTGCACAAAGATGCAATTAACACTGATCACTATCATGATCACTTTCATCTCTAGTTTCAGAAGCTTTTTGACAATCTCCTCAAATTTTCATTAATTCCTCAAACAAACAGGTAAAATTCCCAGGTAATGCACATTCTCTCCCGCGAACACCCAGCGCCTCCCTGCATTAATAGCTCCTCAGGAGAGGGCCTGTACATCAGACTTTATCTCCAGAGAAGACGAGCAAGCCAAATGAAGGCTCAACTTGAGAACAAGCCTACCTTGCTATCTCGTGGGGATGCTCTGAGAACATTAAGTGAAACATCAGTAATGTGAAAAACAAATGGGGGGGGGGGATGCGAAGAAAACCCCTTAAGAATTGCTGCACCAGCAATTCATCAGACACCACCATAAATCTCAAAAACTCTCAGTTGTGGAGGAGACAAGAAGAGTGTGAGAGAGAGAGAGAGAGAGAGAGAGAGAGAGAGAGAGAGAGAGAGAGAGAGAGAGAGAGAGAGAGAGAGAGAGAGAGAGAGAGAGAGAGAGAGAGAGAGAGAGAGAGAGAGAGAGAGAGAGAGAGAGAGAGAGAGAGAGAGAGATGAGGTGGCACAAAGGAACTTCCTTCTGCTTTAGCTGGTGGATGATAAAATTGCCTCATTTAAGAGGAAATATATGGATGTGTTGTTTCTTTGGGGTGTTTTGTGGAACATTTAGGAGCTCATCTTCACATCAGAGCTCTTGTCTCCGGACCAAGCTGTTCTTCAGGCAAGGCTTTAATTGGGCTGCTGATGCCGTTCATTCATTTTGCATTGGAGTTTTCCATTTAAAGTAGGCGCCAACATGATTTGGATAAAGACAAATGAAGTTTGTTCTATGCTCGGGAGCAATGGGAACAGTGTAATAAAGATGCATTAGGAGCTGGAGTAACGCGCCTTGGCAATGTGTCACGCAGTTGTGGCCCGTGGGAGAGGTGGGCAGGAGCAATCTCTCACTGTAGGCTCTCATTGCCTCTTGTCAATCAAATTAGTTCATATGATAATAAAGTTCAGCATTTTGAGTGTTGTGCTGTATTAGAGTCGATCCCCTCAGCGGAACAGGCTCCATCTGTTATTTCAAACACCTAGAAATTACTGTCATGTAACTTTAGTGAATATCATACTAATATCAGTGACAAGCTTACATGGATATTATTTGGCTGTAGTACAAAGAAAACAAGCAATGTTGGGGATTGAGCAAAGAGCAGGAGATAAAAGCACCCACGCCAAGTCTCCATTATGCTAAGCTTGTTTCACCCACACAATAACAGTGGAGGATATTTCAGAGCGGTGAGCTTCGGGGCCTCTGCAGGACCTCCAAAGACTGTTATTATATGTTTGGATCAGGTGGAGCTGATCAGGCTTAAAAAAAAAAAAAAAAAATTCAAACTGAAGAATAACAAATTTTAGGAATCTTTTTCAGATATGCTTTCTTACCTAAACATCACGTTGAAGAATACTGATTTTAGCATTTAAGGTAGATGAAGATTAAGTCAAGCAATTCAGGAGTCTGACATTAGCTTTTGTCTTTATGCACTTCCTGACCATTAAGCTCAAGGTACAGCGGTGCCTTTGTCTCTATGATAATGTTAAAGGTTTGAGCAATCAAGTCAGGATGATTGGATTAGCAATACAATAGAGTGTTATATGCTGATTGGTTCGGTTTCTCTGGAGCAATCCAGATAACCTGCAATACAGGTTTTTCGCTAGATAGAATCAACTCCTCCCTGTTGTTTGAATTTGTCTCCACCCCCAGAAGTCTCCGCCTCTATGTAATCCTTCCCCCTTGGAATGTTTATAACTACAATGCAATACTGTATTAGAGTTAGACTGATTTTGGAACTTGCAGCCGCGCTCAATAAAGAAGAACTTCTAATTTGAACGTGATCCAAAAGTCTCCTGGTTTCTGCTTCGATCAAAGAAAACTTTACAAACCGTACAACATACACATTCATAGCTAGGCATCTGGCAGACACTTCACTGTAAAAAAAAATACATCCCCAAGTCAAAATTTTCTAGTGACTGATAACATCTAAATTTTTCAATTAGTCCGAGATATTATTTCTCATTGAGCCAATGTTAACAGACTATTGCAACAATTAATTCAATTTATTTTACAGAATTTCACTTGGGCCAATTGAAAAATTTAGATGTTACCAGTCACTAGAATATTTTGACTTGGAGAGGTTACTTTTTTTTTTTTTACAGTGTTTTATCGAAAGCATCTTACACTGCATTCACAGTGCACATTTGATCAAATCATGCTTTTTCTGGGAATCAAACCCATGACCTTGGCATTACTTACACTGTACCCTATTGTTTGAGAAACATCAACACACTTGGTTTGTTTGTGTTATTTTAACCTAAAATATTCATCAAGAGAGGATTTTTTTTCTGTTCTATTGTTCTGTCTTGTGATTTCCTGTCAAAGAAACAAGCAAAAGCCTTTCTCTTAAACAATGATAAATACATTTAAATACACAAATCAGCAGTTACTGTTTGAAATGTCACATACCATTTAACACCTCGGTAGGACTGACTGAGCTGTCTGAAGATTGGATATGAGTCTGAATATTCATTCCCTCTGAAGTATTGCCCATCCTCATTGGTCATTTGGGTTTGCCTGGCCTCATTTGCCGGTTAATTGCATTCTATACTTGAGCTAAAGACCTGTCATCTGTTTCTGTGGTCCCATTTATCTTGCAAATAACCTACAGAAGGTGTGCTGCACCGCCTCGCTATGCTAAATGAGAGACTTTTTTTTAATATTCAATAGATTTGGGGAGTGTTTGCCCTAATTTGCTTTTACTTATTCCCCATTACATAAGTGACAAAATGTTCTTGTTAAAATATGCGTCGTGTTTGATGCACATTTTTAAAATTAAGAACGGATGGATGCCTTCACCGAGTCTCCCTGGATTTTTTGTGCTACACTTCATAATTATGCATTTTTAATGTATGTGGTAGTTTCAGAAGCAGCGTGAGACTCCTTATTGGAGGTAGATTAATTACAGATACAAAACAATCTTGCATCCTGTGCTGAGGGTCCATCAGCAGCTGCTCCTCTCTTTCTGCAGTGTTCATCAAGACGATTTTCACTGCGATAAAGGAAGTGGCTAATTCAGAGGTCTGGCTGCCATCAAGCAGCCGGTGTCACGCTGGGACAAGAAGCGGCAGACTTAATGTAACAGGTCTGGGAAGACTTGTGTGTTTTATGTGACTGTGAGTGAATTTCATGCGAGTTCATCTTTATTTCTTTACGTCCTCCTCCGATTGGGGCTCATCCCTGCTGTGAGCGCTGTCCCTATTCCTTGTAATTATGTAAATGACACATTAATGAGGTGTAATTCAGAATTCATAAAACAGCAGGGATAAACTGTTAAAAGACACAGCTTCTTAATGAGTGGGAATGTGTGTTTCATCATCGAACGGGCTGCTATGCTAATTGTTTACCTACCACTGTTTCTTAAATGCAGCACATTTATACCCAGGTCATAGATATTTATGACAATTTTGGATCGTTTAATCAATCAGGTGAAATGTTAGCCATGCTAAATACCATCTGTGCTCTACCATCTCTACAGGACGCAGCATGGCATTACAGCTTGTGAGGTGCTAAAAATGGTTGGGCGCCCAGAGCTTAACCTAATAAGTCACTAGTGTCAGTGATTTACCAACTCTTGCATATGTTCCAGAGGCCTCCTGTGGTTGGAGGGGACTCAGACTGTCCCCTGGTTGCCAATGTAATAAGAACAGTTGCAGTGTGGAAGGTGATGGCTGACCTCTTGTATAGCGGAGAGGGACAATTAGAAAAAAACACTGAAAATTAATCAGATCTCTGCGGCTGAAACCTTGACCATGTACCATCTCACTTTAAAGACATTGGTGTTCCAAGACAGCTATATTCTTTGTTTTTTGTTTTCTGTGATAAATGGTTAAAAGGTTAAATGTGTTTGTAGAGTCAGTGTTTACATTACATTGTACAAAATTAACCAATCAAAAAAAAAAAAAACCATGTGTCACAGTGGTCAATGTATCAGATTACAGTTCATCTTACATATCGGTTATTGCTGTTATTTAGTACATCTTAAGCTCTGTAACTTTTGAAAACATGAAGATACATATCAGTTACATTTTTTAATGACAGAACCAACTTATACTGTAAAACAACAACAGTAAAACAAGCTAATTTATTACACGTTTGAGCTGTTGTTTTCACTCTTAAATCATGTCACTTGACTGGTCTTTGTTAGTCAATGGGATATTGCATTACAAGATGGAAAATTTATTTGAGACTCTTCCCCTGCCAGTTTTTTCTTTTAAGTTGCAATCATTTGCAATCATTTTCACAAACTTTCGTGGCCTGATATATTTTGTTGTATGAACATGCAATTTATCAAAAGATAGACCAGAGTCTCATTTATAAAACTGTGCGTATAGGATCCTTACTAAAAGTGTACGTGCGCAAAAACATATTCACACTTACAAAACCATTCGTATGCCAGAATTCACCTTATAAATCCCAATCAGCGGAATCTTGTGCGCGAATGTGTCTCCTCCCCGAAATAACCATATATGGAGCTTACAACGTCTATTTTCACTATGCATTTCCTCATCTGCATATATTATGCATATGATTATTCATCCACGTGATAACATGTTTAAAGGTACAAGACATTAGGAAAATATGAAATACGGATGTGCCGTCACATTACATTTATACAAATAATTTAATAGTCTATCCTTGCCTTGTTTTTGAATAAATAAATCAAATAGTGTAAAATACATTTCAGAGAAATTTTTCCACCGGCCAAATTATATTTTTTATTTATTTATATTTTTAATGGAAACAGATAGACCTTGTTGTGCATTATTTGCACAAAACAATTTTCTCAGACAATCTGCTATTATCATGATGATCTCTGTAGTAAAAACATTAAAGCACAGCATGCCAGAGGAAAAGTGTTCAAAAGTATTGCATCCTCAACAAATATTTCTATTTATTGAATATAATTTTTTTTTGTAACTTCTCGTAATGATTTCATGTAGTTTAAGTGTTTACCTCCATTAATGAGAGAGGCATATTTAGTAGTAAAACATAGTTTAAATCATTCTTTGATTTATTTAAACTGTTATTGTGAACATGCACAGTATTTATGATTAGGACTCATAATGAAGATTTACGGTTTTACTTAATTTGACATTAGATAGGATACACATCAGTTTCACTAAACGGCCCAACGCGCTCGCTGGCGCAGACATTTAAGAAGGGATTGATATTTGCTTCAGTGATAGGCTTGGTGAGTAAAATTATATTTGTATTATCTTTCTGTATATGTATAATTTTCTTTAGATTTTCTGTCTAAAAGTGACGTGACCAAAAATACATTTAACTCCATCTCACCATCGGTGTCGGCAAACTCCTCCATCTCCAAAACGTTCGTACACATGAGTCAGAGTTTGCGTGCAGGTGCGCAAATTTTCTCATCCAGTTTGTTATTACAAATCACAACTTATGCGTCGGAAGTGGTGCCTCTTTCAGGGCCTGTTTTGTGCGTACGCAACGGTTATAAATGAGGCCCCAGAGCCTCTTCTTTTAAACAAACAAACAAACAATAAATACATACATACATAAACATACATTCTAGCTTCATGGATTATTTTTCTATCAACACTTTAATGTGGGTAAGTTTCTTCAAAAAAAAAAAAAAAAGCAGCATCTGAACAAAAAGCTGAGAAAGTTTTTGTAAAAATGTATAATGTGCATAAGCAATGGTTTTATCGCTAGTTTCAGCTTCTTGTTTGTCTGTGTTTTGATCAGGAGATTCTGTACTCTTTTAGAAGATACGTAATAGCGCCCCCCTACCGTATAAAAGTGAAAAGAAAACACAAAGTCTGAAATTTCATCAATGGTGGGTAAGACAGCTTTCTCCAGACCCCCTTGGACATTTGTGCATTACTGGTAAATTATTTGATTTCATTTTAGACATAAAATCCACAATATCAAGAATATTATAGAGTTTTTAACACTATTTTAACCCTGTAATGAAATGCAATAATAAACAGTGTGCTATATTACAATGCTATTTAACATTGTGCTATATTACAATGGCAAACCTGTAAGATTTTTTGAAAGAACATTTATTATAAGACATCTGTAAAATAAGTGTGAACTTCAAAACAGGTTCAATGATGGGTTTGTGAAAAAAGTTACTTTTCAGATTAAACTCATCAGCTTCAGGAAAAGTGATCTGATTTCACTGGAACTGAACCATGCATGCAATCACCTTAGATACACTCCAAAATAAATAAATCAGGACTGACTAACAGGACTAACATCCATGTTTCAATATATTAGTCATATATAATGCTGCTTTATGAAATATTATTCTCACTTTTCTTCACTACCGCAGCACAAGCAGTGCAGTGTAATGTTTGTAGTGTCTGAGATGAACACAAAGTCGTCAAGTACATGTTAAAAAATAAAGAAAGATGGTGTTACATATATAAAGAATTATCACAGATTATCACTCAAACTATGGTATGGCTTCTCAGTTTAAAAAGCACGCAGTACAGATTGTTGTATTTTACAATACCCTACAAAACACCTCACCATACAAATGGCTCAGTAAATCAATTAGGTGTAAAAAATGGCATGTATTAAAATAACACCATAAAAGCCCTGTCATAGAGGACTGGTTTTAGACTTTAATTAGACAGGGTTAACAAAAGGAGAACGACCCATAGACTGCACCTATCTCCACTGTGACCCTAACTAAAGGGTGAATTCAGTGGACTGTCGAACGGCCAATTCCTCATTTGATTAATGTGTCCATGTCCATGGGGTAATTCTGGCAAGGTTCTTGTCTGACATGTCTGGAAAGTCCAGCTGTATTCATAGCAAAGAAGCACTTAATTCAAATGAGCTGATCTGAATTGCAAATAAAGCTAGTTTAAAGGGGTTAAGGTCTGTGGGCGCGTGTGTCAGAGTGTATGTGCAGTTTGTGTGCATGATTTGTGTGATTGTGGTGTGTATGTACAAACATAATTTTATCTGTATATGTCTTGTCTTTTCAAGTTTTCCTAGAGGAAATGAACAGAAAGCTATACTTCACTTTGTAGCTATGAATGAAACCACTGGACATTTTCTGAGCATAGCTTTGCAACATGCTTGAGTGCAGTGTTGCAATGTTGCCCCTCTGATAAGAGTTTTTATTATTTCAACATTGTAGAGAGACACTGTGAGAAGTTCTGTTCTAATCAAAATGTAAATTGCACGGCATTGTTATCGTATGATGTGTATTGCACTCCTTGGCCCTCTTCTTTCAGTCCTCCACTGTACAGTTAAAATTGTACTGGAGTGCTTTTGAAATTGCACCTTGCCAATAAAATGTAATATTTACTGATCCCCTAAAGTGTCAATGCCATCTCAGCCTGCCATTAAAACACCATTATATGACGCCTGGAGCAGATAATGATTACAAAATGAGAGCTGGCACACTGATATGCTAATAAAAATCAATTAATAGTCAAGAATGTGGATATATTGGGTCATAATGTTTTTGTGATTGTTATGGGCGGACTGTGGTTGAAAGAACAATATGTACAATACAAGCACAACAACATTCTAACAATAGAAAGGATGGTGTCATGACCATGCAGAACAGTCAAAGGCTTGCAAAAATATGTTTTGATTTCTATGTGATGGGGTAAAATGGGGCAGGATGCAAAATCAAAGCAGAATCAATATAGCACTCGTACATCTCCAAGACGTCTGTTAAAGAAAACATTTGATACACATTTTTTAACAATCAGTTTACCTTCTAACCATGGCTGCGGGAAGTAGGGGTGCTGAGGGTGTTGCACTATCCCCTGATGACAGCTGTTTCACTATATTGGCTTAAGATGACATGCCTTTAAATAACTTTTTGTTTTTCAACATGTTTTTTAAGAACACCTTCTACCTTTATAAAATGCCTCTAAAGATTATTTTGTTTTGATATGTTGTCGAATGTTTTTTTATGACTAAAATAAATGTATATATCAAAAGGCAAAAGCCGATTCTGCATGGAGTAACGTGACACTGGTTGAGGACCAGCATCTCAGAACTCATTTGACACTCATTTGACACTCTGTGTGAACCGGCACTAACTCCTTAGCATGTATCATAATGTAAGATGCACATTTTTGTGCTCTGTTTTTAAAATGTATCATGTCCTCATTCCTTTGTATGGTCATCTTTTTGTTTGGGCTTTTTAATATTAGGATTTTGTTTAAAATACTCTACCATCACCACCCCGCAATATCAAGCCCTGCCCCGTTAAGCCCCGCCCCCAGCACCCCCCTGATTCCTGCATGAAAAATGCAATTAACACCTTCTCTTTGGAATTGAGCCTCAGCCCCAGCAACCTTATGTGGGCAAGGACAACATCTCGATGTCGAACCACCATCTCTTGCGACTGGGCTAAGATCAACCAGTTGTCTATATAATGGAGAAGATGAATGTCCTGGAGTCTCAGGGGAGCCAGTGCAGCATCAATGCATTTTGTGAAGGTGCTTCTTCTTTCTGAAGGTGGTTTGCATACAGTAGTTCAGGCTGCAGGGTTGCCGAATGACCAAAAAAAAAAAACGGCATCAGCAAGAAGGTAGAAATCTGTGCACTTCTTGTCTATTACCACCCACTGCTACTTTACCAACGATGGAAATAAGCACAGTTATAATAGCAAAATATGTGGGAAAGTGTTGCTATAGTGTGACAGTATTGTATTGCAATAGGTAGCATATTAAAGTTAATACTGAATGAAAACTAGTTAGCACATCATTTGTAATTGAAAGTGTTTAATGAAAACAATCTGGTTATGGCTACACTTAAAATAGTTACAAAATAGATGTATATGATAAAAACTTTTATGCCATTAAAACCATTAATGGTACTTATGTAAAATGTTACCAGATAGTAGGGATATAAGGGAATTTGTTGTTTGGTATTTGGCATTATTTGATGATAAAAAGAATACACTAATAAAACCGACCTGTTGGTAGCTGTCAGTTTTGCTTTGTAGCTTTATTAGCAATGTTTCAATTTGTAAATTTACCTGGACATTTAACTTAAAGGGTCATGATATTTTAACAGAGTTATGTGTGTTGAATAAAATAGAAGTCAATGTTACTGTGGCGAGCAGGACGAGGCTGAGAGAACGGCGCAAGGGCGGTGGGGTGATTGCTGATGAGCGCCACCTGCGCGACTCACCGGTCTTGTATCTCTCACGGAGGAGCGGAAGCATAAAAGGAGAAGCAACTACAGAAAAGGACGAGAGAGGCCAGGCCTGGATTTTACGTTGTGTTTTGTTTCTGTTTTATTATATGTGGCAGCAGTCATCCATGAGGGACTGCTGCCTTTACTTTTATTTTGTATTTGTTAATTTATTTTTTAAAGTCTTGTGAAACGTTTACCGGTTCCCGCCTCCTTCTTCCCATAACAACGAACACTGCTACACCAGTGCCAAAACCTAGGAAGGAGTCTCTTAAAGGTTTTTGTGCTATTAGGGTTCAAATTCACTTCCTCTATGGAGAAAATAAATTAGAGTTTTACTTTTGGAAGCTGACTGTTGTGCTCTTGAGGGGTCAGTCAGCCCATAAGTGGGATCATTTCATATGGACGCTGTTCCTGTGTGATCAGTTTATTTGTGGTCCTCAAGTATTCCCTGAACTGGTGAGACGACAGAGAATCACTTCGGTTTTCGTCTGTTTGTACAGGCTGTGGTTCAGACTCTCACAAACTAATCTGACCCAAAGTCTGACACGTTTGGTCATACAGTGATAAAGACAGACAACTTTTATGCATCCACTCCTCCGTGAGAGATCCGAGACCGGTGCGTTAAGCAGGTGACGCTCATCAGTAATCACGCCACCGGCCTCACGCCGTTCTCTCACAGCCTTCGGCCTATTGCTGCTCGCCACAGTTACCGTCCGTTAGATTTGATTGTATGGGAAAACTAGTTAATTTTAAATCTTTTTGCGTTATTTTCAACTTCCGGGTCTAAATTTGTCTTTGTGTCAACGCCACATGATGTTTCCTTGTACTATTACGGCGATGTTTCATAATTATTTTTATGAGTTAAGGACTGAGTGTCCTTATCCTATGAGAAGACGCCTCACTTAATTATTTAGGACAGCATTCGTTGATTTAATATGACAGACACTTTAAAGGGTCATGAAACCCTGAACCAAATTTTAAGAGATTTGAACATAGGTATGTGTGTTGAACACCATTGAAGACAATGTTAGCATCTGTTCGATTTAATAGTTGTGGTGGTTAAATCTTAGTTTTTTTCCACTATTTTCGTCTTCCGGGTTTAAAATCTTCATCGTGTCCACGTTCACAAGCTGACGTGGCAGAGCACTGTAGAACTTTGATGACTCATCGTTGTCTCATAATTATTAATGAGACTGAGTTTTCATATTCTATGAGAAGACACTGTCTCTTAATTATTCATGACACCACGTGGATCTTTCCGATTGTGACCGGGTGCTCTACTCCCATGTTCTTTAATAATAAATTATGTAATTAACTCAAGCTGCTGCCGATAAACCCTTTAAACTCTGTGACGCGTTATTTCCGATCTGCTATAAATAGCCTCCTTTTCATTTCTGTTGAGACACGTCACTTCCGATTGTCCTGGGGGTTCCCTTTTGCTTCCAACGTGCGGGGGATTTGATTGCGGCTGTACGCAAGCGTTTGCGTGTTCCTGAAATGGCGATTTCTTTGGGTAAGCTGTTACTGCAATAAGGCGTGGGAATTGTGTTCGAGCATTAATCTGACAAGTGGGTATGATTTCTAGCTTGTTTCAGGCACCAGTAAATCTGTTTACGCAACGCGGCAGTATCAAAACAAATCAACCAAGCGATCTAATAAGAGTTTACAGTTCAGAGTGCTGGACTGATTCTATCGTCGGGTAAGTCTTCTTTATCATAGGAAATTATGGATACTGTGTGTTTAGGCATTGATCTGGAAAGTGGGTATTATTTAGCTCGTTTCAGACATATGCAAACTGGTTAATACGGTGCTGCAGGATCAAAACAAATCAACCAAGCGATCTAAAAGCGGGTTGTTCCGAGTGAGTGACGTGGGTCTATCGTCGGTAAGTCTTTTCCTGATCGGGTGGAGAATATTGGGCATTCATGCTGGCGTTTAACCATTGTGTTTCCCTTCTAAGGTGTTCGAGATCTCTCCACTCTGCCTCGTTGTCAGTATGTAACGCGAGGAATCGCCGTTGTCCTATAACTTATTATTTTCGATTGTTTCTTTTTTTTATGTTTCTTTATGTGAGTTGAATAATGGTTCTATTTTTTTGGTTTGCTTTTCTCTGATCTGAGACTATTTATTAGTGGGAATTATAGTCTTCAGTCAAGCGGTTGTTTTGTCTTTTATTATTATTGTGTCTGTTGCTGTTACATTTGATTTATTTTCTAATTGTGATTCTTGATGTGTGTGTGTGGGTGAGAGAGTGATTGTGAACTTCTTTTGCTAGACGCTGAGGGCTTCAGCCAGGACTGCTCCCTTGTTTTCTCCGCGTGCTGGTGGTGGTTTGAACACTGGGTGCTGTGTGCAGTGAGATGCACGGATTTTGTGTGTGAGTGATAAGCGTTTACTCCAAAGTGTGTGGCTGTATTCCTTGTCTTTTAGCCCTCAGCCAAAGCTTTTGAATGTACTGTTGATTGTATGTTAATGTTGTAGTGACTGACTTTTGAAGGACCATATTGCTCTGACAACATAACCTGTCTTTTTATGGTCAGATGGTGTGGCGTGCCCAGCCTGGTACACTAAGATAATTTTAATGTGTTTTTAGTATTAATAAAGAACTTTTGTACGATATTCCTGTCTCTGCTCCTTACTAGTGCAACCAACTTGCGTGCCCTAAGATGAAGCGTATTAATTATTCTCTGTGTGATGTCAGAGTGGCGTAGTCGGTTTTCTAAAGTTACATTTGTTCCATTCTAAGTAGTACGGCCCTAGTGCCACTAAGAGTACGGTTCCCTCTTGCCACACAATGACAGACATGTCAAACTGTGAAATTGCGTAATAGACGAGAGAAGCAATCACGGGACGCAAGTGTTTGGTTTCATGGTGCAAAAGTTCCAGTGCGTTATATGTTTCCCCGCGGTGCTGCCAGGGCTAGACTCTGGCTCCAGGCAGTTGGTTGGCCATCAACCACGGACACATCTAAACTATGTATGTGTAGCAAGCATTTTTATCGAGAGAGCTTCGAGAACTGGAGAATGGTGGACCTCGGCCTTGTTCACCAATGCAGGTTGCGTCTTGCGAGTGATGCGGTAGGCTACCAAGTCCCGATGACTTTTCTATCCCTCAGAGCAGAGGTGTGTGTGTGTGTGTATGTGTGTGTGTGTGTGTGTGTGTGTGTGTGTGTGTGTGTGTGTGTGTGTGTGTGTGTGTGTGTGTGTGTGTGTGTGTGTGTGTGTGTGTGTGTGTGTGTGTGTGTGTGTGTGTGTGTGTAATGTAACCCTGACCGTTTTATTTGCCAAATTTATATGTCACTGTCCATCTTTATTATGGGGTTCAGGGGGCGCGTAGGCTATGTTTTTAAACGGAAAATTAATTATTTTCAAATATAGGCTAATGTATTTATAGTGTGTATATAAACAAATATATATTTTATAATGACATTATAATTATATATGTACATTAATATGTTTTGAATAGAATTACGATTACTGTAGGCTAATATATGTAGCAGGGCATTAAGTTAGCCTACTTTTGAAAGGACAAAAATAAGGTGTCATTGTATTTCATTAGACTTTAACTTTGCCAGCTATAAAAAATGTTTAGCATTTCCTCACGTTTTACCACAGATTTTTAGTGACAGTCGATATGCACAGGCCACTGGCCGATGACAGTTATCCCCCCCTCTTCTCTCCTCTCCCCTGCCGTGGCACACCACACCCACTCCCCTCCCTTATTCTCACAGCCATCCATGCCCATTTAAGTTGCATTTTTCAAAAATATTGTGTGAGCTAGACTTGAGCAGATAGAGGGTGGGTTTCATGACCCTTTAAACAGTGAGATCGCATACAGTAAATGAGAGATTCAAACGAGTGTTTGTTTTTGTTTTGTAATACTTCACATTAGTAAGTAAATTACGTCAATAGATCCTGAGTCTTTGATTCATCCATACTGTGACTGAAACCAGTCTTTACGACCCTGTAATTACCGATCAAACGGCGCAATATAAGTCAAAGATGCAACAGCATGTTCATATATTTTCGATGCATAGAACAAATGCGAATGGCTGTGCATTTATTTGTGCATTATAGCTGTCAAAGGATAATATTAATAATTTGTTACATTTATATAGCGCTTTTTCTGGGACCTCAAAGCACTTGACATATGGAAGGATATGCATGTATTTGTGTAATTTACGTGAAAAAAAAAACATGTATATTGTGTTGCGTGTAATGGTATATTTTTTATTTGCGGGAAGCTTTGATGCTTTTAATGAGAGCAAATTAAAACTGTCTGAATCAGAAGCGGTTGCTGTGTTGTCAGTCTCCCCTCTTCAGCTCACCACGACTACTTTTGTAGCATTTTTCAAAACTGTGGTGAGAACTGACTGCTGCTCAAACAGAGGGATTCCTGACCCTTTAAGGGGCGCATATTACCCCCATCACATCTAACGTGTGATTAAACAATAATGTTATACGATAACAATGCTGACGATGTGATTAATGCCATAGCAAGCAGTTACACGGCAACCACATAAACTATGCGACGTAATCATCTCCCTCGTCATCCTTCCATCAAGAGATTTCAAAAGTGATAAATAAAAATAGGCAGTTTAGCCATGGATTGCCTGTTAATCGTTTTGGCATTTTTGCTCCAATGTGCCGTGCATTTCTTCCAGAGTAGGATTTGCATTTGCATGTTAATGAAGGTTAAGGGCAGAAGCCACTAATTACAATCCAGCAAAGTTCTGCCTAATGGTCCACTAAAGACACAGCATAGTTCCCATAATTCCATTATGCAAATAGCACCAAGGGTTGGAAGCCCACAACCTGGGCAGACCTTAAAGGGACCCCATGTCTGGCATCTGCCAAATGAATACACGGTGTCAAAACTGAATTACTGTGCCTCGGCTGGGAGGCGAATTCACTTTAATTCATAATACTGAGCAAACATTAAAGCTTTGTGCTTAAAAAACAAACAAAGAATAAAACATCTCTAGACAACTTGAGTCAACTAGTAAAATCACTACAAAATGGATTGTACCCTATGCTCCTTAACTGACTCATAGTAAATATGTTATAAAGGAACGGAAGGAAAAGATGGACGGGCGAACAAACAGACATACATACTTATCTGTTTATTTGGTTAAATACAATTAATATTGTTTTACACACATCCACAGATCCCCCAGACGAACAGTATACATTTCAAAGGCCTGGACAGCTACTTTGAATACAATAATATAATAAAATAATTAAGAACCTCCCCCCTCTCAAACACTGAGGAACATATGGCTCAAGTTCTAAAGTAGCTCCAGAGACATAATGTAGGATGGCATTGCCAGGGACTAGTGGATGCCATGGCATGACAGTCACTAAGCTAAGTCCATAACCCCGCACATCTGCCTCCAAGAGAGAAATCTTTCATCTGAACAAGTCCATATGGCCAATAATGAGAGACATCCAGGGAGAATATTTGGCTTTATTATTTTTGTTACCTTTTAACTGCCAAGGGAACAGGTCTGCATAAAGTATGTTTAGGGATGGAAAGTCATGATGGTGTAAAAAAAAAAAAAAAAAAGAAGTCCTAGTGCTGTCCTTGCGATGCAGAAAAGCAGGACTTTTCAAAAATCTGAATAAATAAATAAACAGAATAATGTAAGTAAAGTCAAATATGATTTCTTCAAGGCTTTAGACAGCAGCCTCTTATATTCATGATTTAACCTTGCTAGCAAAACAGAGTGAACAAAGGCTCAACCCTGAAGCTAATGTTCTCTCTTTTTTTTTCTCCACAAAAAAACAAAGACACATCTGACCTAGCACTGCTACTGTCTGTTGTGCTTTCATGCATGTTTTTAAGTGTTGTACAATCTCAAACTAAGATGTTTATTCATTCATAACAAGGATGAATGTGCAGTTGAGCAAACATTTTGCAATAGCAGTGGGTTATTGAAAATGATGTAATACTTCCTGAGGACTTGCAAATCCTTTCTGGCCCAAAATGCAATAGCACTGTATTGCAGGGAAAGTCAAGTGCATGATAGTTTAGCTATAATAATTTAGATGATCCTCTTGCATGTTACATTGTATTACAACTCCATGTGGTCACAAGTTTTTATTGAACACTGAAGTGCAAAGTCCTATATGCGTTAAATGTACTTTATTGTTTGGTTATCATAAAGTAAATAGTTGCAAAAGAGAGAAAAACAGCCTGAGGCCAAGTGCTTAATTTCCTCTCTTTTGACCAGCCAACAATTGCTGGCCTTCAGAAACAGATGCTTTCACATCCTTGTAGGTGACAATAAATTAAGTTTTCTCATAAAACTCAATAGCGATGTTTATCCTTTTTTTGTCAATGGTATCAGTGAATGTGTATGGACTATAGAAAATAGCCTACGCTGATGTCAATGGAATTAATTAGCAATAAAAAAAATCATTGGGATATCACTGCCAGTCCCTCCAGGTTAAGCAGTCGCACAATTAAACCACAGATGCTCTAATAAAATAACATAACCTTGATTATCTCAAGGAATACACACTGGGGGGGGGGGGGGGGGGGGGGGGGGGGGTGTTGAAAATACTATTGCAGTCACATAAATGATAAATCCAGTAAGTGATGAATGTAACATAGGGTGAGTATTGCATTTAAGTAATGTTGCAACTATCATGTAAAAGTGAAACCCACAGTGTATATTCGTATTTAAGCTCAAACAGTCCATCTCTAAGTAGCTTTTTACCTTGCAATTTAAAAGCAAAACATGTAACCTCATAGGAATTCCCTTGGAAACAAATTGACAATAACAAAGGTTTTATCCAAAGTGATCTTGAACAAACCTCATGGAGTATGCATTTCACATTGTTCAAGGGCAATGTGTTTGAAACAATAAAGGCTCTGGTGTCATTGTAAACGACTGTGTGGCACTGTCACATTAAAGGCGGCAAATGAAAAAGCAGGAGAAAGAGGGAAACGGCTCACCTCCCTCCCCTCTCGTCTGTAGTCTAACCACATATACTGTAGGTCTCAACTTGTTAAACCTGATATGTGATGCTGGGTGAATAGCAATGTGCTTACTCTCAGATGCTGTTGCTTGGTGCAATTCAGTGGAGTCATTCTCTATTAGAGTTGAGATGACGAGGACTCGTCCTCTCTGACATTGACTCAGCTGCCATTATCATGGCTGACGGTCCATGCTAACAGTTCTCTCTCAGCCATACCGTTTTCCCTTTCGTTTTTTTTTATATTTTGGTAATACATCACTTCCATTCAGTTGGTGACTATTTTTGTGCTCAACAAGTTTTAATGCTGTGTGCAATGTAAATGCATCCATGCTATATCTTTATCTGGGATTATTTTGCATGCAGTCGGAGTCACGATTTGGAGAGCACGATGATACAGAGATGCTGGCAAAATAAGATGATTGATCTCAATGGAGTGATGTAAATGACATCACCATGTGTGTTCAATAGCATAAAAATGAGGTTATGATTGATTGTTCAGATGAGATCTGCCTTGGGTCCAGATCGCCACAGATCGGATTAGTGCATCTGTAAAATAGCCTATCAACAGAATGAAAAAAGCATTTACATTCAGCCTTTTTTTTTTACATCACTTTAAACCTATACATAAAACATTATTTAAACTTGTTAATTTATATTCTTTGGAGATTGATTCCTTACTGCAAGAAAACAGGCAATATATGTATGAATAAAGAATTTTTGAAAGATTTTAGCACATTCCCTAAAAGCTAATAAATGTATGCAGCAAATCAAATAATGCAAGGTATTACTTTCAATAGACAGGAAAGCAGGCTACACACCAGCGGTAATTCAGCAGTTCTTTCATTTGTGCAGTTGGAAATGAATCAGTGAAGAGTCAGTTATCGCGTGATAAGTTTAGCTGTAAAGAGATTAAGAGCTCTAGGCAGAGACGGAAGGCTGGATTAAATCCGTGTTAAACAACCTCTTGTGCGACTTCAGCGCTTATACAAATTCCGTGCTTTCCACCTTTTGTGCGCTGTCTGCTTTTAGGCCTCGGAAGAAGATACTACTCACATGGAGTTAAATTCTACACAACGCTTGATGCCTTCTTTTGTCAGAGCCTTCTGCACAGCACTTTCACGCATTGTGTCGTTGGTACCAGCGAATCTTTTGATACCAGGTGCTGCTGGAGCTGAAAAATGATCACTATAACGTGAATCCCTCTAAAGATGAAATGGAATTTTAATAACGGCCTCCATGCGGCATGGTCCAGAAGCAGGACACCTGTTAAATGTGAGCCAGGTCACATCTTTCAGTATCCTTTCTGATGCCTTAACCTTTCAAAATTGGGTCCTAATCTGGACTCATCCAAAGCGCTTTCAGAGCTCTGTCGAAGAGCAGTAACTTTTACATCCTCAATACTTTAAGCCCCGCCCCCAAAAGGATGGCTTAATGGTGTCAGCGTGAGGGACGAGGTCTCGACTCTTGTAACAGAGCAAAATCTTAGTCCCATCATCCTCGCTGTTTGCTGTAATTGCAGGAATGGTGTCAGCACTCAGCAAGAGAAAAGAAAAGGGAGGGAGATGGGGAAGGGAGGGACGGGGGCAGGGGTTGTAAAGAAAGAGAGTGAAACGAGAGGCTCAGCTTCAATCCACTTGACCGAGCAGGTCAACGGAAATAAATGACTTTCCCCTGACCAAGGCTGGAGCTCTCTCATCCGCTGTGTCACTACTGCCATATCCCTCCATCAAGGACAGGAGGGCTCACTTGACTGCAGCCAGACAAAGATAAAACAGTGAAGGACTCAAAACACTGATTAAGTGTACTACTTGCTGGGTAACTTCCCCATCAGACAGAAGTCATAGAGGATTTTTTTACTTATAAATGGTTGTATAATTAGCATGGGGCTAATGGAACACATGTGGTGCCGGCTACATTAGAAGTCATGTAATGTGTGTGTTTTTTTGTGTGTCTGTGTGTGTTGTTTTGCCAGTGGATTCTAAAAAGACTGCCACATGCTGTGTTCCACTCTGGAACTAAAAGGAAAGTGTATTGCAAATTTGAGAAAAGTAACTAATTTCCGACTGGTCTTCTTAATCCTTCACCAAACGGCAACAACTCCATTGCAGAAGGTGAAAGAACGGGCAGGCAGATAAATTAATCCTTCTGCACATCTGGAGATGTAAGTGGTGTGAAATGTGTGAATACTGAGCAGATTTTTATCTTGTGTGCACCTTGTTCAAACCACACTGGAGGGAGTTTCTCCAGTTCCCACCTGAAAAGACCCTGGCAGGAGCAGGCGTGCCAAGTGGCACAACAGATGGCCCTCTGCTCCCCATCATTTCCTCTCGCACAATGCTTCGGAAGCACAGAGAATCCACTGGGAAAGGAATCAGCAGCCTTCCTCTATCTGACCAACTGAATGAAACCTAGAAGCCACTCCGTAAATCCTCATTATTTTATCGAAGTCTCCTTGTCGCTTCATGAGAGTGGAAGGACAAAGACTATTGTGTACCTGGTGCAGATACGCATTGCATTTCCTGACTCGTTATCCATTCTGCGATCCTGCTGCCAGGAAAGCTGATGCTGCTTCCATTTGGAGTGTTTTGCCCTCAATGCTCTGGCTACCACATGTATGGGCTGTTTCATGGGCTGCCCGTGTACCAGATGGAACAGATTTTTAGTTGCACACCTAATCTCCATTGTTTTTCCCGCAAGCAAGCAGAGCTTGACTCATTTTCATACATCCTGCTTCTTGAAATGTCCCTAGCATAGTTCACAATAATATAACAATTCTGTCAGAATTTATGCATGCCAATGTCATTCCAAACAAGCATTTTTTTATTGATTGATTGATTGATTTATTGGTTGCTTGATTGATTGATTGACTAACTGTGTGTGTCAATCCATACAATTAAATAAAATGAGGTTCAGTGTTGTTTGGATCCCATTATTCTTCTAAATATCTTAATTTGTGTTCTACAGGGGGAAATAAGTCTGTTTGAATGATGGTGAGTAAATCCTGACAGAATTCAGTTTTTTGGTTAATTATAATTTTAAAGTCTTAAACTGTAGCGCACACTGATTATGAAAACTTTATCATGCATTGGTGTGGATTATTATTCATCAATATGGTCATTGTATGAACGGGCCTTAAGTCTAAACAAAAGTTTGGATTTATTACCTCAAAGGCATTATTGAGATTATCTGCCTTCTTCAATCACAAGTAATGCATTAAGTGTTGTTTGGTGTCTCGCATCTTTGAAACCATCTTTTCCATTATATCTCATTGGATGCACCACAGGTCTGCGCCAAGTGGTCAGACTTTCTCCCAGATGGCGGTCATCTGCTTGCAGTATTCTCATTCATCTGTTGTGGTGCATCCTTTGAGTCTTTTGAAGTTAAGAGTAACCAAGTGAAGGGTGGCAGTGGGGTATGCATATGCTGTTTCATGTCTCATAATTTATGTATAGCAGAAACCAGCAGGAAAATCATATCAACATATCGTGTTTTTTTTTACTGAATCCAGGCTAGTAGAGTATGTTGAATTAGGAGTGTCAATCAATTACATGTTTTACTTGAATTAATTACATGATATGTGGTTCAACTGGAATTAATAAATCAATATTTAATTAACACGAAAAGCCACCCAACAAAGATACTTTAAATACATTACATTATGGTTGCAGACAAAAACACTGATCAGACATAAAGTGGCTTTAAACTGTTCACAATAATTGATACAAAACTATCCATTCAGTCGAGTTTGGTTATTGTTAGTCTGTTACACAGTGGCCAAAATTACCTGTCTGCATGTGTACATAGACTACTAGATTATATTTTTGGCTCTTCTCTGTATTTGAGTGCTTCACAATATGAAGCTAGGCCAGTCACACATTTTTGGTGAACTATTAGGGGTGTAACGGAACACAAACATGGCTAATGCTGTAACCTATATGGGGAGCCCTTAAGTACATATTAATATAATATTAAAGTTTACAATTGTCAGCAGAGCCCAAATGATTAAATTCAGTTGCTATTTATTTTTAGATGCAATCACAACTAAAAAAAGTTTAGTTGTTACGGAACAGGGACCCGGACACAGAAGACCAGGTAAAAGAGTTTAGCAGCAGTGGGCAGACAAACAGGTAAATGGTCAAGGGCGAAATTGTCAATCACACATTGGGGGGGACAGCTGTGGGACTTTTTGTGTTGGCGCATGCACACATTTTTTTAATCAAAATAAAATAAACGTCAGAGTCCGAATGTTTGTAATTGTATAACACAACAAGGAATTTTATTACATCGGATCGTCAAACCAACGTATACTCACCCTATAATGATTACAGCATCGGCATCAATTACAAGCCTGAATTGACAGCAAAGCGGCCATGATCTCTCTCTTATATTCTTCTATAAACATATAGTGGCTATAAACATTTTTATTAAATTACTGTTACAGGATAACAATTTTCTAATATCAAGTCTTGAGCAATGATAGTAAAACAGTTATGTACTAATCAGGGTATCTGCACATTTTTTTATGTCAAATTTAAGGCTTTTTAAGACCTGAAGAAATCAAAATGAATACTATACATTAGGGGTGTGCAATATTAACAAAAATATATCTCTATATTTTCAAAGTTTTGTTGATAATACCATTAGATGATATTTTACTGATTTTGTACTGGTACCCTGGCTGGTTTAGGCCTGTTGTTGACAGCAGTCTCACAAAGATATTCATATTTTACATATTCTATCCAGTGGTCAGTTCACAGTAGTGACTGAAATTAACATTTTTATTAAGGGGCAATATTTGCCACCTTAAATTGATTTCCAGGGACATTTTCACCTAAATATGGAAATTATTTCTAAACGTATTTAGAGGTATGCATCACCTTTTATGTCAAATTCACCCATTAAATTAAATTCTATTAGAATAACACAGCACCACTGTCAAATTAAATAATTAGATAAAAATCCATCCTTGCAGTGCAGAGGTGACACAGAAGCGGCATCCGAACTGGCATTACTATATATTTACACTTAATGTGCAATTGCATAAATAAAGCTATTAATTAAATATGAAACTAAACCCGCCAGTAGGTGACAGTAAGTCACTGTCTTAATAAGCGAGTTGTTGGAGTCATTTATTCAACCGATTTGCCGATTCATTCATTGAATCAAATGATTCCTTCAAAACAATTTCAGTTTTTTAAAAAAAATCGCTGTCTGTTGGACTACAGTTTCATTATGAAATTCTCGTCGGCGAAATAAAGGGACACACAAATGTTAACTTTATTGTTAATTTAACCGTTGTATAAAATAAATACAGTTTGTAGGCCAATGTAGGCTCATACAGTAGGTCCTATTTTCAAAATGCTGAATTAAAAAAAAAAAAAATAGGAAGAATATTTTTGCATCACAATTAAATTCTTGACACATCTTGACAGGGCGCTTTACAGGTCAGAGAGAGAGAGAGAGAGAGAGAGAGAGAGAGAGAGAGAGAGCGCCCCGGCCGCGCGCGCGCACTCACCCGAGCTGTCTGCTCTCTCTCTCCCTCGCGCATATTAATCAAAATCAATTGATACGATGGTATCGAGAGAGAAAAAACGTGCAGTTACGTTAGCTATCTGTCGGCTATAGCTTGTCAATAGTCCCTCCCATTCATACAAGCTGTGTATAGTAGGCCTATTACAGTCGAAATTCAAAAATTCTACAATTCGAAATTCTAGTAAAATTCACCTGGTCGTTATCTAAGGGATTATGTCAGCCAAATACAGGATATTTACCATTCAGATATATGTGCCAAATGTCTTTCAGATTTCGCGCTCCTCGCTCTTCTTCTGTTTGGTTTCTCCTAACTCACTGACGGTGCACGAGCTACTAAAGGTATAGGGAAAACATGACATGGATTTCAGGAGAAATAGGTTTTTGTTCATGTAGCCTACTATACATTAACAAAAACCTATTTCTCCTGAAATCCATGTCATGTTTTCCCTATACCTTTAGTAGCTCGTGCACCGTCAGTGAGTTAGGAGAAACCAAACAGAAGAAGAGTTAGGAGCGCGAAATCTGTAAGTAAGGCCAGTCGAATGGATTTGGGAAATAGACCGGCCGGGATTTTATATTTTCGGACATCGATATTGCCCGCATAATCAATCATACAGTATGATCAAATATTGGGGGGGACAAATTGTCCTTCTTTGAATATTGGGGGGGACGTGTCCCCCTGTCCCCCCATACAATTACGCCTATGTAAATGGTAAACACAAGGTAGAGGAGAGCACATGACACAGACATTGGAGAGGATCGCTGGAGAGGAATGCTGGGGATGAACACTGGAAGAATCGCTGGAGAGGACACAGGAGATCACACAGGTGAAAACATGGGAGGTATGGATCCAAACATTCCCCACATACAGGATAAACAAGACATGAGGGAACACAAGGTGAGTGGTTTTATGCTGAAGTTAATGAGGGAGATATCTGACAGGTGCAGGTGATTGTGAAGGTACAGGTGTGGGCCAAGGAGGATGTTGGGAAATGTAGTGAAGGATGTGGTGAGGCTGGTGACCATGACAAATTGCACTGCACATAAGGCAGGTTCCCTTTCAGTCGAGAACACTCGTCTGACTTTTAACCAGATATGTATGTCAAGCCTGCTAGAGAGGTTCTGGCCAATTAGGTATCGTCTCTGGTCTAGTTGTGGCTGTTTCTCTGTTATCTGATGGTCATCTAACTTTCCCGCTCTAACAGAGTACAGATTAGACATGATTTTTATAATAAGGATATACATTTTACACAGATTTCATTCAAGCAAACATTTTAGATTTGCACTCATGCCAAGCAAGGCACACTTTCAGTTTTAACAATTGCATACTTTGTGAGTGATATAAGTATACTAGTCAATGTATTTACACTCTAAAAAACGTTGGGTTATTTTGCGTACCCAATAGCTGGGTTAAAAATATTGGGTCGTTCTGTTGGGTTATTCAGAACATTTATTGGGTTGTTTCTATAACAACGCAGTCGTTGGGTTAAAATTCAAATTTCAACGGTTGACCGGACCACCGCAAGTGTGATAGAAGATACACAGCACGGGTGAGTTAATAAATTACACTATACAGTATATCTATATGCATATTGTATACATGTTTTTTTTTCGTTATAAAGTGACTTTTGGCTCTTACATAGTATTATTGCCGCCTTTTTATGTTTAGTCTATTATTTCCATGCTTATATCTCCCCTGTCGACTGCTTTTCGTCCGCTATCTGCGACTAACGGCACCGATGGTATTTCTTAATACTCGGTTGTGATACTCTTCCTCACTTTCTATGTTCTTTCTAATACTTTGTGGGAAGTTATTCATATTTTCATATATTTGACCGACGCGCTCGGCTTCAAGACCCAGCGGAAGCCTCCTGGTCCATCCAGTGTCGCAGTCAAGTTACAGGAAGAAGGTAACGTTATGCTGTGTTATATAAAGGCCTACATTGTAGCGCAAATGTCTACTTGGGATATCCCAACTAGTGTGAATTTAAAATACTACAGTGTTAAACTACGGTGATCATACGTCCTCTTTTTCCCGGACATGTCCTCTTTTTGGACCTAAAAAAGCGCGTCCGGCCGGGACGCCATTCATTGTGTGTCTTTTTGCATTGCCTTCGTAACGTACGTAATGTACGTAACGCAAACATTGGTCAAACTGCATCTCAATTATTACCCTCAGCACTTTTCAGTGGCACATGGCTTCTGAACAGCGTAAAAAAAATCTCAAATGTAAATTCACAAACGATTTACAGAAAAAAATTCCTGTGTAAAAGATAAACTATTTTATTATTTGTTTGTTATTGTTCTATTGTTGCGGGTCACAAGTTGAATGGAAGAACGTACTTCATGTATTAAGTTCAATAACATAGATGGTTGCGAATGCATTTGTCAAATAGTGTTTGATGCATTCACAAACTTTTGTCATAACTTTCTCACTATGTCCCTACTAACCTGTATGAATTTATACATTCATTATAATTCCCAAGAGTTTTTTTTAGTTTTTCAGTTTTTAAAAAATAAATCCAGAATAAATCAGAACATTTCTGTTCACACAGAAAGGAAAGCTTTGAGTCACAAATGCATTTTGGAACAAACATGCTTGCTCATACACACAAACAAACAAACACACACACAGGTGCAACAGTGCATTTGTGAACAGCGCCCTAACATTTAGGGCATCATTTGTGAGACCTAACACCCACACAAACACAAATGCAGGTGCACACACATGCATACGCAACTTCATTTCTGCTTATTGGTGTTGGTTTTATATACACATTTTTCTTATTTAAAATGTATATTTTTTTTCTAGATTTGGTTAATTAAAATAAATAGGTATAATTTGACAATCAGAATCTAAATATTTTCTTTTAGTGGCATTTTAATTATATTTTTCTATATTTAAAAAAAATTAATCCCACTTGATTTGATTCACCAAGCTTGATTTTTCATATTGAAAAACAAATGTCCACAATTTCTTTGTTACTGCACCATATGAGGTGTTGGTGTGATTTTAACTTTTCTTTTTCTTTATTCATTTTTAGATTGCTCAGGACTTTTTGAAATTTGGGGACATGCATCTCAACGAATCATTTCATATCGCATTCAAGAGAGCCTTGGATCTTCCTGTTCAGACTAACATTTCTTCTGGTGAGAAAATCCTGCACAACAGCTCTGTACTTTCATGTCAAGTTTTTTGTCTATAATATAATGCACTTGTTTAAAGATTAATCCATTGTTCTTTTTGTTTAATGTAAAGACACTCTTGGAGATGTTGCTTTGAAAAACCCTGCCAGCTATCCTTCCTCCATTGCCATACAAAACGGGCTGCAAGATGGTTCGGCCCTCTTACTGTCAGGGTTTGAAACACGGAGAGAGATGACGTAAGTTGTAAACACACTTTTATTGAACAATGCAGTTGCGGACACACAGTGGAATGGTAAGTGAGACAGTCTATGGCAAATATGGAGAGTCTTAGCTGAATGATTGATTCCGTGATGTGAATTCAGGTGCGGATCCAGGAGAGGGAGTTGAAGAGAAGGAGCCTTGGGGACTGGACTGAGACGAGACGATGGGATCCGAGGAGGAATGCAGGTAAGCTCGGGTAAGTAGCGGGTTAGCATAGGAGAGTGTTCACGGTGGGTCTGTGGTCAGGAAATGACGAGATCAGACAACGGAGGTGAGGTGAATGCTGGGTTAAAAAGGGAACTGGTGATGAGTCACAGGTGATGGGAATCAGTAATCAGGGGACTGTGAACGGGTGATTGAAGGAGTGGGAGGAGTCAGTGATGATCTGGGAGGTAATGGAGAGTGATGTGAAGGAGGAATCCTGACAGTACCCCCCCCTCCCGAAGCGGCTCTTGACGCCTGTGAAGGATGCTGTCGGCGGCGAGGTCTACCCCGACCTCTGGGTGCTGGTCGATTGGGATGTTCCTCGTGAAACTGGGAAAGGAGAGTGGGATCCATTACGTCGTCGCGCAGCACCCAAGAATGTTCCTCCGGCCCGTAATCCTCCCAGTCAATGAGGTACTCGAGACGGGGGCCTCGCCGCCTGGAGTCCAAGATGGAACGGATCCTATAGATGGGCTCATCCTCCACAGGCACCGGAGGAGGAGGAGGTACGTCAATGGCAGGTGTATCTGAAGGAAGAGGAAGGACAGGGTCAACGTAAGGTTTTAACAATGACACATGGAAGGATGGAGAGATGCGATACTGCCTTGGGAGTGTAAGTCTGTAGGTGACCTCGTTCAACTGCCTCTCAATGGGGAAAGGTCCAATGAATCGAGGACTCAGCTTACGACATGGCAACTTGAGACGAATGTCCCTGGTGGACAACCACACCTTCTGCCCAGGCTGATAAGAGGGAGTTGGTAGTCTTCGACGATCAGCCTGGGTCTTGTGTCTCCTTATTGCCTGTTGGAGATGAACGTGAGCTGAGTCCCATACCCCCTCGCTCTGCTGGAACCAGAAGTCGACAGCTGGAACCTCAGATAACTCCCCAGACCAGGGGAACAGAGGAGGTTGGTAACCGAGAATGCATTGGAAGGGAGTAAGACCAGTGGTGCTTTGTCGGAGAGAGTTTTGAGCATACTCAGCCCAGGGAAGGTAACGGTTCCAGCTGTCCTGGTACTGGTGGCAGTAGGTCCTTAGAAAGCGACCGATTTCCTGGATCTTGCGCTCAGTCTGGCCATTGGTCTGAGGATGGTATCCGGAAGAGAGACTGACAGAGACCCCGAGGAGCTGAAAGAAGGCACGCCAAACTCTGGAGATGAATTGGGGACCTCTATCAGAGACGATGTCCTCCGGGATTCCGAAGTTGCGAAAGACTCCCTGGAAGAGGGCTTCGGCGGTTTCCAGAGCAGTCGGCAGTCCTGGTAGAGGGATTAATTTACAGCCCTTAGAGAAACGATCAACGACTACAAGTACCGTGGTGAAACCATCAGATGGAGGAAGGTCGGTCATGAAGTCGATACCGATATGGGACCAAGGACGCTGAGGAATCGGAAGGGGCACCAATTTACCCTCTGGCAGTCTCCTCGGGGTGTTGACAATGGCGCAGACTGAACAACCCTTGACGAACCTTGTTACATCCTCGGAGATGGTTGGCCACCAGTACCGTTGACTGAGAAGCGAGAGGGTACGCTTGCTACCCGGATGTCCAGAGCCCGGTACGGAGTGAGCTGAGTCCAGAAGAGAAGTTCTTAGATGTTCCGGTACAAAGATACTCCCTTCTGGACCTCCCGGCGGAGCAGGATGGAGACGGTTTTCTTGGTGGATCCGATTGTCAATGTCCCACACAATCGGACTGAGAAATAAGGCTGGAGGGAGGATAGGCACAGGTTCACTATCTTCGTGAGGGACTTGATGAATTCTGGAAAGAGCATCAGCTCTACAATTCTTGCTGCCTGGACGATATGACACCTTGAAGTCGAATCGAGTGAAGAAGAGGGCCCAACGGGCTTGTCTCGGATTTAGTCTACGAGCTTCTCGTAGATACTCCAGGTTTCGATGATCCGTGATGACCTCAAACGGATGGTTAGCTCCCTCCAGCCAGTGTCTCCATTCCTCCAGGGCTAACTTAATAGCCAGTAGCTCACGATTCCCGATATCGTAGTTTAACTCCGCCGGGGCAAGCTTTTTGGAGAAGAAGGCACATGGATGAAGTACGGAGAGATCCCCCTGCCGCTGAGACAAAACGGCCCCCACTCCTGAGGATGAAGCATCGACTTCCACGATGAATGGCAGATCAGGATTAGGGTGAGTGAGTATTGGAGCAGAAGAGAAGGCTTCCTTGAGCGACTGAAAGGCCTGTAGAGCCGCAGATGATAAGGACAGAGACTTGGGCCGACCCTTCAGAGCAGTGGTAAGTGGAGAGCTGAGTTGACTGTAATCTTGAATGAAACGTCGATAGAAGTTGGCGAATCCTAGGAAGCGCTGGAGTTCCTTTACAGTAGATGGTAAGGGCCAGTTTAAAATGGTCTCCACCTTCCTCTGGTCCATCTGGATTCCATCTTGGCTGATGATATAGCCGAGGAATTGAACAGTAGTGATGTTAAACTCGCACTTCTCCAGTTTGAGGAAAAGCTGATGCTCGCGTAGTTTCTGGAGCACTTGAACGACATGATGATGATGTTCAGCCTGGGAAGATGAGTATATAAGTATATCGTCGATGTAGACGATCACGAAGCGATTGAGGAAGGGGCGAAGGATCTCATTCATATACCCCTGGAAAACTGCTGGAGCATTTGACAGTCCGAAGGGCATCACCTGATATTCATAGTGACCGGAGGGAGTCACGAAGGCGGTCTTCCATTCATCGCCGTGGCGGATACGGATGAGGTTATAGGCGCTTCGAAGGTCTAACTTGGAAAAGATTTGGGCGCCTCGGAGCTGTTCCAGAGCAGCCGGGACCAGAGGAAGAGGATACCAAAACTTCACTGTCTGAGAGTTAAGCTGACGGTAATCGATGCACGGCCGCAAGCCTCCGTCCTTCTTGGCCACGAAGAAGAAGCTCGAAGCGGCAGGGGAGATGGATGGTCGAATGAACTCTTGCTGTAATGCCTCTTCTACGTACTCCTCCATGGCCTTCTGTTCCGGGATGGACAAAGGATAGATACGGCCCTTAGGTAGAGTTGGACCGGGTAGCAAGTCGATTGCGCAGTCCCATGGTCGATGTGGTGGTAATTTGGTGGCCAGCGCCTTACTAAATACGTCCTGGAACGCCCGGTACTCCACTGGAATTTCATACTGACGTTGAGTCTCAGGGCTCTCCACCAAAGTGGAATGCAGTGACACTTCGGAGACATCAGACGAGGATGGAGGGATAATATCCGAAGAAACTTCTGAGGAAGGACTCTCTATTTCAGCGGATGACGGAGAAGGGGTAATCTTGGTGATAGTGACTAGACAGGCAGAATGACAGTCCGAACCCCATTGGAGTATTTCACCGGTCTTCCAGTGGAGATGGGGTTGATGTTGTATTAACCACGGGCGTCCCAGGATGATTTCGGCTGTAGACTCCTCCAGCACCATAAAAGAGATCTCCTCAGTGTGTAAGCATCCAATCTGCAGAGTTAACATGGGAGAACTGTAACGGATTCGACCCCTTCCTAGCGGTTTACCTTGGATGGTATGAATAGCGAGATCGTACTCAAGTCGTTTCTTTTTCAGATTCATCTTCTGGAGACATTGGGAGGAGATGAAGTTTCCCGCGGAACCGGAGTCAATGAGGGCTTGTACTGGGAAACAGAATTTAGGGGTTATTAGATGGACTTGAGTTTTGATAAGATGTTCAACGCTAGGAGGATGGTAGATTGAGCTTACCGCAAGGCGCGGAGGTCGAATGGGGCAGCTGTTGAGTAGATGTTTGTCAGAAGCACAATATAGACAGAGATGGGCTTGTATTCTTCGTTGTCGTTCAGAACGGGTTAGTCGAGAAGAATCAATTTCCATAGGAATAGGTGCTGGAGGAGTAAGATGAGAAGGTTGGGACGCCGGGGGCGAAGGATGTGCAGTGGGTATATTGACGTCACAAGCAGTTAGTAGATGAGAGACTCTGATAGTTTTCTGAATGAGCGCTTCTATGCCCATGACGTCATCGTAAACCACGACCAGCTGACGGATCTTCGGAGTTAATCCTTGACGATATGCAGTAATTAAAGCGGGTTCGTTCCACCCACTAGCAGCAGCGAGGGTTCTGAATCGAAGGGAATATTCAGTCACCGAAGAACGGCCTTGTTTTAGATGGAACAGCTGATCGTGGATAGAGAGGGAAGCCACGGACTGTCCAAACACATCCCTAAAGTGTTGAATAAAATCCTTGCAAACATGAATGGTCGGAGAATTGGAATACCAAAGAGATTGAGCCCACTGGAGGGCGGAACCGGTGAGTAATGAGATGATGAAAGCCACGCGGGCGGCGTCATTATGGAATTGTTGTTCATTCATAGTGAAATATAACGATACCTGGAGGAGGAACCCACTGCAATCCTCCGCCTCGCCGGAGTAAGGCGCTGGTTTGGCCATGGGACTGGAAGAGGCAGTGAACGAAGCAGCGGGTGAATGCGGAAGTGGATCCGGGGATGGACTGGTTGAAGCAGACGCTGATGCGGTGGGCACTGGGTGAGGAACAGCGTCTCGTGTATCCGATTGCATGTTGTTGGTCTGATCTTCTGTCAGGGTTTGAAACACGGAGAGAGATGACGTAAGTTGTAAACACACTTTTATTGAACAATGCAGTTGCGGACACACAGTGGAATGGTAAGTGAGACAGTCTATGGCAAATATGGAGAGTCTTAGCTGAATGATTGATTCCGTGATGTGAATTCAGGTGCGGATCCAGGAGAGGGAGTTGAAGAGAAGGAGCCTTGGGGACTGGACTGAGACGAGACGATGGGATCCGAGGAGGAATGCAGGTAAGCTCGGGTAAGTAGCGGGTTAGCATAGGAGAGTGTTCACGGTGGGTCTGTGGTCAGGAAATGACGAGATCAGACAACGGAGGTGAGGTGAATGCTGGGTTAAAAAGGGAACTGGTGATGAGTCACAGGTGATGGGAATCAGTAATCAGGGGACTGTGAACGGGTGATTGAAGGAGTGGGAGGAGTCAGTGATGATCTGGGAGGTAATGGAGAGTGATGTGAAGGAGGAATCCTGACACTTACCAGGAGGCAACACAAACATTTGTTCATTTATAGCCTGTAGGTACATCATTTATGACAACACATTTTGGGTAATATTTGATCCATGTGTGCATATTTACCATTTCAAAATTCTATTGAAAGGTTGGAACAAACATCATTCAATATTTGGAGGAGGAGGAGCAACGGAGGCAATTCCCTCATGTCCTGCAGCTTGGGGATAAATTTAACTGCTCACAAGCCTTCGTCATTGTGGGAGGAGTGGCACTAGAGCAAGACAGCCTTTTGTTTTAGACATTGAGTATCCAAAGCCTGTTTGGCAGTTTCTGTGCCAGGAGGAGTTCCATCAACACACTGTCGCCTACTTAGGCAGTTTATAATTGGATAAACTGGACTTGATTTTGTTTGTTTTGTTTGTTTATTTGTGTTTTTGTATTCCATGTTTCTTAGAATTTAAAACAGAATTGTAAATTAATACATTTTAGCATTAATATTCTGTACCTGAAGGGGTTCCCTCAACACAATGTTGTCTTATGAGGCAGTTTATAATTGCATTACTTTTATTTATTTATTTATTGAAAGAATTTCTTACCTTAAGGAAGTAAATTAAAGCAATTGCAACAATAACTTAATGAAAATGTTTACAACTTGTAAGGTTTACAACTGTTTATTTGTTTTTATGCTCCATGTTTCTTAGAACTTAAAACATAATTCTAAATTAATTAATTTTAACATTAATATTCTGTGCCTGGAGGTGTTCCCTCAACACACTGTCACCTTTTTTATTTATTGAAACAATTTCTTATCTTTTGGAAATAAATTAAAACAATTGCAATAATAACTTTTGAATGTAATGCCTTTGAATGTAATGCCATTGAATGTAAATAAAGCATTGTCAATATACTGAAGTTGTAAGTTATTTATTTACATGGCAATAATAGTATAATAATAAAATAATAATACTAGGTTGGTTAAAGCATAATTTTGGCCAAATAACCCAACAAATTAGTTTTTTGTAACCCAATTTATTGGGTAAAACTAGTTACCTAATTTATTGGGTTAAAATAACCCAACATTAGGTCGGTGCTATATCAACCCACCATTGGGTTAGTTGTTGGGTCGTTTTTAACCCAACTTTTTTAAGTGAGTAGGTATATGATATAGAAGTATGCAGTTGAACAATGTTTAATTATAAGTCCATCCAGTGGCACCTCCAGAAATGTTTCACAGGGGTGGCCAGATGGGGCCACTTAAAATCTTGGGGTGGCACACCAAAACTATAAACCATAATTTCAGAATTTTATTCTACTGTTGTAGTGAACTGGCCTGTAAAAAACTATCAGAAAGACTTAAGGAAACTCCTACTGATATACTTTGGTTTATTGTGTTATATTTAACGGACAGTGCATCATGTTGCATGAATTTCTTAAATGAAATAAACAGAGTTCACAAGCAGGTGATACATACACACACTCCATTATCATTGCAAATAACACATATGACTAGACTGACAGAACTTGGAACTAACAGAGACATGAAGTAAACTTGTGTGTAGTTTATAAAGTCCAACCTTGCACTTGAAAACAATCTAAACTCTGCGACTTACCAGCAGCGAGAGATGTGAGACTCTGCTGGTGGTGACGTAGCTCCGCCCGCAATATCACGCACACAAATGCGAGTGACGCAACAGCCAATGTCGAGTTTTCCCAATTAATGCATGAATTTAACAGCATTGTTTAAACTCCGTTACACATATACATGCACCCATAGATATCTATATAAAGCTAGATGTCTTAAGGCGGAGTCTTGAACGGCATTACCCGGCGGCCATCTTGTCACAGGGAAGCTTTCTGGCGAGCTCTGTGGTATCTGATGTAAGGTGAGTGATCTGCACGAAAACAAATAATCTTATCTCACTGAAATCTTGACTGATTTACAAATGGTTTGGTTTCTTACAAACGTTATTAACGTGGCTATAATTCTGGATGCTTTAACATGTTGAAATATATAATATTATAATTATTCATAAATATGCAGTGTAATAACTACATCTCTGACGCTTATAACAAACCAACCTGTTTGAAAATCGGTAGAAAATTGAGCAAGTTATGGTTATTTAAAAAGTGCATGCACCATTAACACAATGTTACGAGTGAGCAAGCCCCCTGTGGCAAGATGGCCGCCGTGTGCGGACGTCGACCTCCATTGGCCAGCAGCGCGGACGAGACATCTAGCCTTTATTATATGATATATATGCATGCACCAGCTAACGACGTTAGCTAGGTAACTCTTGTCAAAACGTGTCAAAGACACATCAAAAAGCTGCTGTAACAGTATACTGTAACCATTTGGCATTTAAAAAGCACATGTCACGAGACATAATTCCCCGTCTTCTTTTACTAAAGAATATTTTTTACTCATTTACATACCGGTAGTCTTCGTCTTCTTTCTTAGCTTCTTTTGAAATTGTTGACTGCCGGGCACGCGCTGAGCTGTTGCTGTCTGAGCGCGCAACAGCGGCATGTACGGAGGGGCGGGGGAGGGGCGGGCTACTGTGTGCGATCGAAGGTCTAGAGCGGCTTGCCTGCCTGGCTGTGCATTAGGGAAGAAATGCATAAATGATGCTACTAAAATGTATACTGGCCAGTGGTGGCCACAGCCACCCCTGGCCACCCCCGGCCACCCCCTGGTGGTGCCATTGAGTCCATCTAGCATCATTTTGGGATGATCTGATGCATTTTGATATGTAAAGTCTCAGTCTTTTTGCTTTTAAGAGATTTCAGTAATGAATTTGAGAGGTAATTCAATGGTTTTTAATAAATAATGTCTGTCTTATCTCTCTTGTCTTGAGGGCCAAACAATCCTTGGTGTTTTCCTTGTGGGGCTCAAGCCATGCTGAGGTCCGGAGTTCTTTAATTAGCTCAGACGGGATGGCGCCCACTTTTTTTATGGTTCTAGATTGTCCTCTTGGAATGCATAAGCTCTGTCCGATCTGTTCTCAGTTCCTAGACCAGGTTGTTGCTATCCTCACAGCTGTGAAAGGGAAAAAGCTAGGCCAGTCACTCAATGTCAAACATTTTCAGAGACTGTTAGGTCTGATGGCAGCTACGTCCTATGTGATACCTCTTGGCCTACTGTGCATGAAACCCCTGCAGTGGTGGCTCAAGGCCAAGGGACTTTCCCCGAGGGGCAACCCACTCCACATGATCAAGGTTACGTGCAGGTGTCTTCCCACCTTGGTGATGTGGAGGAAGCATTGGTTCTTGTTCCCAATGTCCCATGTTAGGAGCCCATTGTCATCAATTCTCGCTTTTGACTGATACTTCCCTCACAAGCTAGGGGGCGGCTCTGGAAGGCCGCTCAGCTCATGGTCTGTGGAGGAGTCATAATTTATCGTAGCTCTCGTTCAACGCTCTCTAGCGTTGAAGCATTTCCTCCCAGAACTAAGAGGTCATCATGTGCTTGTCCGCACAGACAACACATTGGTGGTCTCTTATATATATTATCAGGGGGGTCTGCATTCACATTCACTATTCAAGCTAGCAAACCATATCCTCCTGTGGTCCTAAGGAAAGCTGCTCTCCCTAAATTTAGGAGCAGACATGCTGTTGGGGCAGGTGCTGAGGCCCGGAGAATGGTGACTTTACCCTGAGGTGGCGGAGCTCATATGGTAAGTAATCGGCCAAGCAGAAGTGGATCTGTTTGCTTCTCAGGATATGACACAGCATCCACTTTGGTTCTCCCTCACACATCCAGCTCTGTTAGGGCTGGGTACCATGGTACAGACATGGCTGAGGCCTGCAAGTTGTACCAGAGTTCCAGCTTAGGACTTAGCCATTGTGCTAGAGGATTATCTACGGCTCCCTTCCAGCCTATTGAGACTGTTCCAGAAAAGTTTGTGCTCCTAAAACAGTGTTGCTTCTAGCTATCACGTTTCTCAAAAGAGTGGGAGACCTCCATGCCCTGTCCGTGTTGCCTACGTGCCTTAAGTTTGCCCCAGGATGGTTAAGGCATTATTATACCTTAGACCGGGTTAAGTCCCTAATGTCCATAAGTTGCCTACCAATGTGCCTCTGCCTGTTCTCTTGCAAGCATTTTGCCCTCATTCTTTCAGAGATGAGGACCAGGTCAAGCTGAACCTTGTGTGTTCAGTGAGAGCACTGGATGCTTCCTTCCACAGAGCTGTTTGTCTGCTTTGGATTGCCTAAAAAAGGGCTTCCTGCATCCAAACATACATTAAGGAAGTGCATAGTCAAGGTTATTTCTCTTACTTATGGGGGGTCTCTGGTTAGAGCTCATTCCACCAGGAGTATGGCAGCCTCCAAGGCCTTATTGTCTGGGGTCCCCCAAGACGTTGTGATGAACCAGGCCCATCCTCTCTGCTCATATTCAGTTTTACAATCTGGACTTGGGTTCTTCCCCGGGTTTGCAGGTGCATATGTCTTAGTTCTGCTCTCAGTATTCACACAGACAGGCAATTTTAAGCATGGCAGTTTGGGTATAAGTGTTCCCAAAGTGTCAATACTTGACAGCATGAGTTCCCTCAAAAGGAAATGTCTCGGGTTACGAATGTAACCCTTATTCCCTGAAGGGGAACACGATTCTGCGTCACCCTGCCATACTTCCTGCAACCATGTCATTTGCTTGCTTCATCTATTTGAATCTAATTCCATTTATTCCGGATGTGCTTTTAAGCTTCTTGGTAGTGGCGTACCCTGCCCTTGACATCACGTTTCGCCACTGGACTGATTTCAGACACGTGCTTCAGGCGCAATCACACAGAAGCATTACCAAAGCATCAATACTTAAGCAATACGCAGCGTCTCGTAGGCATCGTAGCGTCTCGTAGGCATCCCTACGGTGATTCCGTAGGCAATAGGGCTGGGTACCGAACCCAGTACTTTTAATGGCACCGACCAAATTACGTCAGTACTACTGAGTACCGATTCACATTAAATAAACCTGAGAAGAACGCATCTGGGCGTGAGAGTAAGACTATTTAAATACGGATCCTGCATGTCCTGCCTATCTCTGTGTGAGATACAAATATGGTAATTTCCTTTTTATCAGCTATCGTAACTGTTCTATTTCATCAGAAACAATCTGAAAAGGAGGAGAGAGGGTCAAGCTAGCCTCCGTTTTGTTTGACAATACTTCGAACGTCAACAAGAAGTGACTTCACCCAACATTGCCTAGAGCACCTTTAAATTAACGGTTTAATTAACGGTTTATGTCTTCATTTGATTAACGGTTAACGGTTTATTAACGGTTTATGTCTTAATTTGATTACTAGAAAATTCACAACAAAGAATTTGTGGAAAACAAAACATTTCATAGAAAATATTAGTTTTATGTCTAAAATGGTTTTTATTAATATTTAAGTATCACAGGCAATGGCAGACAGCGAACAAGGCAGCTTTCAGCAAATTCCTGAAGGACTGGCCGAAATAAAGCTGTTCTCACAGGGTGCACGAAGGCTGAACGGCCAGTGACAGCATAGAGCTCACAGCTCCGAAAACACACAAAAAAAATGTTTTTCCAAATATTGGTAGGCACCAACTTTATAAATAAACTGTATATTTGAAGTTTAAACAACTACAGTGTACTCTCGCCTAAAAAAATCTTTACATTCCGGGACACACAAACAGTATTATTTGTAAAATTAGGGTGGATTCCCTTACAATTCAAAAAGAGGTTTTATTCAAGTGTGCCATTAGTATAGGCTACTTCTTCTAAACTAAAAATAAGAAAGTATACTTTCAGTCTACTTTTTATGTACTTCTCAGAAATATACTTAAAATTGTTGCACTTACGCAAGTCTTGACTTAAAACTGACAGAAAATCTAAACATAGTTGGCCTATACTTGTACTCAATCTTTTGACCAAGATATACTTTAAATACAATTAAGTATTCTAAGTATACTTGGCTTGTGGTTGTGTTTTTTTTTCGTTTGATTAAGTAGCTTATCAAATACTTTTTTCACATAGTTGTACATAATGTTGGTAACACTTTCGAATACTGTATCTTACTTAAGGAATATTAAGTAATGAAGAACTAGTAGGTAATTCTTCATTAACTACTTCTTCACTACTGTTAACTACTAAGGAATATGTGTTATCTAATCAGTATGTAATATAATTTTATGATTGTGTTAAGTAACAGTTAGTTAATCAATAACTAATTAATTCTGTCATACCTCCTGAAGAACTACCATTAACTTTTAATTAAGGTTCAAGACAAATAACTATGAAGTAACTACTAATGAACAGTCATACACTGTAGTCACTACAATAATACAGGGGGGTTTTTTAGCAGTGGAGTGGTGGATGAAGAACACAAATCAAGTGCTTGAGTAAAAGTACATATACCCCAATAAAATATTTCTCCAGTAAAATTATAATTAGGCCATTTTCAAAATTACCTCAGTAAAAGCACAAAGTTATTTTGTAAAGTAAAAAAAATAAAAGTACCTTTAAAGTAGGCTACTTAAAAAGTAAAAAGCATATTATTATACTTAGTTCTTATACATTTTAAACAACTTTTGCACCATTCAAGTTCCGGCAATATCACGATAGCTTACATTTTCCAATGATTTGGTGATAAGTAAGTTTTATTTGAGTCAGAAGTATGTGGTAATTCTTTATTAATTACTAATGGGTTCCCTATATTTTCACTTTAAAATACTGTTTCGGGTTATAAGTTGCCTAATTCCTGCATAATTATTTGATAAGTATTTATTAATTACACATGGGTTACCTATATTTTCACTTCAGAATACAGTTTCAGGTTATAAATAATTCCTGAAGAAGTATCTAATAATATTAATTACTAATAAGTTCCCTATATTTTCAGTTTCCCTCAGTCGTTGCCTCAAATACATGAATTTACTCAATGGCATTCTATGCTGAGTAAAACAGACACACACACACAGTACTGTATATAAAATATAAAAACGAATCTAAGGTTAGTTTTGTATGACTGTTCATTAGTTATTTCTTAGTTATTTTTCTTGAACCTTAATTAGTAGATAATTATTAGTAGTTCTTCAGGAGGTATGACATAATTCATTAGTTATTGATTAACTAACTGTTACTTAACACAATCATATAATTATATTACATACTGATTAGTTAACACATATTCCTTAGTAGTTAACATTAGTGAAGAAGTAGTAAATGAAGAATTACCTACTAGTTCTTCAATAATTCCTTATTAGTTATGCAGTAAGTAAGATACAGTATTCTAAAGTGTTACCGTAGGACGCTATTACACATTTTCTTAAATAGTACAGAATCTTCAGATCAAACAGGTGAAGAAGCTGAAAAATAGTGATAGAAAACAAAAACAATGAATACCTAAATAGGACCATAGAAGTATACTTAAAGTGCAAAAAATAATATATTAGTAAACCATAAGTAGGAGCAAGTAAGACAGCTGCTGCTGTACAATTAGGTGTACACAAATTACCATAGCAGATCTATACAGGTGGAGCTAGTGAAGGTGGAGGGTTTCTGAAAGCTCATTGGCTACCAATACAGCAGGAACCAATCAGCTGTGCCCTATAGATAACAATGTGATTGCATGCAGGTTGAGTTAGGGACCTATTATCCTGCACCAGTTTCATGACAGAATTTTGTTGTATAGCATATGTTAATTCAACTTTTTTTCATATCATTATATCAAATTAAATGAAGTGAATCTTGATGTCCTGATGCCCAGTTCTAATATTCCTTTAATGAAGCTTTTACAAAATCTGAGGTCTGTCCTGTGGATAATTATACATCTAAGAAGGTTCTTACGTGTCCTCTCTCATCTGAGACGAATGTGTCAGGCAGCACTCTCAATCATACTGTGAAATGATGTGAGCGGATTACTATTTTTACTGTTGATTTATTTATATATGTATTTGTCATACCATTATATGTCAAAATATGATAAGTGGGAAAAGAGACAGAGAGAGGGAAGACAGACCTTCAGAAAAAAGTTCACAAAAAAAATCCAGTCAGAAACTTTGTCATGGTTGAGTAGGATTTTTTTTTTTTTTTTTTTTGAGAAGGCGAGTGAGTGAGACAAAGATGTTGCAAGAAGAAAGAAATTCACCCGTTCTTTGCTTGGTGTAAAAGCCTCAGAGCTCACTGCCCTCCACTGTTTAGATTTAGGATTTCTGCACAGCCCCAGTAAAGCGCTTTAGGGCTCTTTTCCCACTGTCGACAAACCCATGTTTCTAGGTCAACCCCTCCCACTTCCAAAATGTTTTATGAGCCTGCATTAAATGTACATGTCCTTGTCTTATTTCATCTGGGAACATAGAGAATGCAGCCACAGCAGTGCATTTAGTTCCTCTGGCTGTCTGTAGAGGGCACATAAGGATGGAGGATGAGCCTGAAAACTTTAAAGTCTGCTTGGTAACTTCTCGTAAGTTTGATGAAGTGTAGAACAGATGCTAAAGATAGCTGCTGTTCTAATAACAGATCATCTCAGAATATATAATGTACAAAGGTGTTTCATAAACTTTTTTTTATTATTCATGATACACCCCTAACCACGGTGGTATTTCTTGCAGCTGTTAAAATAACATTTATAGAATGATTATTAACTTTAATGAAACAATATCAGAACATTTTGAAAAATAATGTTATTTAATACATTTTAATTTATCAAGTAGAGTGAGATTTTCATTAGTATGCCTCCCTAGATAAAAAAAGGTTATTCAAATGTAACATTTATAGTATATTTTACTTGAGTAGGTACTTATTTTTTGTAAGGTTCTTTCCTCATAGCATAGGGAAGCACTCATACAGATGATAAAAAGCTACATTTGAACAGATTACCTCTGTATCTCTTCTAGGTTTCATAAGGATTACATAAGAAAATATTTATTTTCATTTGAATTTCACATTACAAGCTTTATATAGACATAATTAGTATCGTGACTGAGGCATGTATGGAAGTAGAATAATGCCAAATGTTTTTTTAAACAAAAAAGCGTGTCGAATTGCTCTAATTGAAAAAAAAAAATGCATTGCATCAAACGTGCTTGCATTTTGATGCATTGTATTCTTAGGGCTTGCATTTTATGGGCTGAAATTCAACATGGTTGAATATTTAAGCTGTAAATATTTCAATTCAAAACATTCACACATTTTCATTATTTAAAATTCAATAATCCATATTCACCTTTCAGATTTCACTTCCAAAATGTTGATTATATTTAAAAATACAACCTATAATATTCAATATGCAATTTTCAGTCCATTTTATTTTGCTTTACAAATTCACTTCAACAAATTAAGTGGTTCAAATTCAAAAGACAATTCAACATGAAACGTCCAGGAACTGCAGAAATATCAATAGATTACCGATTCATAATCTCCATCTGCTGTTAGTCGACCACCACCAGCAGGTGCAAGCGGCTGTTGAGGAAGACTGGAGCAATGAGTGAGAGAGTCGTTCTTTCATAAATACTTATTTACAGAAATGAACCATTAGCTATATTTATGGAAAAGCTGATAAAGACACAAATACTGTGTTTACATTTCAGTATTCATGATTGCTTTTAAACATGTAAGCAGCTTTCTCTACCGTGAACGAGATTATAACGTTATTCCCCGATGTTGGAATTGCTCCATTTCTGTAAATCAGTTTTTTATGAATGAATGAGTCTCTCACTCGCAGACATGGGCAGTATTTCAATTAAATGTATTTTAAATACGTATTTAATTACTTTAGTGTATTTTATAATTTGTATTTTGCAGGTGTGGAAAAAATAAAATGTAGTTTGTAACTAAATATTTTGAGGGAGTGTATTTAGAGTATTTTTAAAATAATTAAATACTTAAGAAAAATCACCATATGCTTATCACCATAGTCCACGATTTTGCCATATTTTCGGTCTGATGTTGGCAATGGCAATGTCCAGGTTAGAAGCACGAAAATCATGTGACACCCTGTAGACCGGGCTCCCTCCAAGCCTAAGTGCCAACTAGTCTCTCCCTATGGAGGATCCCTTTACCACTCTACAGATAAAGCGTTGTGGGGAAATTCGGCTCGCGTAGGCTACCAACTCCGAAGTGATAAAATAAAATTCTGTATCAAAATTGAAGACAAGTAGTTTGTTTAGGTATGGTTTGCAGGGAATTACAAACCTGCGCATATATATTCAAACACATATAACTATATAATTAATTCTTGATGTGCACGTGAGTGCCATCAGCGTTTATCACAGGCTCGCGTTTAAAGTCTGTTTAGAGAAAAACGGTGTCGTCTTAGCGGCCCCTAATTTAATAACAATTGATCACTTCGACTGAGGTGAGTCAGTCGGGGCTGGCTTTGGCTGGAAAATATCATTATTCAAGGAACCGCTATAAAGCCAAAACAATCTGTTACCTTAAATTATACGTTTATCTCTGTAGAGCTGCTTTGAAACAATCTACATTGTTAAAAGCGCTATATAGCCTAAATGAAGATGACTTGACTTACTTGACTTTAGTTTTCTCTTTTGTAGCATAGTTGTGTTATTGCTACTATTTCTGTTATTGACCTTTCAATAAAGTTCCTCATTAAAGCTGTTAATGCACATAACATAAATATAGATGTATGGCTGTTTCCCCTCCCTTAGCCAGTGGTGAGGAAATGTCTCTCTACGCTTATTCAAGCCTTAAGGCACAAGTAGAGTAACGGTGATAATACATTTTAGACTTGCTGATGTCACTAAACCCAGAGGAATGCCGTGTAGTCCCTACCAGAGGTTTGTTGTAGTCATTTTATTTAAAAGCAAATATCTCCCTTTGCTTTTAACTTTGAGTGTTGAAACTTTGCAGATGTTGTTTGTTGTTGCTCAAACAGCAACATTACACACTAACTAAAGTTAGAAAAGTGAAATCATATACCACCCCTTTAAAGGCAGCCTACCACACCATTGATGTGAACTTACCTATACATGCCATTTACGTCAGAGGGAGCTATTTCAGGCCCTGTAGAGATTTAGTGAAATGCCCATGCTTTTTTATTTTGCTACTTTGCCATTTTGAATTTACACATTTCTCATATTTGTGTTATTGCTACTATTTGTGTTATTGACCTTTCAGTAATAAAAAAAAAAAGACTTAAGATTATTGTGGGAGTATTTTTGTATTTTCAAAATACGAATTATGTGTATTTTATTTAAATAAATTTTTCACATCAGTATTTTGTATTTTATTTTGTTACATTTCATGAGCCAGTATTTGTAGTTTGTAACAAAATAGTTTTTGATGTATTTGTGCCCACCTCTGCTCACTCGTTGCTCTAGTCTTCGTCAACAGCCGCTTGCACCTGCTGGTGGTGGTCGACTAACAGCAGATGTAGATTATGAATTGGTAATCCATTGATATTCCTGCAGTTTCTGAATGCAATGCTCTGGCGACGAGGGTCGGAGCCAGTGTGACGGAGGACAGAGGCGACACCGAATGGAAGGAGGAACCCGCTGCAGCTGTAGGTGTGGAGGGACAGAGCACAGTGGAGGTAAGTCACAGACGGTAAGTCCATAGCGGAAGTAGAATAATCATTGGGCCAATGACTGACCAAGGGGGAGCCAGCAGGACGAGGGAACCAGGTGAAACCGACAGGCCGAGATGGAGTAAAGAGAACAGAGGCCGGAGGCGGAGCCGCATAACCTGTTGGAGAACTGGCTGAGCTTTTTGGTCCTGGTGGCAATTAGAATGCTGACAAAATAACGGTGAGTATAACACAGTCCATGCAGGTTGGTGAAATGAATGAATGAATGTACATACAGTCATTAATGCTGTCCAGAAACAGCGATGATGAAGTTACCGGGTGGGATAGAGTGGGAGTCAATAATTCCTCATAGAAGTCTATAAGTCAGTCCTCATTGTCCAGCTTCACTGTTCCCTTGTCTGCTGAGTTTATGGGCTCACACCCCTGGTCAGACTCATAATGGAGCTCCACTACCAGCTCTGTCCAGCTCTGGGCACGGGCTGACGGGTTGCGGCGGTTGACTGTCTGCGGTCTCCGCGGTCGATGGTGGTGATTCGGGCTCTGGGTCTGGTTTTGTCCTGGATCGCGGAAGGACTCTCTCCAGACACCAAATGATGGCTTCTTTCCAGTAATTTACCCCGATCTAGAACAGTGAATTCTCGTTACAGAAGGGGCTGGTAATGGCAAGATGACAAATTTGTTCTGTGTAACTAAACAAACTGTGGCTCATCTGAGCCACTGCAGCAAATATTGCAGCATATTCCATATTTTGTTCGGTCAACTGTTATGCGTGGTTATAGGTAAACAGATGAAGATGAAGAATACGGTTCCAACACAATTATAATATCAATAATCCTCAGAACAGGCAAACAGACAAGAGCAACACACTACACATATATGTGACCAAACAATGACAAACTGTGAAGACAGAACTTAAATAGTGACTCAAACAAGATGAGTAATAGAACACAGCTGAACCAAACAAACTGATAATGACGGTGACGATTCTGATTTGCTACATAAACGTATAACATTTTAAACTAACATTAAATATTGTATCATATTAGCGCAGAATTAACTTTGTTATCCGCGATCGCATCAAGGATCAGCCAAATTTTCACTTACATCATCAAAAGCTCAGAGCTCACAACTTCGAGATCAATAAGCAGGCTTCCATTAGAATAGATCATGAATGGACCAGTTCGCAATACTCCACATTATACTTGAACGGCCCCTCGAGTGGAATTCCCCCCTGTATATCAACTTTGTCCACTACGAGAAGGCATTTGACAGCTTGGAACGAGAGACCCTTTGGAAGATCCTTCGACACTACGGCATCCCAGTTTGATCAACCTGATCAGAACATGTTATGATGGAATGTCTTGTAGAGTCATCCATGGAGGGCAGCTATCCAACAGCTTCCAGGTGAAAACGTGTGTGAAACAAGGATGCCTGCTGTCACCCTTTCTGTTAATGTTTGCCTTTGACTGGGTTATGAAGAATTCCACAGAGCAAAATAATGGAATTCAGTGAACTTCGTGAACCTTGACTTTGCTGATGACCTTGCTCTTCTCTCCCACAACAAACAGCAGATGCAAGAGAAGACGGATATAGTGTCAACTATCTAATCTCAGATTGGCCTCAACATTAACAGAGATAAGACCAAGATTATAAACATAAAATCATCAAGCAAGGACCCAGTCATACTGAATGGAAGTCCCCTGGAAGAAATCCAGTCCTTCACCTACCTGGGCAGCGTCATTGACCAACAGGACGGCACAGATGTATCAAGTCAAGGACTGGCAAAGCAAGAGCGGCCTACATACAGCACAAGAACATCTGGAGATCCAGAGACCTGTCCTTGACAACAAAGATCCACATGTTTAACTCCAATGTGAAGTCAGTGTTGCTGTATGGAGCAGAAACCTGGAGGATGACCAAGATGACCATCAGGAAGGTCCAAACTTCATCAACCGCTGTCTCAGAATAATTATCCAGATTCGATGGCCTGACACCATCAGCAATACCAACCTTTTTGGCAAGGGAGACAGGCATAAGTAAGTAAATAACATCAAAAGCAGTTGTTTAGACAAGAGCTTATTTTTTTGCACTCTAGTGGGTTATTTAAATTAATATTTAAAATATTAAATACTAATACTAAATTAATTTGTATTATTTGTTTTGTCCAAAATCAGTAGTTTCCATCTTATTCATTGTCATTTGTTTAAAATTTCATGGAAATATTGGTTTTAACAATTTCCAATACAACAGAAAGCTATCTTTCCATTCATACTCTAACACACCTTTCCACAAACTCATACATATTAATAAGACTTTCAAAACCCTCTCAGCTATATGGCATATAGTCTTTGCATATAGCTTTGAATTCAAGCTCTTTCAGAACCCATTCAACAGCATACTGAGCATGATTCACTGATAATATTTACCTTAAGATGGTACACTCCCTCAAGCCTTGTTTGTTCCCTCAAGTGCCTGGGATGCTGCTTTGTGTGCCTGCTCATGAAAATAATACTTTTTTTTTAAGTGTCTGGCAGGCACAAAACCAATGCAGTGCTATGCCCATCAATATTAATAAAATAGTAAGAATGAAAAATAAAAACTTTTCCGAGTGAATTGAGAATAAAATATATTTTTATTAATGATGGAAGGCTCGGTCATATTTATTTTTCTTAAACACAACTAAAAAATAAAAACTTGTCACACTCCAAGTCATCATTAAAACTAAATTCTTATTTTTTATGGAATATTACAGTATTTATTATAAATGATTTATTCAAGCTCATCATTATTTTTATTTTTATTATTTTTATTATATTAAACTCTTTGCCTTCTTAACATGTAATCAAAATAATGTATACCCTTCCTCTTGCAACAACATTGCTTGTCTTCTCTGATGACATGTTTACTGCACAAAGGCAGGACAATGTCCTCTCCCCTCTAGCAACCAGTCACTCACATGAAATCACAGCAACAGCAAATGATAATGATCTATTCTCGTTTGAAATTGTGGTCCGGGCATTATACACTTGCCGGCTTTGTAAATAAAAAAATAAAAAAAGGAAAAACTGGGCATCATACACAAAATGACTGAGGATCACAAACTACCAGACTTTCAATGAATTGCGAACAGTACAAACTCATGCAGTAACAAGTTTGATATGTTGAGCCAATTTTAGAACACATAATGTTTTCATTTGTTTTAAAAATCGGCTAAAAAATATCAAACATGTTTGACATCATCTAAATGGATGGAATCAAACTTTGAAGCTAAAAAATATGTTTCCATCATACACAATTTTTTTTTGTGAGATCAAATCTGCAGACTGGCTCTGACTTTTGGCAACAAGTGTCAACTTGTCCAGACTGTAAATAGGGTAAAAAAAACCTCGCCAAAATATGTGTAGTGTTTTTCAGCCTAAGTTTTCTAAAAGGTGAATATCTTTAACGTCTAAAACTAACTTTTTTGCCTCACTTGCCAATGGCCAGTGACTAAAGAAAATTTACTGGCCATCAATCTGATTTTGCAAAAACAGGCAGTAATTTTAGATACCAGTGGAAATTCACAATTATCTATTCCAATTCCGATACGACAGCTAAAATTATTAGCCTTACTAATATACATTTAAAACATTATTACAGACAACACTCTTAGAAGAAAAGGTTCTATATAGAACCTTAAAAGGTTCTATAGGCGCTTCGTATTTGGAACCCCTAAAAGGTTCTATATACAGAACCCTTTTTAAGGGTTTTTAAGAACCAAAAGGGTTCCCTTTCGTTGTCACTTCGAGTTACGTCGAATGACGACGAATGGGGTTCGCTTAGAAGCCTATCCTCTTCGAATATTAATAAAACGAGCCAATGGCAAGCAAATGCCATGGGTCTGCTGAATTTGCATAGCGTAACTCCGCCCCACTGTGTGGGTATATAAGGAAGTGAGCCGGCAACATGCAGATATGTTTTCGCTTTCGGAGCCAAGAGCATTCTTCACTCCACAAGCCATTCTGAGATCATCTCTCTTCACTCTTCGAGACGAGCTACTCTTCAGAAGTGTTGGTGTGACGGCGAATTCCAGCGAGCTTCATATTGCCTGCCGATCTGCGCAGTGGTCTGCCAGTCGTGTGTCTCTCCCTGGGCGCTTCAACACTGCTGTTTGAGTTTTATCTCTCTAAAAGAGCTGCACGCGGCGCGTCTTTTTAAAGACGGTTCGCCCGTGTGTTTCTGGGTGCGATACACAGATTAAATCAGCTGATGGGCACGGACGCTGTCTGATGTGTTTGGGCAAACGCACAGACAGCGTTCGTGGATGCGTCATGTTCTCATTGCGGGGACATGACCATCGCAATGTAACGATCGAGACTCGATGACCTCCTCGAGAGAGAGTCCCCTCATCCACACCCCGATCTATTCTCTCCGCAAGAGGGAATACTTCGGCTGGTGGCCAGGGTGATCAGAGGCTGCTGTGTGGAACCAACCCGACGATCTATCCTCGGTCCACACGCTCCTCTTCACATTGCAACCCGTGTGGTATCCGGATGAGATCGCTGACCAGTCCCGGCCAGAGGTCGCGGGCTGGTCCAGCATTTCATTCGATGCCCCGGCAGATGAAATCTTGTCTATCGCCGCATCACAAGGTGGGCGTGAGTACGCTGGAGAAGACTCGGCTGTGCTGCCTCCTCCGGGTGTGCCAGCATTGCCCGAGTCTGAACCAGAACTCTGCCATGCTTCCCCGGGCAGTCGCGAGCATTTGGGCTTGTGTGGAACCCTCCGCCATGTCCCAAGTGCTTAAAGCTGATGATGCGGTTTTTGGGGACGCACCGGCACACGTCGGCCCGCCCCCAATTCCTTTCTTCCTGGACGTGCATGAAGAGGTCATGAGATTACTCAGCGGCCTCTTCCGCCTTCTCTGCCCTCGATGAGGTCGCGGCCAGTGGGTACACTGGGGTTCCCCCTATGGAGTGTTCTGTGGCAACACAACTGTGTCCCCACAGCGCCTCCACTGGCGTGGCGGCCCTAAGCACCCACCCACCCCAAAGCATGTAGGTTTTTGTCTACTCCGGTGGCAGAGATCTATAGAGCTGCGGGGCTGGCTGCCACCTCACTGCATGCTATGCCCATCCTTCAGGTCTACCAGGCCAGGGGTGCTCATTGCTAATGCACGAGGGTAGGGCTGGTCCAGGGCTCTTGCAAGAGCTGCGTGCCGCCACCGACCTCGCTCTACGGGCGACGAAGGTGACCACACGCTCCCTGGGTCAGGTGATGTCCACATATGTGGTCCAGAGACAAAAACTGGCTTAGTCTGGTTGATATGGGCGAGGCTGAGCGAAGCCGCTTCCTCAACTCCCCATATCCCAGACTGGCCTCCTCGGCGGCGCAGTCGAGGACTCTGCCCAGAGTTCTCGGCTGCCCAGAGCGGACTGAGGCTCTGATCCCGCGGCCAGCTGCTCAGCCACCGGCTCAGCTGCCTCATTCCGCTCGCCGCCGAGGGCGCCCTCCTGCGACACTCACTGCCGGCCCTAGCAGCACCCTTCACCCAGGCCGTGCCGTGGAGGTAGTCGCAGGAAGGCGCCCCAGCCCGTACCAGCCCCGCAGCAATGCGGTGCTCCCGTTACGGGCAGCTCAGAGATGGGTTGCAGTTCTTTCTAGGAGGTGGTTGCAGGGCCACTCCTTCCCCCGGTGGAGGGCCGGGGGAAAACCTCTTTTTCCAAAGAACTGTCTCTCCCATCTCTGAGCACACAGAGTTCTCGGACGACAGTGCGCGCCACCCTCGGGTCCCGCCACTCTCGCCCTCCTCTGTCACAGAGTTCTCGGATGACAGTGCGCACGCTCACGGGCCTCGCCACTCTCGTCCCCCTCTGTCGCCAGACCCCTGCCAGAGCACGCCCCTGTGGAACGCTGGTCCTTCCCTGGCCTCCTCTGGCAGGACGCGGCTAATGACCGTGCCCCCACACCGGGCCGCTATGCCACCCACGTCTGGGCCGGTCATTCCGCTTCGCTGTACCCCCGGGGGGACGTCTGTCGTTCGCTTGACCCCGCTGGCACAGTCCGTGGGAGCCTGGTTAGAGCTTCCCCCCTGTCCCGCTGGCTTGCGCGAACCATCAGGCTCGGCTATGCGATTCAGTTCGCACGGTCTCCTCCCCGCTTCCGGGGAGTCCGCTTCACTATGGTCGGTGGCTATGCCCCTGTCATGAGAGCGGAGGTCGCCACCCTGCTGGCGAAGGGTGCGATCGAGACTGTCCCTCCAGCCGCAATGAGGTCCGGCTTCTACAGCCCCTACTTCATTGTCCCCAGGAAATCCGGTGGGTTACGGCCAATCCTGGATCTGCGCGTCTTGAACCGTTCCCTTCACAGGCTTCCGTTCAAGAGGCTCATGGCCTAGCGCATTTTCGAATGTGTGCAGCCACAGGATTGGTTTGCAGCGATCGACCTGAAGGACGCCTACTTCATGTCTCCATTTTTTCTCGACACAGACCGTTCTTGCGGGTTGCTTTCGAGGGGCAGGCATTCCAGTACGCTGTTCTCCCATTCGGGTTGGCCCTGTCTCCTCGCGTCTTCACGAAGGTCGTCGAGGCAGCCCTTGTGCCGCTACGGCAGCACGGGGTTCGCATCCTGAATTATCCCGATGACTGGCTAATCCTAGCTCACTCTCGGACCAGGGTTGCAAACACAGGGACCTAGTGCTCCGGCACCTAGCCCGTCTGGGCCTTCGGGTCAACTGGGAGAAGAGCAAACTTTGCCCCGTGCAGAGGATCTCTTTTCTCGGTAGGAAATTCGACTCGGTCGCCATGTGCGCGCAGCTTACGAGCGAGCGCGCGCAGTCACTGCCGACTTGCCTGAGACAATTTGAGGGCAAGAGTGCGGTTCCACTGAAACTTTTTCAGAGGCTCCTGGGGCATATGGCATCTGCAGCCGCGGCAACGCCGCTCGGATTGCTTCATATGAGACCGCTTCAGCACTGGCTTTGCGATCGAGTCCCGAGGTGGGCATGGCGTCAGGGCACGTTCCGAGTACCAGTTACTCCGACCTGCCATCAGACCTTCTCCCCGTGGACGAATCTCAGCTTTCTCGGGCCGGAGTGCCCTTAGAACGAGTTTCCAGGCATGTTGTTGTCTCAACGGATGCCTCCTCCACGGGCTGGGCCGCCATGTGCAATGGACATGCTGCCGTGGGCTCCTGGACAGGTCCCCACCGCCTATGGCATGTCAATTGCCTCGAGTTGCTGGCAGTACGTCTCGCTCTGCACCGCTTCCGGGCGCTGCTCAAGAACCAGCACGTACTAGTCCCATCAGACAATACCGCGACAGTAGCGTACATCAACCGACAAGGTGGTCTACGCTCCCGCCGTATGTCGCAACTCGCCCGCCACCTCCTCATATGGAGTCAGAAGCATCTGAGGTCGCTTCGAGCCATTTTATTCCGGGAGACCTGAACTGTGCAGCCGACGAGCTCTCACGGCTTCAGCCTCTTCCGAGAGAATGGAGACTCCATCCCCAGGCGGTCCAGCTGATTGGGATCAGTTCGGGGACGCACAGGTAGACCTGTTTGCCTCCCACGACTCGTCCCACTGCGCCCAGTTTTACTCCCTGACCGAGGGCACGCTCGGCACGGACGCTCTGGCGCACAGCTGGCCCCGGGGCCTCCGCAAGTATGCGTTTCCCCCAGTGAGCCTTCTTGCACAGACCTGTGCAAGATCAGGGAGGACGAGGAGCAGGTCATATTGGTTGCGCCGCACTGGCCCACCCTAACCTGGTTCTCCGAACTTGTACTCCTCGCGACAGCACCTCCCTGGCCAATTCCTCTGAGGAAGGACCTCCTTTCTCAGGGACGGGGCACCCCTTGGCACCCTCGTCCCGATCTTTGGAACCTCCACGTGTGGCTCCTGGACGGGACGAGGCAGGTTTGAGTACCCTACCACCAGCGGTGGTGGCTACCATCACTTCCGCTAGAGCGTCGTCCACTAAGACAAGACATGCCTACGCGTTGAAGTGGAACCTCTTCGTCTTTGGTGCTCTTCTCACTCAGAAGACCCCAGATCATGCCCGATCAGTGTCGTGCTTTCCTTCCTGCTGGGTTGGAGCGAAGGCTGTCTCCCTCCACCCTGAAAGTATATGTTGCCGCTATCGCCGCACATCACGATGCAGTTGATGGTAAGTCCGTGGGAAAGCACGACCTGGTCATCAGGTTCCTGAGAGGAGCGAGGAGACTACAGCCTCCTCGACCTCCTCTCGTTCCCTCTTGGGACCTCTCGGTGGTACTAAATGCCCTGCAGAGTGCTCCCTTTGAGCCTTTGCAATCAGTGGAGCTTAAGTTCCTGTCAATTAAGACAGCGCTCCTGGTTGCTTTGGCCTCCATCAAGAGGGTAGAGGACCTGCACGCATTTTCTGTAGACGAAGAGTGCCTGGAATTCGGGCCGGCCTTTCTCACGTGATCCTGAGACCCCGGCCTGGATATGTGCCCAAGGTTCCCACCACTCCCTTCCGGGACCAGGTGGTGAACCTGCAAGCGCTGCCCCTGGAGGAGGCAGACCCAGCCTTGGCATTGCTCTGTCCAGTACGCGCCCTCCGTGCTTACGTAGACAGAACGCAGTGTTTCAGGACCTCAGACCAGCTCTTTGTCTGTTATGGTGAGAAGCTGAAGGGAAGGCTCTCTCCAAGCAAAGGTTGTCTCACTGGATAGTGGACGCCATTGCTTGGCTTACCAGCAGCAAGGTCGACCGTGCCCCCTTGGTGTGACGGCCCACTCCACCCGGAGTGTGGCCTCCTCTTGGGCTCTAGCGCATGGCGCCTCGCTAACAGACATCTGCAGAGCTGCAGGCTGGGCGACACCCTACACATTCGCCAGATTCTATAATCTCCGAGTGGAGCCAGTGTCCTCCTGTGTACTCGCTTCAACCAGCCGGTGCTAGGACCCGCTCAGGTGTCTTCGCTTGCTCGCCATTCCACTCCACGGACTGGATACGTGCGATATTCCTCAGGTGAGCCTGATAAGCCCTGAGTTCCTCCAGCGCTGTTGACGTCAACGCCAGAGTTATGCCTCCGGCAGCTTTCGCGTTGGCTAGGTGCCTCCATGTGCATGGTTCCCCCGCTGGGCGACCCCCACGTGTGTATTTCCACTGTAAGCCTCCTTCGAGCATGTGTCTTTCCCTTGGCAAGCCAGTCTGCCACCCCTGGGGTTGAAATACTCCACCCTACGGGCTGGACACCCCAGTGTTTTCCGTATGCACCCCCCTCCGGGTCATATGTGTTTTCTTAAGTCCCCCCCCTTCGGGCGGGCACTGATTGCATATTTCCACTGTGATATGCTTCCCAGTGTACCTTGGTATTCCTGTGTTAAGTAGGAGTCCTTCGTCCGTGCTAGTCTCACGACAGGGAGCTCAGACTTACGCAGGGCACTGGAAGACAGCCGAGGTGGCGTGATTGGACTGGGAACCCCATTCGTCGTCATTCGACGTAACTCGAAGTGACAACGAAAGGGAACGTCTCGGTTACGGATGTAACCCTCGTTCCCTGAGTAGGGAACGGAGACGTTACGTCTTCCTGCCACTTCCGCTGTACCGCTGGAACAGCCTGAGTTCAGCTTGGCTCCTTCAGCGAAGAAACATATCTGCATGTTGCCGGCTCACTTCCTTATATACCCACACAGTGGGGCGGAGTTACGCTATGCAAATTCAGCAGACCCATGGCATTTGCTTGCCATTGGCTCGTTTGATTAATATTCGAAGAGGATAGGCTTCTAAGCGAACCCCATTCGTCGTCATTCGACGTAACGTCTCCGTTCCCTACTCAGGGAACGAGGGTTACATCCGTAACCGAGACGTTCTTTCTTGTCATTATAGAACCTTTTTAGCATAAAAGGTTATTTGGAGTTGAGTAAAGAACCCTATGGTTCTATATAGAACCCCAATGAACCCTTTTTTTCTAAGAGTGTAGAACCTTTTAGGGGTTCCAAATACGTAGCGCCTATAGAACCTTTTAAGGTTCTATATAGAACCTTTTCTTCTAAGAGTGAAGTAAACCGTCAGTAATAAAATAAGAACAAATAATCAAATTACAAACAAAGCACAAATAAATACAATATAACAAAGATACAAATTAAATAAACAATGCTTATCCGTTTTTTTTCCGGTAAGTCTAACAGTAGTTGTCGGGAGAGAAATGTATTAAAGTGACAAAATGTAAAATAACACTGCATAGTCGTGTATACATCATTGTATACATTAATCAGCCAATCAGATTTCACTTTGATTGCACCAGGGCCATCTAACAGTACAAAAACCTCTGCATTTGGTCAGAGCGTGTAGGCTTCTATTACTAGTAGCCAGAGCTAGCTAACCACATCTGTAGCGAACTGCATACCGGTAAACTAATATACCTGTAGATATAATAGTTTTTCAACCCACAAATTAATGTTTCAAACCTACCGGAAAAAATCCCTTATTCAGCCTTATCTAGCTTAGAGTCGCAGAGTCATGAAACACTATTTGATCTGTCCGGTTAAAAACAGAACTGAATGTAATGTATGCCAGGTCTGATTTTGAAGGCAAAGTCCCGGTGATCTCATTGATTTCATTCAAAACTCTGTGTGAGAGCATGGGGCAGCTGTACACATCGTCATGTTTTGCGGTGACTGTACCTGTGTCCACTGCTTCTGTTGAGGAGACACTCTCAGCCATAAAGCGAATTAAAACTTATCTCAGAAATACGACGGGACTCGAACTTTCAGCATTAGCCTCGATAGAAAAGACTTATTGTTGGAACTGAAACACACAGATAACCTGTACAACAGAGTAATTAAAGTAAATTGATAAAAAAAAATCAGTAGTTCCCTATCAAGGGAACTCCCGCTGCGTTTACGCAATGGGAACACTTCGAAGTGTTGCGTCATGAAGCACGTGTAAAATCAGTCCAAAGAATGAGCAGGACGTCAGGTGATGTCATAGACCAGGAACAATAAATCACCCCTGAACGCAGAGCGTGACAGCTTCTGTTTCTTCAGCGAAGTACTCTGTGTGAATATGTCTGTCTTATTTATTGTTGTCTGTCAAGTTGCAATATACATTTAATTGGAAAAAAAAAAAAAGAGCCAACAAGCGTTGTGTTGTTCCCTGCCCACGTTATATCACGAGCGGGGACACACACGCTCTGCTCCCGCCGGGCGTTCTTCGAGTAGGACGGTTCGGTTCGCGTTCAGCTTTCTCAGCTTATCTCAGCCCTATCTCAGCTTTCATCTGCCAGATCCAGTGCCTTTTCTCAGGGAGAAGCACGCGCTGCGTTTCTCCTCCCCGCGATGAGGCACTTATGCTGCGATTTTCCAGTTCCGAGGAATTGGTATCGTTAGTGTTTTGTTAAGAAAGAGAGAACAAGACAATAATATATATATATATATATATATATATATATATATATATATATATATATATATATATATATATATATGAATAAGGCAGATGTTTATGAGTTTCTATAATAAATAATTAAGTCAGCTCATAACTCTGTTGAATAAAGAGGAGCTTATAAAATGAGGTTTTATTTAGTGCTGTTGCTAAGTTAAATATTTACTGGCCAGCCGAACATTATGAGAGTGAGAATATAATGAAAACTCTATATCTCAGCCTACTTTTCGGGGATTGCCGTTTTTTCCCTATCTCCACACTGAGGTGTCGAGATCATGGAATAAACCAAACCGGTTTTTATTTATGTGTTTAAATCCCCAAACTTCTACTATAGTAATGTTAACTTATGGGTATTTAGTATCATGGTATGACAGAGCCTCGGGTTAAAGAGACGCTTGCAAGCTATCTCTCTCCTGAGTCGGCATCATTATAACCCCGACGTTACCCACCAGCCATCATAATAATAAATATTATTAGGCAGCGCTGGTTGGTAAAGTATATATATATAAGGACATGGATGAATGAGAGAATGTCAGCGCTGACGCTATTCGAGAATTGCGTCGTGCAACAGATAAACTGTTTCCTGCTGGTGGCCATGGAGTGATATATATTTTACGTTTTTCTGACATAAATGATATATGAAAAATTATATAAAACATGTCTGTTCTTCTGAACTCTACGCTTTCAAATAAACAAAGAAATAAACTATTCAGCGGCGTTCCAGAGGTTTCTTCCTCACCGATCTAATGTTCCTGAGACTGCTGGGCGGTAGCAGTCTCAGCCTACTAAAGATCCTCGCAGCATAAAGTGCTGCAAAAAAGTGCGTCGCCATTCGGGCTCATCCACAATCGAGAGGGACCTGGGTGGCGGTCGCAGTCTAGCCAGTTTGAGATATGCAAGATCTAAGGACTGTTTTATCTCTAAAAAAGCTAAAAGAAAGAAAAGAAGAAGCCTGACGCCGAGGCTGCAGGCTTCTGAGGGTGGTCCCCTCCGGGGTAGGACGGTTTTGAGAAATCGTTTCTCCTCGGCACCCTCTGGGGTGCGACTCTCTGAGGAGGGTCGCAACGCTGCCAGTTCGGTTTTCCTGCCGGTTCGCCTTTCAGGACACCGAGGTGTCAGCGTCCCAAACGATCCTCCAAGGAGCGTCGTAGAGCAGTCAGTTCGGTTTCCCTGCCGGTTCGCTGTTTCAGGGCGCCGAGGTGCCTGCTTTTTCCAACGATCCTCCGAGGAGGGTCGTAGGAACTAAGTTAGTCAGAGGTAGGCAAGATCTGAGGACTGTCGTTATCTCTAATGAAACTTAGACAAGAAGTCCTGAAGCTGAGGCTATCAGGCTTCTGAGGGTTCCTCCGGGGCAGGAACGGTTTTGAGAAATCGTTTCTCCTCGGCGCCCTCTGGGGTGCGACTCTTTGAGGAGGGTCGCAGCGCTGTCAGTTCGGTTGTTCCCTGCCGGTTCGCCGTTCAGGGCACCGAGGTGTCAGCGTCCCCACACGATCCTCCGAGGAGGGTCGTAGAACGGTAAGTTTGGTTGTTCCCTGCCGGTTCAAAGTATGCTTACGCCAATATGATTGTGTCACAGATTCAGCCCGAGGACTGGTCTGTCACAATAGACTTGAAGGACCCTTTCTTATCTATCCATCCTCATAACAGGAGGTTCCTGAGGTTTGCTTTTAGGGGCGAAGCATACCAGTATCGGGTTCTTCCATTCGGCCTATGTTTATCACCCCGCATCTTTACAATATGCGTGGATGCAGCTCTGGCTCCTCTGAGACTCCAGGGCATTCGCGTATTATACTATATCGACGATTGGTTGATCCTAGCTCAATCTGAGCATATGGCAGTTCGGCATCGAGATGTCGTCCTGTTTCATTTAAAGATGTTGGGGTTGCGACTCAACACCAAGAAGAGTGTGCTCCTCCCAGCTCAGAGGACCACTTTTCTAGGTGTGCTATAACGATTCCATGTAAATGGGGTAAAACTAGGCCAGTCACTCACTGTGAAGCAGTTTCAGACTGTTGGGTCTCATGGCAGTGAAAAAATCAGCCCTGGCATTTTGGCCATAATAATAATAATAGCACAGTAATAGCCATATATTGTAAAACAAATGCACTGAAAAATAAAGGAAACTTTCATAATTAGTTTTGTACTAATTTCTATACTTGAAAGAGATACGCACATATTTTATTTTGACGGAAACTGCAAAACTGAAACTTTTTTCTCCATCTGTATTTTGACAGATACACACTGACACTGCACGCTCGCTCAAAGTCCATTGGGTGAGGTGTTTAAAGATGTGATTGGGCCGGTCCAGTGTCAATCAAGAAAATAACCAATGGGCCAATCTACGCGTTTCATGGGCCGGTCTGTCAGAAAAAAAAACTAACGCTGACTTTTTTTAACCAATGCATTACACCGGCACTTACCCAGCGCTGCCAATTAAGCAAAACAAAACAAATGGGCCCCCGATGTACGAGTTTTATGGGCCGTTAAGACAAAAAAAAAAAGTTTTAGATGTATCGGCCCAAAAAGCCGTTAATCTCTCGGTAGTCCTGATGGCCAGTTCTAACCTGCCTGGGCATAAAGTGAATTTCACATGAATATTTTTGTCCTTTCGAGCAATAAACTGAAAGTAATGTGAATATCGCCACTGGCCGAAACCCCGTCTCCGTCTCCATCTCCATTCCCCTCTGTCCTTCGCACCAGCAGCTACGTCACTCAAATCGATATCTATGGCAACGGAGCCCAGGCAAGCACACACACACAGGCATGCACACACCACTTAGACAGATCAGAGCTTTACACACATGCTAACACGGCTTGGGTAACACAGGAGAGCGCGTTCCTATAGTCTAGTAAAGTAGTGTAGTTACCGATATTTTTAGTGTAATGTGTTACTTTACTTCATTACCCAAAAAAGTAATATCATTACTCTAATCCGTTATTTTGTAACTCGTTACCCCCAACTATGCAAGGGACTATTGTAACCCTTGAATTACAAGACAAAGGAGGCTCATTTCTGAACTTATAATCAGAACGCAAGAACAACTGTACACTAACGCACAAGCCGAACTCACTCGCTCGTTTCTCTCTACCTGGCATTTTCCGAACTCACCGGATTACCCTATAACTGCCGGTGCAAAATAAAAACAGCAATTTCACAACAATTATAGAGAGTCTGTGCGCTGCTACACTATTAAAAGTTATAAATTCAGGTAGGACACCACTGAAGGCCTAGGTGTGAAATGCACGGCCCGCCACTGGTACACAAAACATTTTGCACAGTGTGCGAGTAACGAAATGAGCGCCCTCTCGCGTCGTCTTGTCAATTGTTAAACTTTTGCTACAATGAACCGCTGGCCCGTCAACTGTCCCGAGCATCGTTCACGTTTGTTCAAGTCGAAGTGTTGTTAGAATTCATAAAAATGTTACCAGCCACCTGGCGAGTAACACCGTTTCATACACTCGCCAACGCCGATTTTTACTCTGACCTTACATTTAATGTAGATTTACAGTAAAATACTGTTAAGTTTAACATTTTTGGAAGTTAAAAACTACAAGTCATTGTATAATTTACAGTGAAAAAAAAGGTAAATTGAAGTTCCCAGGATTACCTGCGTGACACTTCACATTTTATATGTTTTCATTGAAATAGCCATGATTTTTCGTGGTTTTTTTTTTTTAACATTTATCTACATTAGGGTTTTATGTTACATCAAATGTTGTAAAATGAATGTTTATTGCATTATTTGAGTGTCATGTGTTTTACCATGACAGTGTTTTGTATTTGTGTGAATAACACTATATATTCTATATATTAGTTTTTACATTCTCAGCTTGTGGAAACACTTCTAGTGATGAGCTTTGATTCATCAGCATCGACTTTCTCATCACCATCTATTTTTGGTGGTTGTCAATGTATTACAGAAGTACAAACCAGATATTAGAACTTCAATAGGTTGGTATATTAACATTACATCAGTGAATGAAATAAACAAGTTTAACTGTAAACTTAAGTTAGGTATGTAAAACCTAAAATGTTGAAATGTAACCAGGAAGATGTAAAGCACCCCTGAACCAAACAATGTCAGCTTCTGTGTCTTCAGCAAGCGGTATGTTACTCTGTCTGTCATATTTGCTGTTGTTTTTCTCTATATATCATTATATATATATATATATTATGGTGTACCAGCAAGCATTTAGAGTGTGTACTCCTCCTTGCCCTCATTTTAACATGTCCAGTGATACGCAAGCTCTTTGTGCGAGTTGTTTGGGAGCGGAGCATGCACGGTTAGCTCTCGAGGGGGCTGACTGTGGTCATTGTGAGCAGCTGTCGCTGCCCATGCTCCACTCTCGCCTGGCACTCTTCGAGGAGAGGGCCCAGGCTCGCGTTACTCGCGGGAGATTGTGGGGATCACAAATGGATCTCGCAGAGAGGTTTGAGATGGGCTCTGCCTTTTCTCTGCCCTCACCCAAGGGTTCCAGCGCTCTCTCTCAGGGTCAGGAAGCATGCTATGCTGTTTCTTCCACCCCGGGTGAGGGCCCGGTGCTTCAGTTATCTTCCTCTGAGGAGGTTGATGTACTGAGCATCGATGCAGGAGAGTCTGAAGATTTGCCACTTCATTCTCTTGGTTATGAAGAGCCAGTAGAGGTTGTAACTTGTACTGTGTTCAGATTAAATATGGACTGGCCAATGGGTGGTTCGCAGGCATACCAGGGCAACCTGCTTAAAGACCTTGACGAGCGGGAGAGGCCTGCTTTAAGGGCTACCAAGGAGATGGCTAGAGCAATTGGCCATATATACATCCTTCAACATAACAGGAAGTTCCTCAGGTTTGCTTTCAGGGGGGCGAAGCATACCAGTACCGGGTTAATCATTTTGGCCTAGCACTGTCACCTCGAAATGCATGGATGCTGCACTGGCTCAGCTGCGACTCCAGGGCATTTACATGTTAAATTACATTGACAATTTGTTGATATTATCTCAGTCAGAGCACTTGGCGGTTCAACATCGAGTTGTTGTTCTCGCTCATATGAAACAGCTGGGGTTAAGGCTAAACGCCAAGAAGAGTGTGCTTTCTTCAGCACATAGAACCACCTTACATTTCTGGATGAAATATGGGATTCTATGACGATGCAGGCATAATTTGTCTCCATCAGCCATAGATGTAATACTTTCTGCAGTAAAAGAACGGAAGCTATGACAGTCACGCGCTGTCGAACAGTGTCAAAGACTGCTGGGTCTGATGGCAACAGCAGCCAATGTTTTACCTTTTGGCCTGTTGTACATGAGACCCCTGCAGTGGTGGCTCAAGACCAGGAGGTTTTTCCAGAGGGGCAACCCATTCCGCACAATCAAGGTTACAAGCAGATGTCTTCGTACCTTGACGATGTTAAGGAAACCCTGGTTCTTGTCTCAAAGCCCAGTGTTGGGAGCTCCTTGTCGTCTCGTGATGCTTACGACATATTCTTCTCTCACAGTTTGGGGAGTCGTCCTGGAGGGCCGTTCGTGGCATAGAAATTGCTTAGAGATAATGGCTGTTTTTTTGGCATTGAAAAATGTTCTCCCAGATCTAATGGGCTATTATGTTCTTGTCCAATCAGAAAATACATCAGTGATCACTTACTTAAATCATCAGGGGGGTCTGCATCTGTACTTTTTTTCACCTTAAGCTGGGTTATGTTTCTAAGGTCCCCACTAATATGGCCAGATCTATAGTTGCAGGCCTTCTGTCTTCTGCCCCATCGTACCTCAGGCCAGGATAAATTAAATCTGCTTTGCTCAGTAAGGGCACTTGATGTTACGTTCACATAGCTGCCATGTGGCGTCAGTCTGATCAACTCTGAATGCTTTGGGTTAACCAGAAAAGGGTACCCGGCATCTAAGCAGAGAATGAGCAAGTAGGTAGTTGAGGCCTTTTCTTTTGTCTGTTCGGGCCCATTCTACTAGGAGTAGCGGCTTCAAAAGCCTTGATTTCTGGGGCTTTTCTTCATGACGTATGTGCTGCCATGGGCTTGTCCTCTCTGCATACAATCACGCAGAGGCATTCCCATAGTCTCGTAAAATTACGGCGCAGCATGTCATTCCCTCTTCAGAGAACCAAGGTTACAGTCATAACCAAGGCGTTTTTGCTGCTTAATATTTTTTGTGGAAACCTTGATACATTTTTGTCAGGATTATTTGATAAACTGAAATTTCACAGAGCAACATTTATTTAGAATAGAAATCTTATGTTACACTATAATTGTCTTTGCTGTCACTTTCAATCAATCAATTTCATCAAATAACTTTAGCCATGGTGAGCATAACAGACTTCTTTCAAAAAACATGAAAAAATCTTAATTATTCCAAACTTTTCACCAGCAGTGTCTATATATATGTTTTATTGAATTCTACTTGGTTTGATATATTTTTATAATACAAAATGACCAAAGTGTCCAAACAGTTTTTGGGGCCTATATATATTTGTAATAACTTTTCTCTCCCATTTTATTTAAATCATGGTTCTGTGTTACCTAAAATGATTTAAATGAAGGTGACCATGCTGTGCATATCAGGAGCTGACTGTCAAAGCAGACAGTAGTAATTGGGTTTATGCTGGAAGGCAACAGCAAACATGAATATAGTGATGCACAGGTCAGCTGAGACTGACCTTCATAGGGGATGCTCTGCTGGGCTGTCTGTCACAGGTGTCTTGAATGCCCCCCAGTTTTAAGGGAGTAATCTGATTTCTTCCCTGCCTCTTCTAAGAGCATTTTGCATTAAGGGCACCTTTAGTGTGAGATCACAGGTCTCACGTCTAATCAGACCAAGCGACAGTGCACAGGAAGATAAAGTCAGGTGAGTGCTACCTTTGGCTGTTACAGCAAAACATTCTCAGCAAGAGGACAGCAGGTAGCCGACTAAGCGGTTTTGGAAGCAAAATACAGAGCCAAAATAACAACCACAACGACAGAGAGGCCAGAGCGACTGCATATGCTTGGAAATATCAAGATGTAGGCTATTTGGTATATTTGTACATTTATATGTGTTGTATGGAATAAAAAAATAATAATTATAATTTATGTTTATGTAATTATAGACCATAATAATGCCTGCTTAGAATTCAGCTTTGCCATCACAGGAATTAAAAAAAAAATCAATATTAAAATTCAACTATTTATAACTATTTATAATATTATTTCACAATATTACTGTTTTTAATGTATTTTGATCAAATATGGCATTGTCTAAACTAATAAGTTTTCGTTTGAAAATGCTCTCCAAAGTGGATACATTTGAAAACGCCATTTTCGAGTTGTATTGTGGTCTGTGAAAACTGAGGTATTTGGAAACGATGACGCGTACTTAGTCATGACCACCTATTGTACCGATATATGTTCATGTTTATACTTGTATTGTGCCTGTTATGTGCTATTCACTTTCACACAGTTGCTAAAATATTTTACTTTGCACAGTCTTCATATCACAGTCCTGCAAAGATAACTCGTAATTTACTCGTAGTTACGTTTCATGGGGCAAAACACGAGAGTTGGATTTTAGACCAAAGTCTAGTGAGTGAGTGCAACCTGGACGCATCAGTTAATGGTGCGATATTTTGCTAAATAAATTCTTCTTCCATAATAATAGCATAGTTTGATATACAACTTTAGAAAAACAACTTTATTGTGTCTGTTCTGTCTGTATCATCTCAGTGAGCTCTTATGAGGGTTTACACATGCACATTAAGGTGAATTTAGTGTTTTTCTACGTTTCAGTGTGTATGACAAACTTTTGGAAAATCCAAGTGTGGATGGAGAGTGTTTTGAAACGAAACGCCATTTTCAAATGTATCTGGATTAATGCAGTCATAGCCTTAAAGCAGTCTTAATGTGCATACAAAAGTAAGTGACTTCTTTCAAAAACATTTAAAAACTTAAGAACGATGCACAAGTACAGATGATATGTATACATATGATGACAGACACAATATGCATTATTCTGGTTCCACTGCACCTTGTATGAAACTGTTCTTACCACATGAGACCTGCCCTTCACAAACTTATGGAATGGCGTCACCTTAAATCTAAAATAACTGATGACTCACTGAATAATTCAGAACATATTAGAATGTGCACAGTATCTCAGTACTCCCAGGACTGAGTTCCTAATTATGAAACTAAACTTGATCGAGCCATAAATCCAGCCCACTGCGCCTCTGGTGTGCCGTGGATCTTCAAGCCAGCCTTACTACCTCAATCCTCCACACAGGAGCAGTAAAACTTTCCAGAGGAGCCCAGAGGGTACAGTTAGCTAGCGTTCCTTAGCCCCACTACTCAGCCCACACTCCATCTCCATCAACCCCATGTGGACTTCTTTAATAGCACCCTTTAATGGGCCTTCCACATGCTTTACAACAGGACTTTATGATGGATGTTAGGGGAGGCATAATTGGGAATAATGAGTCTGTTGTTGGGCGGCACCCAAGCCATCACAACACAATGTGCCAGAGTCACCAAACATCTCTGTGTGTTTAGAGTGGCACAGTAAACCTGAGTGCGAATAATTAATAACAAGATATTCCTGCTCTGGTTTTATGATAACCTTGTGAATACCCATCATTGGCTTCTCAGTGATTTTGATACAGCGCTGCATAAATAATAATTTGTTTCTACCAAGGTCAATTATAAGCTCATTGTGTAATCATGACATATAAATCATCAAATTTACTCCTAATATAGATGCTTAAACTGTGTACTGGCATAGATCATTCAATAATAAGATGATTTTGCTGTCCCATTGCGCTGATGATTCCCTTCACTCAGTCTTAATGAGAAACCTGAGACTGCTTCAAGGGTTTTATGAGGTCAAAACCATTCATGTTTCTAGCAGTACTCCTTCTCTCCTTTCAACCCCATTCCAATCCTTTCCTTATCCTTCTACACTCCAAAGCAATCAGACACATGATACTGCACCTACAGCATATTATTCCTCCCTTTCTGACCTTTAATGAAACATGCATGTGCTCCATTAAGTCAATTACAACATCCATTTTTCATTCCAATCCATATCTGTATAGGTGTATAATATTTATTTGTAGAATACATATAATGGCATTTCAGAGACTTGCTTGTGGCATATTTGCATTATCAGAATTGTATTGGAATTGGTGCCATATATAATTTTACACTAATTAAAATGTATTGTCTTAATGGAAGAGTGCTTGACCCCCAAAATGTTTGTTTGATTATGTTGGCTATAAAATTATAAAAATAATAAAAATCCGTATTCTCGCAATTATGTGTGACATTTAATGGCAGTTTTGCTAATTATTTCACTATGATCCTGCGGACAGGACGAACAGATCTCACACAAAATGTTTTAATTTTAATTTTGTTAAATATTTTTTTTTATTTTTAAATGGCTTTTGGGCAGATTTTACTGCTGCTTTTTTGTGGTTATGAGACCATTACCATTCAAAAGTTGGACACACCAACTCAATGTGGACTTTGGATCATGAGAAACAGTCACAAACCAACATTTTAATATTGCTGACAAAACGTATGGCAAAAATAAAATAAAAAATACAATAGGGAGTCAAAATTAAATGCAAATAGGTCACTTCCATGAGGTCAACTTGACCCCCTTCATGTGTTCTTGGGCTAGGATCCTAAATCATGTCGTATGGTATCTAGAGACTAGGGTCTATATTGTATTACTAGTTAGACAAAGGCACTATTGCAGTCAGACACGTACTGTAGATGTATCGATACAACATGAAAATTGTATGATCAAAATTCCAGCCTGTACCTGTGGTGCACTTCCGCCCCACCTTTGTAAAAGCCTTTTACTCAAATTCATGCACATGCAAGCACACACACACACACACACACACACACACACACACACACACACACACACACACACACACACACACACACACACACACACACACACACACACACACACACAGAGAGAGAGAGAGAGAGAGAGAGAGAATTGCACAGGGCACTGTGATGGAGTAGAGTGGCAAGGGAGGGAGACAGTGTGAGCAGCTAAAGGAGTTCATGTGTGACACATCCCCCTCAGAGCTGGTAGAGGGGCAGCCACATGAAACCTATTAGCACAGGCGTCTGCTAGAGTGTCATTCTATGGCATGGCTACCTCTCACAAAACCCTTTCAACCCTTGCACTTCTGTCACCACAGCTCAGAGCAGACTCTGTCTCGTTCCCTACAATTAGCTTAAGAAAAGCTCACAGACATTAGGTAACATATTATTGTGCTTGTGACCCAATTATAAACAATGTACACACTGGAGGTTAATGCATAACTGCCATTCTCATTAAGGCCACAACACTTTTATTCTGCTGATAGAACCTACAGTAAGAAAGTGTTTTACTTTGCAATAGCCAGGCTGCTTTCTTCATCTTAAAGATCAAATATTTCAAAAGAGATTCTTAAAAGAGATCAAATGCCTTTAAAGTTCAAGTAAAAAAAACTTCAACAGGTTTCATGAAAAGCCCTTTATTATTTGTTTTTGCTGTAAACTTTTCCCCCTTTTTTCCCCAGAAAAGGTTCCCAATAGAATAACGTGTAATAATGTGTAAAGTTTCTTTATGAACATCTTAGATAGTCTAGAAGTTTTGGTTATTTTATTGTTTTATTTGTGTCAGTAATGTAACAAACACTGTATTAAACACCACCATTTGTATTTATTTTTGAGCAATGAATTCCCATGACTTTTCCATAATGTTTCTAATTCTAATATTATGGATTTTTTTCAAAAGTATTTTGATTTAGGCTGAATTAACATATCATTCAGATTTGACAATTTGGAAATCATCATGGAAGTAAGTTTTACTCTTAAAATAAGAACAATATCTAAACAAATTAAATATGTTTGCTGAGCTGATTATTCACAACAACAATCCCAATGAGATTTCAATGATTTTTAAGGTTTTATAAATTTAATTAAAAGTCCATTTTAAAATGAACTGAAATATCCAACTGACAAATGGGTTCATTAACAATATTTTGTTAAATGGTTAACATTTTTCCAACAACTGCAAAATCGAATCAGGGGTGCGTTTCCCGTACAACTATATAGCTCACTGCTTAACTACCATAGTACGATGCATCGTTGGAGAAATCAACTAGCTAGTCACGAGTGTTTCCCGAAACCGAATGTCGTAAAGTATCGTTCAACCACGTTGGTTTATGACGTCTCGCACGTGGTGGACTAATAACTTTTTTTAATTAATCTGTTTGAGATCGAATTAACGCTAGATTTCGTCATATAAGTTACATACATGGCATCTGAAGACCATTTCAAATTTTTCTCAGTTACTTTGCTTTATTACCAGACTCAATATTTGGCTCGTTCTTACATAGTTGAGCACGTTTGCACATGCGCAGTCTTCAAAAACGGTGCTTTAAATCTCTTGACAAACTAAAAGACGTAAATTGCATTTGTATGTATTCTAAATAAAAAATACGGGTTGTACTGAATGTCAGCTTGCTTATTTTGCTAAAGATAAGGATTTATTCAGTCTACATCTCATGTAAACTAGAAACTATGCTTCTAACCACAGCTCCAGAGCTGTCGTTGCAACCACACAAGTTTGCGATGCTGTTTTCGAACGTTCGTTGGAACGATGGTTTCGGGAAACACCAAATCGTTGAACTATGCTGATAACGGCGGAACTTGCGATCATAGTTGGCTAACGATGCTTTCGGGAAACGCACCCCAGAACAGCAAATTAATATGTATTAGGAGACAAACACATATCAATATATAACACTTGCATTTTTATTTTTAAATGTTCCCCATTAGTGAATATATATATATATATATTATTATTTTTGCTGTGTGTTAAATTCTCTTCAGGGAAATTAAGTATTCTAAACTTTTAGTCATTTAAATGTTGCTATATATATTTCAACTTTACTGAATGCTATTCTGGGGTGAATAGCTATTCTTTCCCGAAAGCATCGTTAGCCAACTATGGTCGCAAGTTCCGTCGTTATAAGCATAGTTCAACGATTTGGTGTTTCCCGAAACCATCGTGCTGTGGTTAGAAGCATAGTTTCTAGTTTACATGAGATGTAGACTGAATAAATCCTTACCTTTAGCTAAATAAGCAAGCTGACATTCAGTACAACCCGTGTTATTTATTCAGAATACATACAAATGTAATTTACGTCTTTTAGTTTGCCAAGAGATTTAAAGCACCGTTTTTGAAGACTGCGCATGTGCGAACGTGCAACGAACGAGCCAAATATTGAGTCTGGTAATAAAGCAAAATAACTGAGAAAAATTAGAAATGGTCTTCAGATGCCATGTCTGTAACTTCTATGACAAAATCTAGCGTTAATTCGATCTCAAACAGATTAATTAAAATAAGTTATTAGTCCACCACGTGCGAGACGTCATAAACCAACGTGGTTGAACGATACTTTACGACATCCGCTTTCGGGAAACAGTCGTGACTAGCTAGTTGATTTGTCCAACGATGCATTGTACTATGGTAGTTAAGCAGCGGGCTATATAGTTGTACGGGAAACGCACCCCAGATTAGCGCTTAAGGTGAAGCTAATGTAGCAGGGTGACTGAAACCACTTATGATGATTCCATTCACCTGTGCTTAGTTTAAGCCCCCGCCCCTTTCTTGTATGATATATGGGAGGTGTGGTTGCTACATGGTATGCGTCTTGGTATTGTCCTTGTGACGTCATCTGTGGTTGCCGCAAGCTTGGACTGTAAGCTGGCTTCCTCGTTTGCTGTGTGCTGGCTGCCCACACCCCGCAGGTATTAGTAGCCGTTTTTTTATATAACAAGAATAAATTGATTGTGGCTGGTTACTTACGTTTTGTTTTTGGTGGCATTGATAGCATGTCATTGATAGCATGTGTTCCTGACTGAGCTGCTGTATTGCAATATGATGCGCGACTGCGAACCGGTTTGCGCGCCGGGATCACCCCGTGGTATGTAAGATTTTAGTTTTGTGTGTTAATAATTTGCTTCTGTTTTTAACATTATCTTTCTGCTCGGCAGGCTCCCCCTGCATAATTGACGGCCTCTTGGGCTATTCGTGAGAATCGAGTATCAATGCTGAACTGGGATCACTTATAATTGCGACTGCGTCGCTGTTTTGCCTCAACGTCATCAGGATAGTAACTTTTAGTATGTTTCTGTTGCACGTACATTACTTGTAAGTATGGTGCGACTCGTCTGACTGTGCGGGCGGGCTGTCTTCTCTGGCTGCCGCCTATGGAACTCCATTGATTTATAAATCTATATGATTAAATGTTTTTGTTTTATTTCTTTGTTTATTTCTCTTTGTATTTTTGATCACTGAAACCGAGTGGATTGTGGTTTCATGTGGTATTTTGAGTCCTAATTTTAGGTCAAGGGTTTGAATCCTTGAGGTATTTGACATCTTATCTTCCCTGAGCTGTATTTGTTCGTTGTGTGTTTCTTATTGTTTTCTTTGTTGCAGGAGCTGGGGGTTTCTGGAGGGTGAAGGCGAAACTGCCATCTGTGTGGTGTGCTCACACCTAGTGCTGTGTCTTCTGGTATCTAACCTTCACGTGTGTGTGTGGCTGGGTATTTGTAGTGGACTATTGGGGGGGTATTTTCCAAATTGGCAGCCGGCCCTTACCTCCAGATACCTCTGCTCCTGGTTGAGTTTCTTTAAATTTAGTGTTATGTATGTGAGTGGATTCTGATCGATGGTGTTCCTTATATTTTAATGCCAGTGTAAGAGTTTTTAACTGTGAATTTCCAAATATTTATTCAACAATTATGGAGAAAATAAAGCTTTTCTACTTATATGACTCTGTCTTTTCACCCATCCAACCAAACGAACCTGTGTGCCATTAGGGCGATTTCCCTGGTTTTCCGGGGTGGCGTAGTCGATCATATTTTGCCGTTTCTGTTAAAAGTGGGGTAACCCTCACTCCATTCCTTTTTACTCGCAACGCTACACTAATATACTTTCATCACTGTATTAATATTTACATATTTCATCTCAACATGTTCAGTCAGGAATGTAAGATTATGACCATGACTGATTAATAACAGAGAGTCAAGTTTCAGTATTAATATATATGGTTGCAATACTGAACTGAAATACCACAACTGTGATGTCTTGCTTGAATGGCTTTATACAGTATCCATGTAAAACACATGTTTGGGTCTAGTAAGTGTTTTGAAAGAAATGAATACTTTTATCCCACAATGATGTATTAAATGGATCAAAGCTGATAGTAAATACATGTATAATACAGAACATTTAAATTTCAAATAAATACGGTTCTTTTAAGCATTTGTCACAGGTCGGGGGGGTCAAGCCAGACTGCACCCACCCCTGAAACCCAGGATCACCTCGAGGAGCGTACCAGGAAAATCAGACAGACGCGAGAGTAAAAATTTACAAAGTTTATTTTGTTAAAATTAATTTAAAAGTCTCAATGTTGGTTCTGTGTCTCCCAACCAGAACGGGATCGGACCGCGGACGCCGGGAAGGCGTGGAGTTCCCTTCGGCAGCTCGTGCCTGTGCGTGGCCGGTCGGGGAAAAGAGGAGTCGGCCACCCGTCCACTGAGTGGGGGAGTATCCTGGTAAGTAGAACTTGTAGCTGCTTTAGTCAAGACGATGCAAGGAATATTTCATATGTCCACCTCTTTCCACAGCGACATCACATACGGCGTGGGCCAGGAGGATCCTTCAATCTGCACAGCAGAGTAAGTAGTTCAACAACAGGTATATGTTCTTGGAATGAGTGATGGGGCTTACGGCTGGAAGATGCTTCGGTCCAGACGAGACAAGGAATAACTCTGGTGTCCACCTCTCTTCACAGCGACATCACATACGGCGCTTGGCCAGGAGGATCCTTCAATCTGCACAGCAGAGTAAGTAGTTCAACAACAGGTATATGTTCTTAGAACGAGTGAGGGGGTTTACGGCTGGAAGATGCTTCGGTCCAGACGAGGAAAGGAATAACTATGGTGTCCACCTCTCTTCACAGCGGCATCACATACGGCGCTTGGCCAGGAGGATCCTTCAATCTGCACAGCAGAGTAAGTAGTTCAACAACAGGTATATGTTCTTAGAACGAGTGAGGGGCTTACGGCTGGAAGGTGCTTCGGTCCAGACGAAACAAGGAATAACTCTGGTGTCCACCTCTCTTCACAGCGACATCACATACAGCGCTTGTCTAGGAGGATCCTTCAATCTGTACAGCAGGGTAAGTTAACACATGTACACACAATCGTCCAGCAGGTAAGGAGAATCTTCACACTGAACGCCTGGGTTGTTTTTGTTACGGTGACAGTGGTGGGCTTTCGAAATGGTGAGCATACGGCATTAACTCTGTATATATTCCCCACACCCTGTAACTTCACTTCAAGCAATTTCTTGTGTAAACACACCACTTCAGACACTGCATATCCACTCGTAGTGAAAATAGAGCCAGCACTCACCCAACGATTGCTCCTTCCACTGACAGGCTGGATCGAGTCCCACCCAATAGCGAGAGCGTGCGAATACCTCCTTACTGACCCGGGGACCAAGCGTTTCCTTGCCCACACTCGAAGGAGAAGACGAGAGTTCAACGGATCCCTTCTTCCACACACTCTCCGGTGACACGACCCTCATGATCAATCCACTTCACAACGTTACATCAATCTCAGTGTAGGTACATGCATTCAATCAATTTCCACGATCATATTACTTATCTTCCCTCAGATGATAATGGCGCGGCTTGGTCTGCACTTGGTCCTCGTAACTCACTCTCTTTCCGTCCTCAGTATCTCCACTCGATCGCTGTTATATCTGTCGCACAGCCGAACGGCCAAGCCCCACAACAATCCTCAGATGCCTTAGCACGCCAGCCCAACCGTCAAAGGGATCCACTTCTCTCCAGGGAACACATCCGAAGAAAAGGACAACCAGGAATAACGACCGGGAGAACGAACAACCCGTGGGAATCACCCCGCGGGAATCACCCCGTGGGCATCAACCGTGAGAATCACCAACTTCCTGGTCTCTGAACTTCCTCTTTATATGGTTCCTCCACCTCCATAATCCTCGCGCAGATCCCAGCATCTAATCCTCCGCACCAGATGTCAATCCGTCATTAGCGTTGCTATGGTGACATTATGCGCAACCCGGAAATGGACCGGTGTTACCGTAACACCGTCCCGGGCGGAACATAATTCCAGCGGGAACTTAGTTCCGCTTCCCTTCCGTCACCCCGTGACACATTATATTCATCAAATAAAAGTATCATGGTTTCTTCGGGGAAAAAGTTTTCAACATTGATAATAATAATAAATGATTCTTAAGCAGAAAATCTTCTGAAAATCTTAATTTCTGAAGAATCACGTGACACTGAAGACTGGAGTAATGATGCTGAAAATTATATGTTTGCTTAAAATTACATTTTAAAATATATAAAAATAGAAAACAGCTATTTTAAATAATAATCTTTCACAGTAGTGTATTTTGATCACATAAATTCAGCCTTGGTGCAATCTTGAACGGTAGTGTATGTAGGACGAGTAGGTATAATCATGTTAAAATTGTACAATTATTTTTTTGAATCATGTAAATAACTGGTATTTTTTGAAAAAGAAAATACTTTTTGTAAATCACTTTTTTCTGTAAATGCATGAGGGTCGTGTTTCATCATCTTGTTTTAAAAGTGAAGTGTGCAAATGTATGTGCCTCTATGGAAATTCAAGAATAAGATGTAATAATAATTATAATACACCATCTGCTATCGTTCTGCATGTCCAGGTAACAAACCTGTGAAACTCTGTAATTCCAGCACAGGTTGATCTTTGCCATCCAGCTCAGTGTCAGCTAACATTGCCGATAAGGCAGACAGAGACATTCCTAATAAACACACAAATGCAAATACATGTGCCTGACTAATCTCCTTACATTCTGGGGTGCAGGTCGTGTGTCTGATGTGAGGAATTACTCTGTGTATGTCTGCCATGTTATTGCTTAAGCTCTGCTTCTGACAGGCTTTAATGGTGATGAGGGAAAGCAGGCTACGGTGTGTTTCACAGAGACTTCTATACTGAGACGCACATCAAACCTGTCTGCTTGGCCGGTGAAAGTAATATTCTTAAACCTTTATGTCTGAAAAAAAAACTAAACCTCTTTAATGTGTTGAGATTCTGTGGAAGTTCTGCAAGCCAATTCCTTTGGACTTATCTCACCATTATATTGAACTTCTGGTTATGAATGACGATATACACAATGTCATAAAAAAAACCTTTCAAAATGCATTCATAGTCCGAAGAATTGGTGATGGATACGGGAGCATAAACAGGTGTCAAAAATGTCGGATTAGTTTTGTTCAGGACTTAACGGTACAAAACCGCTTTGAAATCATTGTCGGTAAATTGAAAAAGAGAAGAAGGGCAAAGAGGAAAGAAAATCATTCATCTCTCACTCACACATACACACAAAAAAAACTGTCAACAAATTTCTTTACACTAATCCTCAATGCATGTTAACAGTGCGTTTGCATGGATAATGAAAATGGATTTAATAAAAAAACATGAGTCAGAATATTTAAACAATTGATGTTTCAGTCTTCCTATTTCGCTTCCCTTTTCTCTCTTCTCAATGTGTCCTATAATACTGTTTATGAATGTTCTTGAGAAAGCGGCTTGAAGCTGTCAGGGCATGTGAGGTGATAAAAACCTTGAGGAGGAGAATAACACCTCCATTCTGACACATGAAAAGGAATCAAATTCTCTGGAGCCTTCTGCATAGAGGAGATAGGCTTATTTTTTCTCCTTCTTTATAAACATACCACTGCATTAAAGGTGAAGTGTGTAATTTTTGCAATATTAGCGGCACAAGATGGAATTGCAAAAATAATGACTGATTTCAAACAAGTTTTCTGAACACACCTGCAGACATCAGTGGTAAATAAATCCAGTGAATTGAAGTAAATATACCCTGAATGAAATATTACTCCAGCAAAAGTATAATAATTTTTTGAGTAAAAATGTATTTTAATGTATGGTAACACTTTAGTTTAGGATCCAATTCTCACTATTAACTAGTTGCTTATTAGCGTGCATATTACTAGGATATTGACGGTAATTTGTACTTATAAAGTATATATTTATGCCTTAAGGTCTGTTAACACCAAGAAGCATAACTATAAATATAACTTCATTAGCGTCCACACTAGTGGACGATATGTTCTGTTTATTATAAGCGTGTGCTTGTCACTTTAAATGCTTGAGCTTGTTACAGCAGGATGGATTATGATTGGCTGTCTATGTTTTTATCGTTTATCAACTGGATAAAATCATTCTGAAAGTGATTCCGACGATATTGTTTCTCTGTGCCATTATAACTGTGGTGTAAACTCTGCTATTATTTAATACTGAGAACGATTTTTAGAACTACAGTATATAGTTATTGTTATCTTTATCGTTATCGTCCTTGGTGTGAACGGGCCTTTCTGCATGATCACATTCTACATCCCAGTTACCAATTCCTACCAAATACAGTACAGACTGTGATATAATGCACTATATAAATAAATGTGACAACACGTTTAAACAGCTTGCCCTTCAGATTTAGTTTACAAATAACTTAGTCACCGTGTCAGGTTTATGTTCCATTCTTTGAACTCTATAATTTTGATGTTCTGTTTTATTTCCTTTATTTCCTTCTCTCCTGCTCTGTTTAGTTTTAGTTCCCTTTCAAAGGAACTAGCGCTGCGTCCAATGATGACACTTGGGGAACACCTCTGTGTAACTACATCTGAAGCACATGTGCAACTAGTTCAATCCTAATCGGTGCTGCGTCACCTCATGGTGTGTGACAGCATAATGTGGAACCTACAAATTGAAGCCGGCAACACAGCAGCATTAGCTTTTGTCTTCATCAATCACTCTGTGTATAGGCCTACTGCCTGTTTATTTGGTGTTTTGTGTTCCTTATTATAAAGAAAAGAATGGCAAGCAGAAAGCAGTTCAGACCATGTGCCTCCCTGCCCTCGTTATATTACGGGTGGGGACACACACCATCTTTGTATTAGCTGTTTGGGAGCGGAGCATGCACGGTCAGCTCTCGAGGGGGCTGGCTGTGCACATTGGGAACAGCTTCCTTTGAGGATGTTTCACTCCCACCTGGCTGCGTTTGATAAGAGTGCCCAGGCTCGAGCTACCCATGAATCTAGCTGTAAGGAGTTGGACGTCCTTAACATCGAAGCGGGTGATATAGGTGACTCGCCAGCCAAATCCACACAGTATGAGGAGCTTATGGGGGTTGTGACTCGAGCATTGGCTAAATTAAACATCAATTGGCCAGCCGAGAAGTGGGAAGTGCACAGGAAAAGTTAGATCAGCACTTCCTGCAGTCACCATCATAGCCTCCAAGTAGGGGCTTACCATTCTTCCTAGATCTCCACACTAAGGTGTCGAGATCCTGGAAAAAGCCTCTGGTCTATAGAGTCCCACAGTACATAATTACACTTCAATATTGGGGCTTAAGGAGAACTGCTATGGGACGCTGCCCAGGGTTGAATAGACTTTGGCTGTTTATGTCTCCCCTGAAGCTATGTCGTCTCTGAAAACCCAGAAGATTGCTCACCAAGTCATGCCTCACTACATATTTGCTGGTGGGCAAGGCGTATATAGCAGCAGCTGGGGCTACAGGTCTGGCTACAGAGAGACACCTGTGATTGAACCTCTCGGGTATCAAGGAGAACGATAAAGCCTTCCTCCTTGATGCCCTGTTGTCGCCTCCTGTAGAATTCAAGAATTCAAACGTTGTGTTGTTCCCTGCCCTTGCTTTACCTCGGGTGGGGAGCTTTGCGTTGCTTGTTTGGGAGTAGCAAAAGGTTGTGTGTGAGGGCGCCTTGCTCCCGCCGGGCATTCTTCGAGGAGGACGGTTCGGTGCGTGCTCCCCGAGGCGCGGGTCCCGCTGCTGCTGTCTCAAACCCCACTGTTAGGGGTCTAACAGTGGGGTTTGAGACGGGCCCCGCTATATCTCTGCCTTCACCTGTTGGATCCAGTGGCTTATCTCAGGGAGAAGCACGTGCTGCGGTTTCTTCTCCCCGGGATGAGGCACTCATGCTGCGATTTCCAGTTCTGAGGAATTGGTATTGGGAACAATAGAAGACTGGGAGACTGGGAACTCTGTTAACGCTCTAATCACTCCTCTGTTACTGTGGCGATCGGGTTCAGAGACAGGCACACTAAATAAATAAACTAACTATGCCACCCTGGGGGCTTACTATTACTAGGGAATCGCCCTAAACAAACTAGGAGCACACAAGGCTCACAGGCTCGTATCGCTTGACGCTTGCACACCGCACTCGGTCGAACATACTCAGTGTGGCACAGCAAAAACTCCAAAATACCACCCCAAAGATGAGGAGGACTGCCGCCCTTATTTTCCTTGCCGCCCCAGTCCTACAATAAAGAACACACACGTAGGACTTATACACCACAATAGAAAATTTAAACAATAATGTACACAAAGAGGGAACAACCCTCCATGAAAAAAAGAAAGAAAAGAAATGCACAAAAACAATTGTTAGGCCCAAACGCACATGTGTTCATCTCAAAACAGTGCGATAAAAAAATTAATTCTTCATCACATGTAGAAGGATCCATTCTAGATGATCACCTCACAACATTGTTCTATACTACACATTCACTAAATTCAGGGTACTAAGGCAGATTAAATCGCAGACCTAATCAACTTTCCGTCGCGATAAAACAGCAAGTATGGTTTAATCTGAAACTTCTCTCTTTTCTGATCAAGGTGGTACTTCCCGCACACATTTATAAGGTTTGATAGCCTTGATCTGCCGATCACACCCGAGTTTTCCCTGGACAGCTTCACACAAGGATAGTCATTTGTCAGTATGGTGAAGCGGGTATATCGTTCACCAAAGTGTCGTCATTGGATGCAGCGTCTCGTTCCCTAAGTAAGCTGATATGTTGTCTTGGTTACTGATTATGTCCTCTATTGTTTCTATACACATTGGTTGCCCTTGTGTCTAGTTTGGTTTTCTTTGTTCTAACATTGTATATATATAGCCCAGGGTTTTCAGTTGTGCTTTTCGGTTGTCATCTTTGGTTATAGTGTGTATACAGTTCACTACATTTAGATTCATCAATCAGAATGATTTCAGTCCGATTGAAACAAAAGTTGTGGATGTAAACATAGCCAATGTGTTTGGAAATCAACTTCTTGGTTTGGTATTATGGCTAATGGACTAATATGAGATTCAATTTGTAAATGGAAATTTTAAGTAGAAGAGCAACACCGTTAAAAGTTTTGAAGTTTCACAGTATTTTTTCTTGTCTTCATATTTAGCCAAAACCAATGTTGTAGAGTATGATCAACGAGTATGAAGCATGATGTTTTTTTGAAAATCAGTTGCATCCTTTGAAATCAACAGCAGCTTGCTCTTCAAGAGCATCCGTGGCTTCAGAACATGGTTCTCTGTCTCTCTTATCCTCATCTTATTGACAACAGATGGGATCTTAACCTTTTAATCTACATCTGCAAATCCTCATGCTGTCTTCATTACCAACTCTGGAGTGAAAAGTCTACAGGATTCTGTCTGTTAGCGAGAAAATGCCTCCAGCACAATTTAATCAAGACACTACCAAATTAAACTATAAGGATTTTTTTTTTTTGAGCCAGAGAAAGAGAGAAGAGCATAAATGCCCATATGCCAATATGTGTATGTGTGAAAATGTAAATTACACATTTGACGCTTAATAAAAATGAATAATATAAGATATAGCATTGGTATTTATTTATTTTTTACTTTATATTTGTAGGGCAGTACTGTTTTATCAAGTCCAGTCAGTGATATGTAATACACGTTTAAACAAGTACTACAGTATTTCAACTGAAATGTTTGTTTTCATTTTGACCAAATTTATCTTAGGGCTCTGAATGATGACATACTGTATGTTATATTTATGTCATAAGTGTATTAAGCACATGTATTGTTTAGCACTTAAATATAATTTACTGATTAAGTTAATTAAATTATGTTCTTAAGATACTGTTAAAACTTTTAGTGAAAGTGGCAAAGTTGTTTGTGCTACATAAAAAGCATAAAACCTAATTATTTGCAAGCAAATTAATGAGTAAACGAATTTGGACCCCTAGGATGGTGTTGCCTACATTCAAATGATTCACTCAAATACACTTATTTATTTTAATTAGATTTAGTTAGTTTGTACAATTGTATAAACAGCCTTTGTACTTCGCCAGTAATTATGTGGTTAAAAAGATGCACATGTAGGAGATGATAAATTATTGTTAGCCACTTTCCAGGACATTGTGTATGTATAGTGCTTTTGTCCTCCAGTGAGTCTTGGCTGACCCAAAACTCTTGGGATCAACTTCTGGTACTAAACACGCTGACTTTGTTTGCAGTGTTCTCTCCTCCACTGGCCTTGGGGCAATCATGATACTGAAACTGCTAAATGATTACAGCAGTCTAGTGTAATGGGTGTTTTTCTCTCTTCTATATTTTAGATGCGTGTGAGCAATGGTCACACAAGAAAGTAATCCACAGTGCAAAATCATGTGGTAGGAGAATCGCGTATTACAAACAACATTAAATTCCTAAATTCTGCCTTAATGAGATGCCAGTCTGGAAAGTTTAACAAAATCATAAATGTCCCGAAGCAGTATGTTGTAGCAAAAAAAAAAAAAAAAAAATTCAACAAAATTGTAGGTATTCTTTTCATTTATTTGGTTAGCTTGTTAGATGTTTTTGTTTGGTAGTTATTTTGTTTATCTGGCCTTTGTTCACATTGCATTTTATTGCATTGCATTTTTCTGAGACATTACAGATTTAGAATAACATCTTCAATATGTAACAGTAATCATTCATTTGTTTACCATCAGCAGGGAGATGATTACAAATAGATGTTTTTTTCTTCTGGATTTGCTTTCTCAATGTTCTCTTTTTCTGACAACATCGAATGGATACATATTCAAGCTATCGAACAGGCTAGTAATTTATTCTGGCAGAAATTTTAAAAGATGTTATGGTTCAGGTTATGGTTTATATTTAGGTTCAGTAAATACAGCCCTCTATTTTTTATAGTCATACATTGGACATGACGGCATTCTCAAGTAGTATTTACTACTGGAAAACTCTGAGATAATTTTCATATCCAAGTTTCAGAACGATTGCGGTTGTGACTGGTATTATTTATTAGTTTTTTGTTATATATATACAATTGAAGCATTTCTGATAGCACATGAAGGCACCATAAATTACGTATTTAAATGTGCATCAGAGACTCATCTCTCTTTCATGGTGCAAGAAATCAGTAAAAGAGTCTTGACTTATTTGTTTTGCCAGATAAATAAAAAACAGTAATAAACAAGAAAAAAAATAGAAATGCTTTATATTAAAAATAAGACCGGAAAATACTGATCCGCACTTGCCTACTTCAATAACTCTATAAACTTAGTCCCTTATCACTTTATGAGCCAAAACCAAACAACAATCTCAAAAATTGCTTATAAAAAGAGGACATGGCAACACTGCAAGGGTGGGGTCTTTGAAGCAGTCTTCCAAGCAGTCAGTAATTGCTGAACATAACAAGTCTTTGTTGCTGTAATATTACTTTGGTTAAATTAGCAGGTACATGAGATGCCATAACGGTGTTACAGTTACCATTGTGTCAATCATCACATTTCCCGGAGTGAGTCGTGATAGGTCACGGAGTGACATTTTAGGGGGTAATTAAATGCGGTTGTCACTCCTGAAACTTTACAGAGTGTAGTCCTACATGGCCAGTGTGTAGCTAGCTGCGTGGCATCTAGCCATGAGGAAAAGTTGTGGAAAAATTGATTTTGCTTGGATTTCGCTTTGACCACAGTAGCTGGCAGCTACTGTGCTACTTAATTGTAACATATTGTTTAACTTAATTAATAATTCATATTAAAATCTTGATTAACCTATAATATTATTCTTTAATTTTTATTTTATTTTACTGTTGGGACTGTTTGCACAGTTCACTTCGTGCGTTTTTACTGATCGGATCACTATCCATTTTGTTTAAACTCTTCCATACACTTGGCAAAATGAATATAAGTCTGATCTTCAATTCCCGCACTAAACACAAATTTAACGGATACAAATTCAATGAAAGCAGCGGATATCAAATTAATTGTATTTATCATCAGATAATTTCAAGATAAAAAAACACAATAGAGAGTAGAAAGCACTAATAAGTCAATTTAGTCTCACTAACTTAAATGAAGATGCTAGCGTGACGCCACACTTTTCATTTGTGTCAGTCTGCGCATCAGGTTGCTGAAGAGACTCACTCTCTGCGGTGGGCCGTATCTGTGGCGATGCTTATTGCTGTCCGATTTGGCCACTGCAAGCTGTTTTTTTAATAACATTTTGGGATGAGTAAAATGTACATATGTGGCTTCAACAACCAGATGCATTTACATTTTGTCAGTTTTGTCTGGAATGCATCTCACTCCACTTCCTGAAGTGGTTTGAGTGATCATATTTAAATCCATCTCACATGCGTTTCGGAGGTCACTTACACCTGTCTTTTCATGATAGGACATATATCCGATCAGAGAAAATACATGAAGTAACCAGATGAAATCAGGCCTCATATTATTATTGTAGCAACCCAGTGCCAAGATGTTGTCATCAGTTGCAATAAACATCCACACACCTTAAGCACATTTTATTTTTTGCCTCTGCTTTGATCTGGTAATTTCTCTAAGGAAATTGTATTGTTTTTGATACAGTACCCTTGAAAAATAAAAGTACCAAAATGTATTTGAAATTGATTTATTTTAAGCTAAGTATACTATGGATCTACGTACCCAAAAACCTATAAATATATTTACATAGTTATGTACTTAATATAAATACCCTACAATTGCACTTTTGGTATTCTAAATGGATATACGTAAAGTCTGCTAAATTGGAATGACTAATTTTGTACTGAATGCACTTTAGTTATCTGGAAGTAATGCTGAGGTCCAACTAAATATATTGTGCTAAAGTGGAACTATTGCAAGTATATTTTAGGTACAGTATAAATCTATTGCATTTAAAGACTGATATTGTTAGTGGCCATATACTATCCAAACTAATATGATATTTAAACACATTTCAGGCTTAAAAGGAAGAAATGTGCATTGTGTAATAAAGGAGAACTCAAAATAAAGTTTAATTATAATATTTGTATCAGTAAGTCTCAAGTGATATGTCAGTAAATATGTTAACGGATTTGTAGTATACTTACTTAGTATGAAACAAATATATTTTAAATATAAAAATATGTATTTATATTTATGTAAATATATATTTGAGGGTGCCCCCCTATTAAGTGCTTTTTTTGTTTGTTTTTTTATTACATTAAAGCTAAAATGTAAATGTCCTACCATGTATGACAGTGAAAGTCCTGAGGGTAGACATCTCAAAAGTAATGGCTTTTTACAGTTCTTAGTCCTGCATTGAGAGTTTCGAACAGCCTTGTCTGTAGGTCGTAGCATTAGTAGTGCAAAGCTGGCGGTTTTCCTGTTTACCTGCTGACTCAGATGTTTTGGATCTTTGACCTCCTCTTCAGTGATCAACCGGGTGATTGTCAGGTATGTATGCACAGGCATCATCTCAAGGCCCCCTTGTCCTAGACCTGAGGTCTACATGAGCAGCATGTATTCCAGCAAACAGATCATACACCATCTATCTAAACTTACATTTTAGAACCAGTATAGATTGTTAGTTTGTGTACTCTATTTCCTCCATCATAGTTCAAACTGAATTCAAAGCATAAATACATGTATCCAAACAACAAATAATGCCATTACAGAATGAATTAGTATTTTTTAAGAATCGGTGAATAGATCAATGTCTCCCTCATCAAGCCAGCTACTTGTATTAATTTATCAGTTTTATAACAAATAGGTTAAATTAATGATTATTAACTCGCTCATAAAGACAGTCCTGTCAGCAAAGAGTCATTGAAAAACCCCAACCAATACACAGACTGACCGTGCAAAACACAGACACATGGATATGTACAAATATTGCAAATATCCCAGGGCTGTTGGACTACATTTTTAGAAACCTAGAACTAACTATTGTATAATATTACATATTTCATTTGAAATCACAGTGTTTCATGTCATTTAAACACATGATAATATTTGAAGATTAATTTGATAGAATCCTCCAAACTGAGATGTTTATGTCTTACAGTATACAGCATTACAACAGCGACATTTCCCTTATGAAAATACCACATTACTGATAAAAAGCATTGCATTTATCACACATATGGACTTTCCGTTCACTCTAGGGTGGTCGGTTGGTCATCTGCAGGGAAAGTTTTCCCCATATCAACACAAGTTGTGAAACTGTGGGGTGTAAAACTAAACATTGTTGCCAGGTGGCTCAGTAATGCGTATGATGGTTTTGTGAGGCCAGTTTTATGGGAGGCGGCTGTTCCGTGACAGTGGTTACCCTCTACGACCATATATTTTCACCTCTGTCAAAAACCCATTGACGTATAGAGGAGAGCAACAGAGCCCACAGCTGCACCTGCACAATAGACAGGTAGAAGCTTTTCATCTGAGCTGGCTTTATCAAGCTCTAAAGATTGTCTTCTTTAAGTGATGTGCAAGGTCAGTTGTGACAAGTTTTTAAGAACCATATCTCTTTTCTTTTGAGTTGAAAGTAAAGTATAAAACACATTATACAGGCCTACATAAGATTGCTCATGTTTAATTGTCAAACTGTTATTGTATTGATCAACGTGTCAGTGGCGTTTACAATTTATTGTATATGAAGGATCTAAGGAATCTCCATAGCAATAATTATAATAATTTCATTATTACATTAAATAACATACTCATGTGTTTTCTTTTTTATTATATTACATATTATGCGGGTTGTTTTCCTTGCTCTTGCAATGCTTGCTATTGTTGTTTAATCTTAAAATTGTGTGGTTTCAAGGGATATTTATCTTTACGAGTAAGAGATAAGAGAATGTCTCCATTTTAACATTTTTAACATCCCAGAACAATGTTGTGAATCAGCCATTTTCAATTGCTTTTGCTTAGGTATAATAACACTAATATAATAATGGATTTGTGCTGGTCAGACAAAGTACAAGGATCAAAGTATAAAAAAGTTCCAGTAGGTACAAAGTCTAAAAGTCCAAATATGGTAGAAATTAAGTTTAGACAAAGTCTGAGCATTAAAACAAACATAACTTTTATTATATAACACCCAGCTTAATTCCCAGCTTCCTGCATTTCCAACCCGATCTCACGGCAATTCGTACGAATTTTACGAGGTGGCTAATTCGTACCAATTCATACGACCTCACTCGTACGAATTTGTACGTTTTTTGCTAAAACGTACATATTTTACGATTTGCCAAAATCGTATGAATTCATACGAATGACCTACCCCTGACCCCGCCCCTAAACCCAACCGTCACGTGGGTTTAGACAAATCGTACAAATTCGTACGAGTGAGGTCGTACAAATTCGTACGAATTAGCCACCTTTTAATCACTCGTACAAATTCGTACGAATTGGTCGTGAGATAGCGTTGGCATTTCAGGTTTCCTCTGTAACCTTTCAGACTGATAGAATGGTTAAGCTGAATTTTCGTTTGTGCTGTTTAAAGCAAATTGATCTTTGTAAAGTAGAAAAAGTGTGCACTGACTAAAGCGTTTGTAAATCTTCTTTGTTTTTAATTTTTTTTTTTTTTTTTTTTTTTTTTTTTTGCAGACTGTTATTCACAAATTTGTACCCCAATTCTGTCATGATTCTGCCCTCTTGTCATTTTCATTCTCTAGTCTTGAGGCAGGCCCATGTTTTGTGTTCAGGGACATGGTCTTGTGGTTGGGCTGTGTCTGCTGTCGTTATCTGTTCTCCCTATATTATCCCCTGGTGTTTGCTGTCCTGTGCTGGTTCATTGTGTATTCTTACATGGTTAACATGTTCATGTGAGTACCTTGTAGAGTTCTGTTTAAACAAAAAAGTTTTCTTGTAATTGTTATTTTTTTCCTGCGAAGTTTAATGTCTAAGTCTTAGTCTAGTGTTGTTATTCTTTTGCTTTGCCTGTGCTATTTTTCCCCCATCGTGGGATTTTGTTTTCCCTTTTGTTATCAATAAACCCTGTGTGTCAGCAAACTGTCTGCGATTGGGTTCGTTCCTGAAGATCCGTAACAAATTCTTGTTATTTGATTAATAAAATTAACTTACTTTGGATTATGCTGGTGTATGCCTTTCTATCACCTCCCTAGATCCCTAACGGCATATGTTACGACAGACAGAATAAAAATGTGTTTACTGATTTGGGGTATTTTGTATCTATGTTTGGCCAAAAATGAAAATTACTCATCCTACATTCTTTCCTCCACAAAAAGCAAAATAAGATTTTGTCCATATTACCCAGTGGAGTCCAAAACAACATTAGACCCCAGTGACTTTCATTGTATGGAAAACAACACACACACACACACACACACTTTTTCAAATATAAGGTGCACAACATTTCTTAATTCACTTCTCTTCCTGAGGTCTCATGAGGTTTTTGAACAGGCAAATTATGGATGTTTTACAGAGAGAATCCTTCCTCTCATCCTTCTGTCTGAAAAAAGTTCAGAGACAATCAGACTGTAGTTATGCAGAGTTGGATGGCAGGGCGGAAGTCTCCTAGGGAGGCTGTGTCATGGGGTTAGACTCCAGGTGTTGCTCTGAGGGAAATTTTAGCTCTCTCACTATGTCTTTGCACATACACCACCAGTGAACATGTTGCCCAGCTCTGCCGTCTACACAAAAGAAGACATGCCACCTGCTGCTACTGATGTGGTTTTCTCAGTCAAACTATTTTTAATAACCTTTAAAGCTACACATTTTTGTTTTTGAAGATTGGTTTACTCTTTACTGTATGTGATTTTTATGTGTGAAATATTTTTTATAAAAAAAAAAAAAAAAAAAAAACTTGAATACATGCATGCATATGTCTCCAAATAGTCTTTTTAGGACGAGAATGAGCCAGTGCATTCAGCTCACACATTACCTGACCACACTCGGAACCCCTCTCATTTACATTTAGAGTGAATAACACTCTGCCGCAGTCTTGATACTACTAGGATGAAGCTACTGTTTACAGTTGTATTGACAGTGAGCCAAGCAACTGTTATTTGTGTCCTCAGTGTTTTGACATCCTCATAGTCGAAGTCTTTACGGCAAATGGTTTTGCGCATTAAATGCAAATATAAAGCACATCATTTCCTGTTAATGGTGTGGAAAAACGAACGGTATATTTTGAAATGTAAACAACAGATACGGATCCCGTTTCTGCCAAGTTCACACAACACAAACACACCACACAGTCTGATATTGCTATAAAGACTCACAAAGACTCACATTTATTCAGTGAGGTTAAAATATTGTTGCAATATTTCTATTTCAAATAAATGCTGTTCTTTAACTTTCTATTCAAAGAAAGCTGAACAAATTTATATCACGGTTTCCACAAAAGTTATTTAAAATTGTGACAATATTTTTATCAAATAAATGCAGTCTTGTTGAGCATAATAGACTTAACATAAAGTCTTACATTAACCTTTTTTTTTTTTTTTTATAAAAATCTTACAAACCCCAAACTTTTAAATGGTAATATTTATGTCTATCATATTTGTCTGTATACAAAAAGGTCACCCACATAAATAAAGACCGGTCCCACTTTATATTAAGTGGCTTTAAGTACTATGTACTTACATCGAAAAATAAGTACAATGTACTTATTGTGTTCATGTTGTATTGTAAAACACTTTTGCTGCTATTGGGGTGTGATACTGGTAAGGTTAGGGACAGGTGTGCTGGTATGGTTAAGTTTAAGGGTGGGTTAATGTGTAAGGGAAGGGTCAACTGTGTAATTACAAATGTAATTACATACATTAATTACAGCTGTAATAACATGCAGGTATTTGAAAAATATAAGTACAATGTAAAAACATGTATGTACACAATATGTCCATTGTATCAAATTAGTAATTTCAATGTAAGTACATACTTAAAGCCACTTAATATAAAGTGGGACCTAAAGACCTTCTAGTGCTGTCAACTGGATTCTTCATTGTTAAAAATGTATCTGGCCTGAACAGGTTGACCAGTAACTAGGTTCAATGACTTAATTTCAGTTAGAAGAGTAAATAGCAAATGAGGTAACATGTTATTTTAAGGTGACGTAGTTACACATTACTATGTACTTACTAGTAATAACAGTAAATTATTAAAAGTAACTAACCTTAAAGGGGACCTATTATGCCCCTTTTCACAAGATGTAATATAAGTCTCTGATGTCCCCAGAGTGAAGTTTTAGCTCAAAATACCCCACAGATAATTTTTTACAGCATTTTTAAATCGTCACTTTTTGGGGCTAAAAAAAAAAAACGCACCATTTTAGTGTGTCTCCTTTAAATGCTAATGAGCTGCTGGTTCACGGCACAGGGGGCGGAGCCTAGCCAGCTCGAGCTCAGTGAACAATCTCAACTCACGGAAAGATTATAATATCAAAACAGAAACTCACAGGAACGGTGTTCATTTCGACTCGGACAATAATGCCTAGAGTCAGAGAATATATGCTGTATGGAGTTGGAACAGGTATAGTTTAGTGTAATTACGGTTATAACCTATGTGTCATTGATTGTAGCCACTATTAATACAAGCCTGCTGTAGGACCACGTCTGAATGATGACAAAATATACTGATGAGTTTAATAAAGTTTATTGTGTCACAAAAGATGAAGCGTCAGTTTTACTCCAGAAAATAACTGTAAGAGCTGAGTAAACACAATATAAGAAGTGCGTAAGTACATAAACAAATTTCGGTAGATTTGAGGGAGCATTTTCTTCAAAAACAAAATGAACCCACCTCGTCTTCAGCGGCTGGCTCAGATTTCAGGAGTAAATACAGAGAGAGCTATGTGAGAGAATACATCTAGCCACAACACCTTCAACGCTTTGGAGACATTCTCATCAGTGCAGCAATGGCGGATGTGTACAACTTGCTGTGACCTCGATCAGGGTGGGTCTAAGTGAAAACGGCAGTGTCTATCAACACTCGTGGGTAGGGCCTGTGGCTGTAGTGACGTCACTAAAGCCACATTCTGAAAACAGGTCGTTGGGAGACACTGCTTATGATTTATGGGGATTTCAAAAAAAAGGAGTGAGTGGATTTGTATCACTGGAGGGTGGTTGTGTACACACACTGCCAGCACACATTTATGTCCAAACACCATACAAAAGTGAATTTTGCATAATAGGTCCCCTTTAAACCAAAACAATAACCCTAACTACTGTATAACTATATACATATAGTTAATTAATATCACTCGGTGATATTATTAATACAATGTAACCGTCACCTTAAAAAAAGTGTAACTGTAAATGAACATAAAGTAATGTATGCTAAGTGTATTAAGTGACAGTCCTCTTATTAACTGGACTTAAGAACATATGCAAAGCATGTTGTGGTAATGAGAGGAGAAACTGTTGGCTCTTAAAGCAGGAAAGAGAAGAGATTCAAGTGAGCCTGTCACAACAGAAAATTAGACTAATTAGCCATGTGTGGGGAGCTAACTGTTTTTACCGCTGCAAATCTGAATTTTCCATGGGGTTATTCATCAAACTGGACACGAGGCTGTGAAAACTCAATGGAATTGTCACAGATTAATCTGCAGCTGGCAAATGTGTTCTTGCAAGCTTGGGTAAAAAAAATACCTCTTTTAGTTAACCTACAGTTAATAAAATAGTGAGTTTTTTTTCCTCAGTCTTTGAATTTACAACCGTTGGCCATCTATTCAGTCATTCACATATTATCTATAAAGTTTAAAGATGTTTGTAAAGGAAAGCTGATAAAATATTATCACCAAATGGTAATATTTGCATTGAGATTTGTGTCTTCACGTCCACATGTGGCACCCTAGCAGACGGATTCAGGCAGCTACAGTATGGTCTTCCAACGTTGCAGAGTGGTTATGGCTATTTGCTGGAATGCAGCACGAGTTCAAGAAGCAGAATGGAAAATGCCCTGATTCTGAAACATGACAGGAAAAAAGGAAGAAAGAGAGAGTAAGTACCTGAATGAAAGTAGTAGGCCAGACACGAGTGGCTGCCTCATGTCTGAAGCCTGCTGCTTTCTCTTGTCAGTGTGTGGTGTACTTTCTCTCTTTTCATGTCTGTGTGTCTACAGAAGAGATGTACTGCTTTCATACCCCAGCATGGAGGCATTTGATATTCATGGAGAAGAAAAAGAGGGAAGGGAGAGAAACATCAGCAGGGATGGTGCTCAGTGCATACGATTACGTAGTAATTATCAAGCCGACTCAATCACAGAGAACTGGCAAATACACACTTGGTGCAGGCAGTAATCGCGAAGATTATTTCGAAGTGGGAACCAAGGAGGACATACTGTAGGTTCTTTCTGCTCATCATGTTTAGTCATATGAGCCTGTCGAGGCATATTACATTGTGTCTCAGTTCATCTAAGAGCATGAGGAAAAAATAAACAACTATTGCATTATAAGCAGACTCACACTGACTTAGTCCAAATAGCCAATGCTCCTCTTTATTTATCACATTTTTTTCTTCTCATGTATTACAATTGACTTGCTAATGTAATCTTAAAATGTGACTGCCTTTTGCTAGAGCACTGTCTGAAATATAACAACACATGGAGATGTGTTGTTTATTTTTTTTTCTCAAAAAGGAGAGATACAGAGAGAAAGAGTCATTGCTCCATTACAGGGAGATCTACTGTGCCTCAGTGGCCTCTTTTATCAAAGATAAGTAGTATTGATTTACTTCAAGGCAGAGAAAAGTATTGGATTTAAGGCTTGACATTTAATAATCTCCACCTAATCCATGATGCGCGTGGACCTACTTGAGTTCTACTTGAGTTCTCGTTGTTTATTGTTGAATGGTATCATTTAATTGGCAGATGTTGCAAATACATTTCACTGTTTTGAAAGATAAACATTTTGAACTGATATTGTAAATCTGATCTATAGTAATACACAATAAAATAGAAACTACACTAAAAAAAATGTTGCTTCTTGTTCAATTTACTTAAAGAAAACAAATTAATCTAGCAAAATAATTTTTCATCCAGTTTACATAATCCATTTGAGCTATATATTGTATTAAAGTAAACAGTGGGAACAGGATTTCAACCATGCTTAGCACAGGCCTAGATAGGAAGAGTATCTGAATTACTAGGAACTGAATCACTTTCAATGAGTTACAAAGAATGTATATATATAATGAGTGTATGAAACATTGCAGACAAGATCAACCGTTGTCACAGAGTTGATCTCAGCAGATATTTAGCACCAAAGCACCTTACGCACAATGATGTGACCTGTGCATTGATGTCCAATCTATTTATTCAGAATGACATTGAGAGAAACGCAAATGTGTTCTCCTCTTGCTTGATTAGCTCTGGTGCATGTCTGGTCTTCTGAGAGGCATGCAATTTTCACCCTCCAGCTCAAGGGTAGGAGGAACACCCACCCCTCCATTTAGAATGGGTTAAAAACGGTTGATAATTATGCAGTCGGAGAAATAGCGAAAATGAAAAAAGGAGGGGTGAGCTGGGTGGGTGACGTTGGTTAAGCCGGTTTGGATGGATGATATGTCAGTGTACAGCGTCTGCCAGGTAGGTATTTTTCTGTTCTTTGGTTTGGGCTCTAGTGGGAACAGGGGTCTTCCCTTTTCCTGCAGGTGGGCATTAGCTCAGACACGATCAAAGACCTCTGGTTGACAAGGCCAGTACACTCATTCCCTAACCTGTGTTTACGGCATGTGTTTTTTCTTGTTTTCCCCCCCCCCCGCTCTGAATCGATGCCAGAAAGAGGTAATGTGTTAAAGGGGAGGTAGAACGGCCCTGTTTTTCAAGTGTGTTGCTGGATTAACTATCAGAGTGGCAAAACTCGCTTATTGGTTGCATCAGGCAATCAATGGCGATGAGCAAGGCAGATGTGAGGGGAGCAGGAGGGTTGCTGCAGACATGCAAAGCACGAGCGGCCCGTTAAAACGCCTCCATTTCTCACCAAGATGGAGTGCCCGTCCTCACTGAACAGACAAGGTGAGGCACAGCTGAGACCCAGGTTAAACGCAGCAGGATTTCAAGAATGGAATGATTATGTCAATTTGTGGAATTGAATGCTTGCTTCATCATTTACATCACAAATTGTCATCTCCAGCGCGTATGTATTTGTGCCGCGTTACAGGGGACGGGTGAAAAGTGTTATTGATGACAGAAATCTCCGGTTAACAGACACAACTGTCAGAGTAAGACTGATATATCTATAAAGTTCAAAAAGCTATGAAAAATAACTGAAAAGTAAAAAAAAAAAAAAACAGATAAAGAACAAATTAAATATAGGACATAATTGTAAGAAAAATCAAGGTAAAATGGTAAAAATCTGTTTTTATTACATATGTACAAGTTACATAAGCTTCTCGCTTCAATTTGTGTGTGTTTGCCCGCGTGTACTGTATGTGTGTTACTCGCATATTCATTACTATAGGATCTGTTACAAAATTACAAAAACTTAAAACAAAAAGCATTTTATGCTCACCAAGGCTGCATTCTTATATCAAAACACAGTAAAAACAGTATTATTGTGAAATATTATAATTTAAAATAGCTGTTTTCCTAATTTATATATTTTATAATGTAAGTAATTAATGTGATGGCAAAGCTGAATTTTCCACATCATTACTCTTCAGTCTTCAGTGTCACATGATCCTTCATAAATCATTCTAATGATTTGATGGTCATAAAACATTTCTTACCAATGTTAAAAAAAAGTTGTGCTGCTAATATTTTTGTGGAAACCACAATACATTTATTTTCAGGATTCTTTGATGAATAAAAAAAATAATACAACATTTGTTTGAATTTAATTTAATGTTTGTGTAACTGTAAATTGTGATCAATTTCATGCATCCTTGCTGAATACAAGTATTAATTTATTTCAAAAAAGGAAAAAAAGAAAGAAATCTTGCTGACCTCAAACTGTAAGTTGCCAAATGAATCAAAGAAATGCTAAAAGCAGTAGGCCTGTGTTTCTCCAGACTGTTGAACACTGTTGCTGCTCTCGACTAAAATATTAGAAACTGCAATCTAATGAACCGCAAAAATTAAATAAAAAATTCACACCATAACCAATCACAAAAAATAAAAAAAGTCATAACAATAATGATTTTTTAAAATAATTATTAATAATAATAAAAAAAGATACATATTTTTAACAATATTGTGTAAAGTGGTCTCCAAGCTCTGAATGTCACATGTCATTATCATTGGTTTCACTTCTACGTATACAAGTATCAGTAAAAGCCTACATAGACATATACATAGCCTATACACATTTATTGTTGACATTAAAACAGACCTTTTGTCTTTTTTGAACGGAAAGTTCTAGTTTTACTAGTCTATCTTGGGTTTTTTCCCTCTAATAAGGCAATTTGGCATTCAAGTCAAGTTTTATACAATTGTATTGTCCAGGCATTTCATTATGTTCCATTTAAAGTTTTTTCTATTACCAATCCATGCTGCACTCTCTAGAGTGATCTGGCATATCATAAAGTACCCAGGACAAATCAATCCTCTACTATACCTCATCTAATAAAGCCTACACAGAGCTTATAGCGGGTCAATTGACTGCAGTCTTTAAGCACCTCAGATGAACCTGACCTTAAAGTATTGTAGTATCATTTGAGGGTTACGCTGTGACATTATGACAATGAGCTGGCTGCTTCCCCTCAACAAAGTGCCTGATGATTCAAACATGCTGACCTTACAAAGGAAAACTGTCAAAAACTTTATCAAATCTCTGAGGTATCCAGCCACAAAAATCAGAGGATCAATCAAGCTGACTCAAGCGTTTTGCTGGTGCTCTCTTCAGCATGGTGGGGGTGGTAGTGGGGTGTCACACCATGATAATACAGCAATCTATCATGGCGATGGAACTAAGTATTGGCTGCCTGTGACAGGCACTGAGGAATGGGACTAGACTGAGACAGACTTCACATACTCACCCTGATCAGCAGTCTGGCGCCTGAACGAGGAACGCTGCTCCAAATCCATTTATTCAACCACTGCCTCACTTTTTTAATACTTTGAAAAGGACACTTTTTGTTCATCACTTGACAGTTGTTCCACAAAAGTAAGGAGACATGAAAGCCATTTGTCCATTCCAATATATTGTTCAAGCTGTTAGAGAAAAATGTCCACAGTTCCTTGAAATCCACTGTATTGGTGCAAGCTAGTAATATAAAAACTAATACTATTAAAAGCTAAAACTTTGAGGAACATCATGGCACATGCTCAAAGAAACCTACTTTCTTTGATTAACTCCATGGACCGCACCAGGTGGGCATTTTAATTTATAACTCAATTAATAACTACAATTTGCCACAATTAAAACCATTTAGGACTGCACATGCACATTACATCTCAGATGCCTCAAAAGCCAGACTTTTGACTACATACTTTTACAGTATTTACAGATGATGTCTCAGTAAATTTACATAAAAAAGCGAAAAAGTTTTCTGAGAATATGGTGGGAAGCAACAGTTGCTACGTTAACATTTTAGGGTGAGGCTTAGCAAGGGATCAATTAATGTTTTTGTATAATACTGACCCTAGAACTACAACCGACTTTGTATATTTATGTATACTGGAACAAATAATCAATCTCTTGATAAACCTTATAGATTTATTGTGAGACAATGTATTCGGTTTACAGTGATGAGTTATATTTCAAGCCAAGCTGCAATAGTCAAATCAAAGATGAGATACATACAACGACATGCAACACAGAGCTTTCTCCATTTAGATTATGAGAGAGCAGAACTATCACTGTAATCAGCGGCTCTTCAGAATCACAGACAGCGCAGATTCCAGCACCTGCTGCAGGATGATTGGAGGCACATGTGGCCAATTTGGTCTATCCCTGAATGCAGTAAAAGACCACCAGAAGACAGAAGAAAAAAAAGCAACGTGAAAATTCCAGTAATCAATCTCTCCTTTCCCATTTATTCATAGAGTTTCAGAAGACTGAGAACAAGGCCACTGTCAAGACTACTGAGAATCTACACGTTCATGAGATGCTCATACCTTCATTTAAAATGTTCCAGGCTTTTTGGAAACAAACACAGACGACTGTGAAAGCACACTGTGCTTCTTGATGATTGTAAATACATTCAGTCTTTTGAGTTTATTGCACAATTTAAAGACTAAGGGCCCTATTTGAACGATCTGAAACGCGAGTATCAAACGCGAAACGCAAGTTACTTTGTGGGCGGATCCTGGGCGCTGTTGCTATTATACCGGCGGGATAAATGACTCTTGAGCCCAACGCAAATCTAAAATGGGTTGGTCTGAAGTAGCTACATTATTCATAGGTGTGGTTTGGGTGTAACGTGCAATAAACCAATCAGAGTGTCATCTCACATTCCCTTTAACAGCAGGCATGGTTGTTCCATGGCGGATTGCTATTATAATTACGGATTTGCCAGGCGCACGCAATTTACATGATGGTAAAAGTGATTTTGCAGTCTTCAGAATTTTGTTTCCTGGTTCTTGATGGACAACCCACTTTGTCAGGACTGGTGTTCTTATATACCTATGTGTCTTGCCACTATTGATCAAACAGGTTTGATCTGTCATTATTACAATTAGCCTGAGTAATTTGGGTAAATGTGTAAGCTAGATTTATGCCTATTTTTTTAAGCGGCACCCCCCTTCAATAGACATGAAAATGCAATGGTTGTAATTCAAGAATGCTTTGGAATATAGATGTAAGATTGGTCTTGTTTTAAAGAAGACATTTGGCAGATTTTTGTGGAAGTAAAATAAATTGAGAAAGTTAAACAGAAAAAAATGTTATAGAAGTTTGAGTTTATGAAAATGTACAATGTTAAAAATGTAATTATTCATATTTTATATAAAATATATATTTTCAAAACCTGGTGGACTCAAAAAATGCAAAACAATCAAAGCTCAAAATCTGAACAAGTTGTGTTTCAAATTGTAGGTTGATATCTCAAAAATAAGTTGTTTGGGCGCAGTACCAAACTTTTTCACTAGTTGACATTACTGCCCATATAAGGGCGCCTCCATTTCCATAATTTGTTTGAGTGATCTGAAACATATTTTTTTACACTTTTCACACAATTTATGAAGTAGAAATCCTATTCAGAAGTAGTATTGGAAGTTTGGCAGATTTTGAAATTAATTCAACCCCTAAGAAACACAAAAAAGAACACGTATGTGCATTACAGCTCGCTGCCACATCACAAATGGAGAATCTATTATTTTTTTCTTTATATTTAAAACATTTTCAGACCTTTTTTCCTAAAATAATTGAATGGATGCTATCTTTTGAACTCTTGGCATGAAATCAAACTGAGGTTTCTACCATTCTTTCATGATTTTTCAGGTTCATCACTATTTCAAAATAAAGGTCTGACCACGCCTTAGGAGTATGAAAATATTATTGTTGCAAATTGATAAATTACGGCTCCTCTGTAATTTATTTTGAAAATCAGTAACCAAATATGTAAACAGATACAAATATGTAAAATATGTTAGCTTTCAAATGCCATATAGTTTGTCAAGATTAGTTTAGGTTTAATATAGGATATTTTCTGTTTTAAATATGTAATGGCTATATATAAGGGGTTAATGGACATCCCAATGATTTCCCTCGTGTGTTAATATTTTTCCTTGTAATTATGTATGGTTTACAAAAACAGGAACTGCTGCGTCTGTGTAGATGAGAGTAAAGTAAAGTAAAGTGTATGCGCGTTGTGCACGCTACATTATGGCCAAGCATGCGCTCTTAAAATAGCATCTGAATAACGCACCACTGACTTTAGACTAGGTTTTTCCTGGTCTGTGGCGGCATTGTTTTCTCAAACTGCAAAATAGCACAAGGGAACGTTTGTGCTGGAACACGCCCCCTCTTTTCGCTGAAGCGCAAGTTCATTCCCTAATTTACCGACGTGCCTCTGTGGAGGTCTGCTGTGCGTCAGGTGCAAAATAGGAATGATACATGGGTCGGTGTACAAAGTCAATTGCGCTGGGTGCAAGATAGGGCCCTAAGAATCTGATTGTGTTATGCTGGCAATGCAGTAAAACACTACGATATTAATATACAAGAGGACAATGGAGTGAAACAAGCAAATCAAATTATTATTTGTTTTGATATTAAAAAAGATCAATAAATGCTGAGGGAAGCACATTGCAACTATGCCTTATGGGGAGTAAAACAATGATTATTTAATTAAATTACTGTATGTTATTTCTTGTCCAGAAATAATAGAAGGTGGTGCTGTAAATAGAAGATAGAACATCTGTACTAATCTGTCTATGAGAGTCAGCAGCGAGGCTGAGGCAGAGATAAGTCAATCTAAGCTGAGGCGTCGGGAATGACATGAGACGACTGAGTGGAGAGCTATTGGGATGCTCTCCAGAGGAGCATGAGAGGCATCACGAATCTATTACAAACCCTATTAAAGGTACCAGAGCTGTCAATCAAACAGGAAATCTAAAACCGGGAGATAGCAACTGGGCAGCGAGTCAAACGCAGTGCTGATTTGTGTGTGTGTGTGTGTTAGCGTACATTCACATATGAGTAGGAAAGTATCTAAGCATTATTTGAAAATGCAGTAGGCTAGGCAATGGAATGAAACAGACCTAAAATTAATAAACCAAGAGATCACATTTTGAAATTGTATCAACATCTAGAGCAAATGAAAGGCCTGCAGTTTATCAGAAAAGCTGGAATGTACAGCCAAACCTTTGCACAGCTGTCATGATAGCTAATTCTAGTCTGTCAGGGCCACACATGGAATAATAAAGCCATTATTTACATATTGGCATTCTTTGCAAGTTTCCTGATGATTTGTTGTAATTTGTGAGGAATCGACATTATGACTAGTTGGAAAAGAGAGGGCATACTGTTTAGATTGTTGTAGGACAGGTCTAATTGAGGTGGACTGTGGGTGCTGAATTCCAAATTAAACAGCAAAAAAAAAAAAAAAAAAAAAAAAAAATACTGTTTAGCTTTGTCTTATCCATTGTATTTCTTACAGGAGCATCAATAAGTCAAAAAGGAAATAACTTCAGCTACAGTAAAACCCAGCCTGAATGCTTTCTCCTCAGCAGAATGTGTGGCCGTAATTATGCTGTCAGTCCAGTCCCAAATATAGCACATTTTCCACATAATTATGGCATCAACCCACAAATTCGCTAGGCTTATACATGTGTAGACTCTATAGAAAACACCTTAAATAGAAGGGGGGAGAAAGGTAATTATGTCTTACCCATCAAAAACATCAATTTCTGACTGATTAAATTACATGTTTCAATGAACCTTAATTGCTTTTTTGTCAAACCCGTTATATGATTTGGCAGAGCGGCTTTCAGAAAGATCAGCCGAATATTAGCACAATTATTTCCATATTACATTAAAAGTTTGAGTTATAAGCCCAACACACGCCCTCAACTAGTACTGTAGCCTATTCCCTTCTCCTTTGAAATCAAAACACTGTCAGTAATTTCAAAGTGGTCTCAGATAAGTGATGCACTGAATGAGAAATGTGACTGAAAGCAAAGATAAAAGAACCCAAAAATAAGGACAAGAGGGAACCTTAGCATTGCAGTGGTTCAAAAGCAATGGCACAGGCTCTTTTTAAACAGAGATGTAGTATCAATTTGTATTCAAATTATCAATGTATAAGTGCTATCTAATATACATGATTCCTAATAATAATACATTTTAGTGCTATGCTGCAAATTTTTATGAAGTAGGTTTTCACATTCAAGCAACATTACATTTTTCAGTCAATGCGAGTTTGTTATTAAAAAGTGCACAATCAATGCTAATTTTTCGAACGAAGTGATTTATCACATTTAGCCACCTCGCCATTTGTATGTATGCTGTCATATTTCATTATAGAGGGGACGAATTGCCACTTTAATAATGGTGGTGACAGAGGAGTAAAAGTTAGCCAGATGAAGACTGATGACAGGCTTAAGCATTGGACATGGCAGTCAGAACATGGTGGAGATTGAAACCGTAACCCTCTGCACCCATAATAAATTATCTCTCTGAAATGGAATGATTGATTTGCAGCGGTGACGCTTGCACCTGGAATGGGGTCTCTTTCTACCCACTCTCAGGGACATCTATGAAACTTTCACCTTCAGGAGAGAAATCCCTCTCCTTTTTTTCAGCTGAGTGAGAAAGGAGGGATGTGAGAAAAAAAATGTGACCAAGCGATTCAGGTTTTTTTATTTTTCGACAGCTTGGTACAATTTGACAGGAAGGCTCTCGAGATTCTGCTTAAGTCAGTACCACTGTTCGGCAGCTACCACTGTCTCTCTCTATCACCTCAAGCTTTCAAGTTGCCCTCGCAGGCATTCACTGAGGCATCTGAGGTGTGAGAGCAGGAGAGCTATGGGCAGGGATGATATGACATCAAAGCCAATATGGTCAACAGACGCAATGGAATTTGTCAGCTGACTCTTCAGTGTTTGAATTGGTAGTGCACATGGACACCACCCAAACTCACCTTATCACTTCAGCAGTTTCCATCCTACCTCAATGTGTCACACTCTCTAAAATATAACCACTTATCCCTAAGCAACTGGAAACATACAACAACTGAACATTCAATTGAAAAAGCTCTCTGAAAGACTCTTGCTAACTTTGAATGTCTTTGTCTAATATAATTTTAGATTATAATTTGAGTTTTAATTCTCTTCTTATTGTACTTTACATTACCATACAATACCATATTACGTTTCCAAGGACAGGAGTCTGTGGTGAACTTGTGATTTCATGCATACAAGCTCTTGATAGCTGTCACATTTAATTGACCTATTCACAAATTATGCTCTGTCAGATTCTCTGTCCTCCTAACGAATCTCATTATGAGACTCCAGTCACTTCTGGGTTATCAATCACTCAGACTAACAAAGATGACAGTCACATCATAAATTACCATTATAAATAGGTTAATAAATGGATGAAAGAAAGAAAGAAAGAAAGAAAGAAAGAAAGAAAGAAAGAAAGAAAGAAAGAAAGAAAGAAAGAAAGAAAGAAAGAAAGAAAGAAAGAGAAAGAAAGAAAGAAAGAAAGAAAGAAAGAAAGAAAGAAAGAAAGAGATTACAGAACATTAGTATTGGTAATGTAACATCATGTATTATCTAGTATCTTTTTCCATTCATAATGTTTGTGATTATACCAAACCTTTACCAAAAAAAAGTTACAGGCAATTTTTATGTATGTAATGTGCATTTAAGTATTTTATACTGACTTTTTAATTGATTATAGTATATTTACCTTTTTTGTTTTGAGAATGATGTGTCTTTAAAATTTAGATGTGAACTCATGATACGATAGATTACTATTTCAAGCTCTTGAGAGATCACATTCTCCCACACAGCTAATCCCATACAAATTAATGAATCAGATCTGTGTAAAAAGGATGTCTTGTCTGAAAGAAAGAATGGGGAAAATTTACAGAATTGGAAAAATGTAATTGACCTTAGGTTCTGTTATACCCTTAAAAAAACTCATTAAAAGCCAGAGGCACGTTAGTGGCAATGATTTTCACAGCAAGTCTACTGGGCTTTTCTTATTCCAATTCTGAAATGAGGGATCAAAAACATTTGGTTTATTGCTTTGTTCTAGCGAATTAGCGATGACTAATTTTACGCATAATTGTACACATTTCTCATTCACAATTAGACGAATCTGTTCTCAGTTTATAATAATGTCTCTACGTTAAGTGCTTGTATTAAAAAAAAGTAAGTGCTACTGCAGAGAAAATATTGCAATCTGCATGTTTTTGTTTTTTCTTTTCTTTTTTAGCCTTCTGAAACAATCCATGCCCTTATAACGTTATTTAAAGACAAACTTTGAGGAGAACATGTCATAAATGTCAATGTACCACTTTTTACTAGATTTAGTTAAAGGTAGACCTTTAAATCTGCAAAGTCCAAGTTTTCACACAGATGTTTTATTGCATTTAAAAAGCTAGATAGAGTGCAATTAAATTAAACAAAGACACGTGTCTCAAAGTGGGCTTTTAAAAGTTGAACTGTTTTTAACCTGACAAAGCATCTAAAAATGTGACGCTCATGCCACAAGAAAAAGAAAAATCAGCAAGATATCTCACAATGGCCTTACACATTTGTCTAATTTATGCATATATAAAACAATATAGGCCTACCTCTTAAATATGTCTTTTTTGTTCAGGAGGATTGGCTATAGTTTAAACAGTATCGTCTAGAAGTGCATTGATTGTCATAAAGTCTCTGTACAAACAGGCTTCTTATATTGTCAGCATATCAATAAAGAGATGTGTTAAGAGTGTCGAAAGGTGGAAAAATGGTCAGGGCTCCTTGTCCAGTGAATGCTCTTAGAGCCTTTCCAATAATCCACTAATCTTCCTAATGCATATAATTGACTGTCACAGTTGCTGTCTTATTCTATTTTTAATTCAGAAATAATATATAACATTTATGTAATCCAAGTAATTAATCAATCTATCTATCTATCTATCTATCTATCTATCTATCTATCTATCTATCTATCTATCTATCTATCTATCTATCTATCTATCTATCTATCTATCTATCTATCTATCTATCTATCTATCTATCTATCTATCTATCTATCTATCTATCCCTCCGAGACAAGGGAGGCACAAGTCTCCTCAAACAAAAAAAAACTGGATGAGAAAATAATCGATGTTACAAAAATAAAACAACACAAATGTTACAAAATGTGACAGATAACAGAGAAACCCGCAAGTAAAGTGACGGGAGGACGTGTCTCTTGTGCCTACCCTGATCCCATTGGCTTATAAAATACCCCCATAATGTGTGCAGTGGGTTTAGTGGGGGGTAATTGAGAATGACTGTGTCTGAAATTGCATACTCTCTTGAGTTGTTACTTATTTTGAACTCAGTGACTACATTTACATGTTTCTCACATACGGTATGGTATCTTACCAAAGCAGCTTACACTTTTAGACAACAACCAGGACAGGTATTTAAAAGTAGAAGTCACATGCTGAGCAAGGCCTTAAATGCCAAAGGGGAATCCAAAAGCAATGGCAAATACATAACTAAATGAGAATATTCTTGTTTGCTTGGCTTATGTCTGAGATCTGAATCTGAATCTTGAGGACTCTCCGGGTTCCTAGAGAATTGCCAGTTTCCTCACTCATCATCTCTTCTGTAGAGCAAAGCTTTTATCAGCTGCACTTGCTGGTGACAATTAGTGTCAGTAGTATGATGTGTGAAGGGGCAGTTGAGGCAAGCAGGGGGATCATGGCCTCTGATTGGGAAACAGCCTCTATGCTGAGGCTGAGAGGTGGATTTGAGCCAGACTCTCTATTAGAGTGCTAAGCAAGGTCATTCTGCCCGCCGTTGCTTCTGCCAAGCTGCTTCAGCCCGGGCCCCTGCCGAGGTGGAACCACGGGCCGTCAGCCAGCTCATCTGGGACACGTCTCCACATACAATGCCAGAGGTCACAGACCAGACCCAACCCTGCCATCGTCTAAAGTCGACAGCTTCCCATGGAGTGAGTTATGGGAGAGAGTGTTATGGCATTTTAAAAAGCAGTAGTTATGGAGCATATGCCATTGCTAGAATGTAGAGGACTCTGTCAGAGGTGGTGAATGACTGAGAAAGTTCAGATGGAAACATTTTCACAGAGTTGTGAGGAGACATAATTGCTTAAAGGTGTACAAGATGAAGGGCGTTACCAAAATTACTGACAAAAAAAATAATAAGTTAATGAAGATTTTCTTATTTTATTTTGTCTATATTAATTAAACAAACACATAATGTTTAACTAAAATATAATTTTTGAAAAAATAACACTGCAAGATAGATCCAAGAAAATACAAACAAATACAGAAAGAATGTGTTCTTTAAATTTGTTAGGTGTACTGCTCAGAGACGTGACTAGGATTGCCACAGGGTAATCATCCAGATAATAATAAAATATCCAAGGCACATGTAAACAGGGAGACTCCAGGGAGACAGGCAGAAGAACAGGACCAGGACAAGGAAACCAGAGATAGCATCCCAAACTGCAGTGTAACATACAGCAATAATGCACAAAGAATGACTGAACACACAGGGCTTATAATGTATGTGAGAAGAGAACATAAACGAGATAATACACAAGCAATCAGCACACGATGAGTCCAGGCAATGAGTCATGGGAAATGCAGTTCAAAATTTGATAAAGAAGACAGGAGAAGTGCCCTCTGGTGACATTAAAATATCTCAATAAATATATAAAACAAAATAGAATGTTTAAATATTTTCTTTAGTTTTGCACTTTTGCACTCAAGTTGTCAAAAAAAAATGACCCTGTATGAGGAAAAAGTACTAAATGGGTTTAGGGTGAGAAAATGTGAAAGGATAGATAGCAGGGGGAAAAGACAGGAATGGCTTTTTTTTTTTTACTGGTGGAGCAGTGTCAAAGCTCAAATAAGAACCTTACATTGCTGACTCACCAAAGTATCGCCACAGGGACCTCAGAGAAGTGACGCAAGTGAGTGATCGCTGGACTACGCCAGGCCAGACTGCCCATAGCCCGGAATTAACACATGCGAGATCGAGACTGGAATATGAGTGAGTCTGAGTGCTGAAATACCCCTGGGTACATAACTCCTCCTAATGAATATATGTACAGTAGTCTTTACACCAGGTGCATGACATTATCTATGCATACCCTAGTTTTGAATGTTCAAAATACCCACTGTGACACAAATGAATGAGGCTCTTATGAGGACTGAGGACTTATGAACATGATTGTGAGGAATTCAATTGCAATTTGAATTTGAATGTAAGACAGTACAATTAAAATAACTGAAATTCAAAGAAATGTATATGTATTCATATGTCAATTGACCATTCGCAAAGAAGCATCAAATACACATGAATGAACATCAGAAGGAATGATGTTTTAACCGCGGAAAGGTGTCAGTACACTTTTTTCAAGTTAAAATCCTCCAATGTTAATCTACTAACTCTCTGACTGCTTTGTCGGACAAAACAGCGGATGGCGAAGTATGATTGGTCAGATCGCCTGTCAATCGACTCCCTACGAAGGGTCAATTGTACAACTAAAAAGCAAATGAATGTTGACAGAAAGTTTGAACGTTTTGGGGAAAATTCCTTTAATTTTGAGAATAATAGAGCTTAGAAACAGAGAGAATTCTATAACGAAAGAATGTTAAAGGGGTGGTTGATTGCGATTTCACTTTTTTAATTTTAAATAGTGTGTAATGTTGCTGTTGGTGCATGAACAGTATCTGCAAAGTTGCTGCGCTGAAAGTTCAACGTAAGCAGAGATATCGTCTTTTAAAAATCAGGAAGTTTAATGCCTACAAAAACGACTCGAATGGGACTACAACGAGATACTTCCCGGGTTTTATACGTAACTAACCCATACATTTACATCAACCCTCCCTCCGGAATATGCAAAAAAAGGAGGCATGGCCATATTTCTGCGGCTTTGTAGAAGAGGAAGAGTTATAGCTAGTGGAGAGCTGTAGTCATGCCGTCGAAAGTGTTATTTTCACCTAGCTGTCAGGTCTTCTGTGTTCGGGCTTCCTACGGACGCTGTAGTTCGTCAACAATGGCAAAAATTTCTGTTTGATTATGTTTCTGAAAATTACAATTGTAATTTAGCTCTCTGTGCTGCGCATTTTACGGAAGACAGCTTCCAGAATCTCCACGAATTCAATGCCGGATTAAACAAGAAACTGTTACTAAAACATGAAGCAGTTCCAACTTTAAAACCAGAGGCAGCAGTTGTTGGGCCACAACCTGTAAGTAAGACTTAATAATTTTAAAAGTATTTGCATGTATCATTTCAGACTTAATGTTTTAGTTTTATCAAGGACGTAAACAAATGCCAGCGCTGGCGTTAGTAGCCACTTAGTTATGCTATTTCGTGTGTCTATGACAAACGCGTACAAACATTTTGGACCTGAATTTGTAATTATGTACTAATTTTGTAAATGTATTTTCCATGTATACTACTTTCAGGAGAAAACCGTATCTCAAAAGCTAACAAGCAGCAGCAGTGACATGTTCAAGTAACAGCGTATCGAAATTATTATATAATAATAGTAGCCTAGAATAGAATAGAATTAAAAAAAAATACCATTCAGAAATGTTTTGTAAGAGCTGTGTTTGGGGAGGTTCTGCTTCACTCTCTCCATTGCCGCTTTCTGGGTCTGGGTCTGGCTTAAACTGATACGGCAGTATTGACACCATATTTCCATTTGACCGGAGCACATGCAACTTTCGCCCTTAGAGGTGATGGGCGTGAAGTTTCCGAACAACGTGCACTACGCAGTTTAGCCAATTACAACACACTGGCCCAACTAACCAATCTGAGCCCATGCCTGTTTCTGAGGGAGTGGTTTCATAGAATCAGGATGTCAACCGGTCATTCAAATGACAGAGGATAAAGCGGCTTACAATAAAGGTGAAATTTATGAAAAATAAGGCTTTAAAAAAAGAAAAAATGACGAAGATATGTTATATTTACAGTAAACCACCCCTTTACACATAATGAATAATAGAATGATAGAACACTAGAATGAAACAATATAATGATAGACAGAATGAACAATAGAACGCTAGACATAATAAAAGCTGCAGTCTGTAACTTTTTTTCGTTAAAATTTTACAAAATGTATGTGACATTAAGTACAACGTATATGGCTGTTTGACTACACCACCCCCACTTTCCTGGATAGGGTACCCTATGATATTTTTAACACAGACAATTCAAAAAAATGAACTAGAAGCCAGATACAATCCTTATCCACATATATTATTGTTGAAATAATAAACTGGTTGGCAGCAATGTGGTTTCCAAAAATTTGAAAAACTAAAGAAATAAAACCAAAATCACAAATAAGAACCAAAAACATATCACAATAATATTCAACTAAACTCTTACTTAAAGGGATTCTTCACCCCTGGGAAGATGAATGTGTATTTAAAAAGGATAATTTATATAGTAGAAATGTGAAATTATTTTTGAATTTGGAGCATTCTAGTCTGAGAAAAGACAGAAAATGTACTTTTGACTCATATGGATGAAAGACAACAACTCCCAGAATGCACTTGCTTTGCTGCCTTTACGAGGCCACTCCCAAACCACGCCTACCGGTTAGAGGCGGCAGTATCCAAACTGTTGAATTGATACAACTAGGCTTGCTTTGATACTGTACATTGTGACTCTATAAATTGTGAGTTAATAGTTAGTTGATAGATTTCCATCGAAATGGTGCTAAATTGCATTGTGAAATTCACGACAGCAATAGGACTCTCTATCAGTTTCCATTGGCTGTAGTTTTAAGCCTCTGGCCAAAAAATCCTCATATGACGCAAAATGACGATTTTTGCATCATATGAGGATTTTTTCCAGACAAAAAATACATAAATCTCATCTCAGGGGGATATGAGGCAAGGGGGAACATAGTAATTCGAAAATAATACTGTCTTTCTACTGATACAAAGCTTAATGCTAAATCCTGAAGTATCCCTTTAAGAAAAAAACTGGATTTTAATCAAGGAACTGTGCTGCTGTACCAGTAGGCACAATGATATTACAAACTTAGTGCCGGTCACATTGGAAGTTACCAAGCTGGGGACTATTTTCAGGTGCTGCGTAATATCATTGCGCCTGCTGCACCCATGGTACGGCAGCACAGTTCCTTGATTTTTACGCAAAAATGAGAGTATAGTTCCTAGTCATATTGGCCTAGAAAATCGCAACTTTTCATTTTCTGTCGGTCTTAGTACACGATGTAACTACAGATGAGTCAAGTTTTAAATAGGAAAAATATCGAAACTCTAACGGTCTAATCAGATTCAATGATCTATACTAAGCTATGCTAAAAGTGCTACCACCAGACCCGGAGATCGGCTTTTTGTTTATTCCATTTTAATGGTCTAATTAAATTGTAATAACCAATGATTTAAAATGTAATGATTTAAGAAAAACTTTCTTCAAAGGTTATACCAATATCTTCTTTTGACGGGTTGCCATGTGAACCTCAAAATCAAGCTAAAATGCTGCTGAAGTGACTCTCAGAGCAGCTGTGTAGATAAAGTTTATGCATTTATGTCCTCATGTAGACTGAAAACACTGCGAGCGTCACAGTTGCCTCAGTGTGTGTGTGAGTGTGTGGTAAATTAAACATTCATTCACAGAGACACGCAGAACATGCATGATTCCAATTTAATACTCTTTATGCAAATATTCACATACACTAGTCTACTCTATATCACGATTTTATTTAAGTTTACTGACCTACTTTTCATCCAAGATCTGACAAATTCCGTGAAATTAGAACACAATGATAGAACACTTGACCGAATGAATGATAGAACGCTATACAGAATGGATGATTGACCGCTGGACAGGATGAACAATAGAATGCTAGAGAGAATTAACGATTGAACGTTAGACCGAATGAACAATAGAACACAAACAAAATGAACGATTGAACGGCAGACATAATGAACGATAGAGCGCTAGGCAGAATGAGCGATAGAACGTTAGACCGAATGAACGATACAATGCTAGACAGAATGAAGGATAGACAGAAAGAACGACATAAAACTAGACAGAATGAATGATGTAACGTTAGACAGAATGAACGATAGAATGCTAGACAGAATGAACGATAGAATGCTAGACAGAATGAACAATATAAATGCAGACTGAATGCTCGAAATAATTAACTATACAATGCTAGACGTAATGAATGACAGAATATAAACGATAAAACGCTAGGCCGGATGAACGATAAAATGCCAGCCCAGATGAACAATAGAACGCTAGACAGAATGAACGATAGAACGCCAGGCAAATGAACGATAGAATGCTAGACCGAATGCTAGACCGAATGCTAGACCGAATGCTAGACCGAATGAACGATAGAATGACAGAACAAACAACTGAACGCTGGACAGAATGAATGATAGAACACTAGACAGAATAACTGATTGACAGAATGAAGTCAAACAGACAGATTTAATTTGTGTAGATGTATATATATATAAATATGAAGTTCTTAAAACTTAAATATGTCAATAAATTATCACAATTTTAATGACAAACGATTCTGTAATACATGAAAAAGCTATTTTTAAGTTAAAGGTTCAATCAAACGAGATGGTAAAAATGAAAATGTGATCCTCTTCTCTCCAAGGTTGCCTTGGTGTGAGATGACAAGCACTCATCCTCCTTTCACTGAGCATCTCATTCCAGACAAAGACAAATAAACCGCTGATTGAAGCTGAGAACGTGAAGATGTGACTGACATGTTTGTATACATGTTTACACATTACTCCCTCTGATTAGTCACAGCGCTCTTGGATGGGGTTCAAGAACAGGAAAAGAAAATAGCACCTGTGTGCATGTGTGAGACCGTATGTAACTATGTGTGACTTTTAGCCTGTGCATCTCCACCCCTTTGAAAGCTCCCCCATCATATAAGATTAGAAAGGGCACATCTAGTCTCTCATGTCAGGGATAGAAATAACAGTATTAAATTTAGAGTATCCCACATTCATAATTTCAAATACTCCCCCATGAAATATTTAGTGTGACTAAAGAGAAGCAAGGATGATGTTGGATGATTTGACACATGTCTCTGTAACTTGGCTATTTGAGGATGGTAGCTTCAGTCTGTGACAACAGAAGACGTTCTGCACAGACAGATCTGTTTTAGTTTTTCCTGTTCTGTCTGAGAGCTGAGTCACAACCATGTTTGTACTGACTTGGTATGTCTATTGTTTTCGTTTTGTTGTTGATTTGTTTGAAGTGACTGCTGAGTAACACCGGGTCCGATTTCATTATCCGTGAAAAACAAAAAAATGCTTTTGACACTGTTAGATATGTCCTCAAAAATAGACGTGCAGACAAGAGTAGGAGGATAAAATGATCCTGCAGAAGGTTTTAGGTATTATGTGAAATATTCGAAGTTGCAGTTTTAATAGCAGTATTATTATTAGCCATCACTCATTTACATAAACATTTATTATGAAAATGTAAATACTTAATACAATCCAATTCTATTTTAATATTTCCCTATGTAGCCTATAATATAAATTATATTTTTTATAGGAAACACTTTACAATAAGTTTGAGTTTATTAACGTTGTTCCATATCACTCTGCGGACTCTCTTCCACCATCTTGCAGGTCAATTATTGTATTGAAATAATTTATTGTAATGAAAATTACGTCAGAGAACTTTACTATTGATATAACCGTAAGGTAACACTTTAGTTTAGGGTCCAATTCTCACTATTAACTACTTAATAGCATATTAGCATAGTGCATATATATTGACTGTTTTTTTCAAAAGCTCATATTAATGAATTACTCTACATCCTACTCAATTCCTAAACAATACCTAAACATAACTTCCTTACAAACTATTAATAAGCAGAAATAAGGATTTTTATGCAAAACTTAATAGTTAGTTAATTGTGAGAATTGGACCCTAAGCTAAAGTGTGACTAACTGGAATACTAAATACAGTGTAATGCAGTGATCATCTTGTCACTAGGTTGATAGTTTTGTACATTGTGATGTAGAAAAACTTTCTTAGCGGAAGTTACGATAATATACAGGTATAAGATTATAACATTAACTCAACTTAAAATTAAATCAACCTTTATCTTATCTTATCATATTTATTTATTTGGTAAGCAGCCTTGTTATGAGAAGAATAATGCCAGTAAACTGGTAATTACAGAAAAGTAAAATAAATAAAGAGAAGTACTTTCATCATGAATTAATAATAATAAACAACAACTTTTTTTACAGTAACCTATTAATTAATCTAGGTTCATGTTAATGTACACATATACTAGCTATACTGACATTGTAAATTATTGTTTATTCATGACACATTGTTAATTTAGACAATTTGAAATATAAAAAAAAAATATTAGTAACCTACATACATTCTGTGGCTTAAAAGTATTGCTCATTGTTACTTAATGCATTAACTTGTTCAAATTAATCATTAACCATGTAAAGGGCCAGCAAACAATAAATACATACTAATGACGTGTTTATGTTTATTTTTGTAGTTAAATATGATTTATGATGTATATTCATGCAACATTTCCTGAAACTTCCCAAAATCCCAGGCATACAGAATAAATCAGTGGTGGTAATGTGAAATGACTTCACCTACATGCATGCGCCATTGAATTATTAAGCTCTTCACTGGGGATAACCGACTGTCGTTATAGTTCCCTCCGTAGCAGTCACAGATAAGCGTGGCTGATTCTTTTAGAGTTTGCAGAGCTTTGGGTGCATGGTGGCGCAGGGAATTCACTTCAGCGACTGCAGTCAGAGATAAGAGGAAGAAAGGGATATGTAGATGTTCTTTGCTGGGAAAGGATGTGGAAGAAAAGGTAGGCAGAGTGATTCTACATTTCACTCTCCACCAACAGTGTGGCCTGCATAATGATAACTTTCTCAAAGTGAACAAAGGCATCAAAAGGATTGAGAGAAGCAAGGATTATTTAAATACTAGGTGTATTAAAAGTCCTGGTGTGCCTTTCCATCCCTAAAGTCATCCGAGAGAAGAAAAAAAAGAAGAAGAAGTAACACAGCTCAGTTTTAGCCTGCTGAAAAGCATGTATACACAATGGAATCAGCAGTGTTAAATAGCAGCTGACTAAGGGGCAGAGATAAAAAGGCAGTCGTTCATTCAAGCTAAGCCAGAATTAGCTCATGTCATACAAGAAAGGCTGCAAAAAAGTGATAGGACAGTACCCAGCTCTAAATTCTAGTTATGTCACTAGTTTATCTTGAACACACAGTTCCTGAAGTCTGAGTATGGGACGTTTCATTTCATATACAGCACCTGACAGGCATTTGTTCCCTTTGGGTGGATTGTTCAATTGCATATGGTGTGAATATTACAGGTATTTTCCAGTGATCTGTCATGCTTAGATGATGAATTGCATGTCTGTCTGTGATAAGTACATATTTAAAGTTGGCATTACACTGAAATTGCGATGACTTTTCTTCCCTATTGTGACGAATATCCAAGTAAAACAGCTAGAATGAAATGAGAAAAAATAGAAAATGAGAAAAAATGTAGGGCGGGACATGTCCATCGGAAATTGATAGAATCGTAGAAAGTGGTGTTGCAAACTAAATGGGGGATGGATTCTGAGCCATTTCCTGTGAATGTGCAAAACTTCAGATTCTTTAGCTGCTGCAGGTAAATTACTAGAAGAACAAAGCAGAAAATGGTTACACAAATCTAAAAAAAAAAACCTGTGTATTTATGATTAAGATTACGGATATCATAACGTACAGCTAAATAACCATAGCCTAAGTGGCTGACACCGAAGCCTTGCACATTCGAGTTAAAAATGACCACGTCCACTTTGACGCTAAAAATAAGGTGGACACTCATCATCATGAGAAGAGATGTCACAGCAACGGAGAGGACATTTTGATGATTTTGAATAAAATCAGTTGGTGGTATATTGATTGATTGATTGGTATTAATTTTTTTCTCAGAAGAAATTCACTCTCAATATCCTCTACTTTCTTTACTCTCTCACACATTGGTGCCGCACAAGGTTGCAACCAGTAAGGGACGTTTTTGTTCTGACCTCCTTCTGTTAAAAGAGGGGTTGTCCTTGGCAGGGATGTGTACGGGACATGGATGCATAAAGTGTATTAAAAACGAAGTGCAAAGTCCTGAAGGTTAATTTACTCTTAACTCTTTTTAAGTATCTGTCTGTAGGGGCTTCATTAGGGTGACATGCTGGATGCTGGAGAGGACGAGATTAACATTGCAGGGGAGACATATTTCCCATTCAGACTGTCCGTCCATCTATTCTCAAACCAAAATGGGCATCACGAACACACACGCTCCTGTGCGCGCACATACATACAACATCTGGAGTCGACTAGTTGAACCACATAATGGGCAAGGACAGCTCAATGGCAGTGGGATGCAGCCAAAAAGGGACTTTTTTTTTCTCCATTGTGCTTTTAATTAAACCCATATCCCATTTGTATCTGTTGTGATATCCTTGGCTGAAAACAATTACAAGGGAAATATTTGATTGTGGTCACACTCCACGTACATATTTTGCATTGCGCAGTGCGTGCACACGATCCGACTTCTGAGCTCTATGTCTTTTTGTTAATCAGCATTGTCATTGCATCTCATTACCAACAAAATAGCATTTCCGATGGTGGCTTATAGAAGTTGATTCTCATAATCAAACAGCTTGGCAATCAAACAGTCCCTAAATGAATGATACCATTTCAGCTCCACTGCTTTAATGCATTGATACTAGAGTTAATCACATTTTGCTCTGTCTTACTGTTCTAATTTAAACACTACTGAAATAGGAAGTAATTAATGACCATTTAATCACAGATACACCGTAGAGTTTGTGTTTAGAATCTGTTTGAAAATGTACATTTCAATTCTTTATATATATATATATATATATGCAAAAAGGAATTCAGGTTTTTATTTAGGTTGGAATCTTTCTTTTTCCTCTTTTCTTCTTTTTTCCTCTTTGCTTCTTTTTTCCCCCCAACAGCACTGTATTGTTCATTGAAACCTGGCCACAGGGATCAATAGACTTCTTCTAGACTTTGTTCCTTGTAACTGTGTAATGGGGGAGAAATCCCCAATGCCTGAGTGGAGAAAGGGGAGAGGCCTCACTCTCGAGTATCGATCCTATAGCACAGGGTTTAAGCAGACCAAGGGCAACTCCCAGCTCGTGTTTGCTCTCAGCATCTCGTACACACGTATTGTACACAGGGGTAGGGCATCGCCAAGGAAGAGAAGACCAGCAGGCAGGAAAACTCTTAGAATGTTGAGGAGAGATAAAAGTGCTTTGTTTCCATTACAGATGCACTCTAAAGATAGAACCAGGGGATTATGAAGAAAGAATAGAAGGAAAAAAAGCACAGGTACACATTTATCTACTGTAGGCTTTATCTCGACACTCATGTAGAGTGTACTTGTTAGCGTGGGAACAAAATCCCCCAACAGAAAGGAGACAGCAGCACTCTTGATTCCAGTGTAGTCCTTCATCTTCTACCCCACTATTGTAGTGGGGTAGAAGGTGAAGGACTACACCAGCAACCCTAGTAGTGGCTCTCAAATATTTTTTTCTTCAAGACCTATATTTTACAGAAGATCAAGTGGTGACACAGTACTAAAGTTGTTTACTGCACAAAGACAAAACAAAAATGGCCTTAACCTGAACTTAACCTAAACCTAAACAAATGAATAAACATTTACAAGAAGTTAAGTAATATAATAAATCTGAGAAGACAAGGAAAATTGTAAAAACGCATGGTAAATACAATTTTGCGAAAACAACAGCAGAAGCTCAAATCATAACTTGTGCAAATCATTGGGACACTGGTGAAGGTTGCTTCAGTTTGCTTAGTGTCAAATTTGTATTATTGTTATTATTATTATTATAGTTGATGATTTAGTTTTAATATTTGCTTTAAGTATAGTTTTCCCTGTTGAATGTGATTACAAACCAGTGTTACTCACGTATGGAGAGGAATCAAAGCAACCTCCGCGTCTGTTTTCAGGCCTTCCCGCTTTGCTCTCTCCTATGTATATACAGTACATAGATGTTTTCAGGCCTTCTCGCTTTGCTCTCTCCTATGTATATACATTATATATATATATATATATTTATATATTCTTTAGGAAAGAGGTCCATCACAAAAGGGTTCATCATATTCGGGGCCCATTGGCTAAACAAAGACTAGTGGGCTCATTGTAGAATTACAGTATGGACTACATACTTTTTTACATAACCTAGGATCTTTAGCATAATAGTCCACATGCTGTTACGGTCACAGACTGCATTTCCCATAATCCTCCCTGGTACCTAACCAAGCTTACCTGGAACTCATCTAGAGCACACACACTAAGTCATTGTTCGAACTTATCTGATGTTACAGACCTACCTTGTGACTTATCTGCTTGATGTTCCTGACTACCTTGCTAGGTAATGTTATATCCAGTCATCCTAGTCATCCTCCAGTCATCACATTATCCAAGTCGTCTTCCAAGATTCAAGATCATTATCTCTCATCTCAACGTTGTCCCTCCAACGTTTCTGTAAGACAAAAACTCAGTTTTTTTTTTCTAAGTTAACAATAGAATTGAATCTCATGTGCTAACGATCTCAAGTATAATCACTTACTGTACCTGTTTATACATTGTGTTCTTGCCTTACCTGCAAATAAACCTACCTGTTTGAGTTTTACCTCAGTTCTGGTCATTGTGCCCAAGCTGGAGTGTGACAGTTACCTAATAATCCTAATACTGTTTAATAAGCTAAAATACTTCAACAACAGTTCTGACATAGCACAACTTGAAAGCTCACACCCTATCGGACACTCGTAGCAGCAAATAGTACATCAGAAAATGTTGCTGATGCTTCAAAGTGTCAAATAAATCCCTGTTCATGTGGCTAAAGGTTAGTCTTTGATCTCTGGAGAGGGCGAGGATTAGTATTTCTCACCTTTAAAAGAAGCAGAGAGAAATGGGAAAGGCTGGCCATGTGATTCCTGCCCGAGTAAGGTAATAAGGACAGAATAAAAATGATCTGCGTTTTGCCGTAATATAGTTGTAATAGACTTGCTCTCTGCAGGAGACACAGGAAAAATAGATTGACGTCCCACAGAGAAAAGTCTCTCCCCGTTGGGGTTTCCCCTGGGATGGAATGCACACGTTCATCCAACCTCCGTCTGCCAGAGCAGTCATCTATCATTCTACATTCTACCGTGCAACTGCTTCTTTAGAAAATGGAAACGAACCTGCCACAACGACCTGCATAAAGATTTCTGATTAGGATCAGCTTCCTTTCGCATGTTCAATATGCCTGATGGTGGGGATAGTTTTGTTCAGTTGAGCTTATGAGCTCTCTGAGGTAAAAGTGAGTCTCTATCAGACTGCAGGTGTTTATCTATAATCAGTTCATAATGAATGAGATATATTCCTAGAGAGATTCCTGATCCTCCTTGCAGATACTTGATATATATTGGGCAGACTATATGAATCTGCAGCTTTTATTATATGAAACCCATTCTTCTGCTATGCTAGAATTAAGCTTCCAGTCTCTTTTCGTTTCCTAACTGTTGCTCTCCACCCCACAACACATTCTCTTTATAGTCAAAAATGCTTAAAAACGAATAAAGCTTAAAATAATTAACCAGAAAGTCCCTCTTTTGTTTAGAGTCGCTGACTTGTCATACATTACTGAGCTCAGAGCAGTCAGCCAGAACAGCCAAAGACATTTACATCACATCAGCCCGTTCCACGATACAGGTAGCATTGTAACTATTAAAATGCATATGGAATAAGATTAAGCACTACCCTGATGAAATGTGACACACTGTAATGAAAAAGAGACAGAGAGAGAGACGGAGAGAGAGAGAGAGAGAGAGAGAGAGAGAGAGAGAGAGAGCGAGAGAGAGAGAGAGAGAGAGAGAGAGAGAGAGAGGGGTACATACATTCACTATCTATTAATCATTTAACGCCACCTTAATAACACATTTATCAGATGACTGCAAAAATCAAAGAAGTTATGAAATATTAAAGTCGCAAGACCAACATTACACAGTCAAGTCATAAATCATAACAATAATGAATAATTTACATATGTGCATATCATTCCTCTGGTCTTTTTGGCCTACTGTAGATTGATCACTCAAAGAGCAGGAATCAATCTCAATAAAGTATGATCAATTGAGGTCCGTATCTCACTTGTGTTAAAAGTTAAAATGTCAAAGTTTTATTTTCGATAGATTTTACGGATTTTTGGAGGTTCCCTCTGGCTCTGACTAGCACTTGCACTGATTATTACAACAACACAACAACAACAAAAAACCTTCAGAAAGCATCTGCCTACATTGTCTCCCCTGATGTGTTGTTCAGGCTCTTTAAAACAATTGCTATCTTTTCCATTCCTTCATTTGGGTCTGATTGAGGGCTTCAGCCGCGATGAGATCGATAGCTCACAGTGAATACAAGACTGACAGAGTAAATTGGGTTCTCTTGTTTAAGTTAACAGAGGACCTCAATGTGATTTTTACTTTGTGGCTTTTGGCCCAAACAGAATAAAACATTCTCCAACAGACCACCGTCTGAGAGGTTACCCTGTTAAATAAATAAGTGCTTAAAGGAGAAAAGATAAGGCATGGCAATTTCTCTAACTAAAAGAAAGTGCAAAAGTGAAGAGGGAAGTCGAATCCCACTTTGGAAATAAAACCAATGGCAGGTTTTAAATATGAGATTTTTAAATCTTTGAATGTGTGACCTCTAAGATGCCCTGATATGCTGAATCAACAGTAATTACAGCTGACTATGGATGGTTAAGGTACAGATCCAGACCCAGCATCATGTCTTAATGTATACGTATTTATTTTTTTATTTATTTTTAAATAAGACTGAGCAATCAATCGGCAGCATCAATACCCCTTAGCATTGCTTTAACTGTGCGCCTCTGCTAGCTAATGAAATCTGTGCAAAGCTCCTCCAGCTATCGATCGGAGGGAGCTCTAATTTGCCGCTTGAGATCAGGCAGCTCCATCTCTACCTTTTCTCTCTCGTCTCTCTCTTTCCTAACTCCTCCTTCTTCCACTCTCTCACATAGCAGATAACTGCTGAGCAGACTAGCCTTGAGCAGCATATCGAGCTGGGGTGCAGGACTATGGAAATATTTCATCAGACATTTAACAAAGTATTTAAGGTCGAATAGATACGTGCAAGTGTACAAAAAAAAATATATATATATATTGGATGAAGTTCTGAGCTCTGGTGAAATGAAACAGCCTTACAACACAAGTAACAACTGTATTCTTCAGCTTACTACAAAGTCATCCAAAGATACTGTATGAAGCTGACGTGTCGTGACTCGTGACTATCTTATGATTATTGATATTAAGTTTTGCTTTTGTAGGCTAGACACCCTGATGGTCACACAATCAGGCACATGACAACATGATACTATATTTTCATTATTTTCTAGAAAGAGCATATACAAAAATAAAATCGTCCTGAAGTCTATGATGTTTAGGCATGCACACAAAAAGTGGTAACACTTTACAATAAGGGTACATGAACAATCATGTACTAATACCTGAATTTATACTTCAACATGAACTAATGATCATTAAAAGCATGAACTAATCATGAACCAATGAAGAGCTATCCTTAACTACAACTGTGTTCATTATGGATTCACACATGAATAACGGCAGCCTTAACTAATGCTAGTACATGTTTTATAGTTAATGCATTAATTAACATTTATGGATAAACCAAATTAAACAGCCTCTTTAAGAAGGAAAAAGAAGTACCCTGACATTGAAACAACTTTAAAAAATGTAATACCATCATAGCTTGAACTGTTGATTGCAGCTTTGTCATAAACAATACTGGATGGCACAGGATTAGTTGATACTCCTCCTCTTTCCCTTCAAACTCAACCTACTGTGACTTATGCAGCTAAGTAAAAAATAAAAATTCAAAGCCCACAAAGAATATTTGTGGAACAGTTCCCAAAGGAACAACCAAACTAGGAAATAAGAGTTCTGGTTCTCAAATTTGATTTGCTTGCATGGTGTTCCAAGAGTGTTAATATAGTCTAACATCACTGTGATAGTACATTGTATAATATTAGTATAATATTATAGTAGAGATGTTTTTTAAGTCACTTACTCAGCTGGTTACATAGTTAGGCCAGTAGGTGGCGACAAGTAAAGGCCCTTTCACACTGGACGCGATTTTGACGCACAAATAATTTGCGCGATGGTTTTATTTTTTGATCAGCTGTTGTGTAATGAGTGCTTACACACCGAACGCGAATGTGCTGCGGCAAAAAAAACTACTTTTTTTTTTTTCGCTTCGATGTCGATTTTTTTTTTACTTTTGCGGCGACAGAAAAGGCTTCAGCCAATAACACACAGTGGATTGTTTATTTGATTGCATGTAAACGTAGCCCTCACCTCAGCAGACTGCCAGACGCTGCTCCGGACCGATTGGTTCCCTGAAGTTAGTGGTTTGTCTCGTCAGATGCGGTGCCACTGTCTGAACGAGCTCCTCAAATTCTCCCTATTTCGCACGCGAACTATTCGCTTTTTCGTTTCGCTTTTTCGTGTACGCGTCCGGTGTGAAAGGGCCTTAACTGTCTTTATGAGTTATTCAGTGAGTCAGTTATTCAATCGATTCATTCAGAAACACTAGATGTACCTTCATTCACAATTCCCTACATTTCTCTACCTGCATAGTCCTCTTGATCTTGATGGAGTGAATGAAAACAGGTGAGTGAATTCGGACACTGAGTGTGTCGGAAAGGCTGCGGATGGCATCTTCCACCTGCCAAGATACAGGAATTATTTTGGCATAACCATTACAGTGCAATGGTATTGAGCCTATCCCTTGAGTGTACATATTGTACACTCCTTATTGCAGTGCCTTATGGTATTAAATTAGTGCACTTGATAATATCCACTATGGTTTTGAACACTAATACAAATGGCTTTCCCCTCAAATAGTGCATTATAAGAGAATAGAGGGCGAACAAATCCAAATCCACAAATTTTGAACAAATTTATGAACGAAACACATGATGGTCTTTATGAGTCATTGAATCATTCATTCACCTGATTCATTCAGACTCTCTACTGTGTGCTGCTCAGAGATGTGCACCAAATAAATATTGAGTCAATTCAAGGAAATATTGTGTCTACAATGTAAGTTACTCTATATTAACATCTTGTTTATTAACTATAAAAGCCATTTTTCAACAGTTGCTGATTTCCAGCGACACGGTCGTGTGACAGACCATTGGTGCCACAACAAGTTTGAGCAGAGCTTAACTTTTTGTGATTTAATGTGAACGTTGTAGATTTAAAAATAAAATAAAATATGGAAATTGTTGATTATCTTTCAAAAACAATCTCATTTCATGTTTGACATAAACTCTTTAGTCTTACTAGGCTTTTGTTTGAGAAAAAACTGTGAGGGGTTTTGGTCAATGAGGCTTGCAGTAATAACGCTCTCTCTCTCCCTTTCAAGGAGAGATCCAACAGTCTGTATCACAAGGGATTAGACCACGGGGAAATGTTCCTAAATACTGCCAAGCAAAACTGCATTAGAATGCACAGTCGACTCTAATTAAGGTGGTTTCTAAGGCATTATGTGGTGCAGTTGAGCAGGCCAAATACAACACAGTGACACCCGGCTATATTGCCAGTTGCTCTAGAATGAAGACAAACCTTTCCTTCTTTCTGTAGTTGGCAAACCCAGTGATATAATGCTTATCTGGCCACAGAGGCTATCACAATACCATTAGAGGATGTTTTAACCAGAATTTTTTCACAATCATAATGCACTGTTATCCTCACTCTGAAGTAAAAAGAGATGTTTGTTTCAACTGCAGTGGATCGGGAACCCATGGAGACTAAATATCATGTTAGACAGTAAATGTTCCAGATGTTCTACAAATAAAACAGCCTTGCAAAAACGAGCACAAACGAAAACTTCTGAATTTTAATTGTGAATTTTTAAATAACAAAACTGCATATAGATTGACCTTTGTTGTCATGTGTTCTATACCTAATTTTTATTAAACATTATTATTGTAATGTTATATTTGATGTTTGTAAGATGCAAATATTTGTATATAACACCAAACACAGTTACATCATCCTTTTCCTTTCCTTTCCTTTGTCTGATACACTCTGTTGTCAACATATAGTTTTCAAGAGAAGATATATTGCATATTATGGTGGTGCAGCAATTCGCCACCTTGGAATTATAAGGTTCTATCTGCATTCTGACTGGTTTTGAGATATTGTGCTTTAAAGTTTTTGCATTCCATTCGACTGTGTAGAAAGAACCTTTTATTTTCTAAATAAAAAGTTCCAAAATGTGCACAACTTAAAAAACAACATCACATAATGTAAATAAGTTGTCATAGAATAAGAATATGTGAATAACTCAATTTAGACAAAAATGTCAGATAGAACCTTATAATTCCAAGGGGACGAATAAACATCCCTGACATCCCACATAAATGAAAAGACCCATGCTGCATTTATCAGTTGAACAGGTCACCAAATACCTCATTCACTGACATTTTGGCAGTGGCTAAAGTACCTGTCTGACCTTTTATCGTTAGTGTTGTTGAGTTCTGCACCACACAGTGTAAGACCAATACATATTAAACAGCACAGAGATATACTCCATTAAAAAAAATATACAAATAAATAAATAATAAATAGAGAAAGTGCAGCATTGAAAAGAAAGAGTATCTTATTATTATTTTTTTGGAATATCTAGTACAACACCAGTGTTATGTCTTAATACATGTGTGATGTTCTGGACCATGCTAATGACCTAATCTAATCATGGCTTCCATCTCTCAGCCATCATTGTTCATTACTAAGCAGCTATATTCTGGTCGACAAAGACTACAGACGTAACAGTAAAATGTGTGAATAATGGATGAATACATGTAAAGTAAAAAGTCATTCTTGAGATGTCACTCGTTGTGCTTTTGAGATAGTTTTTGTCCTATACTGTGTATGCGAGTTTTGTACATTACAATAAACGAGACTGGACTCTGCCAGTAACGGTTGAGCGTATGGCCCATGTTAGACATCAGAAATATCATGTCTCAGTTTAAATAATACAGTGTACTGTTTGTAGTCTTGATAAATGCATTTTAAGATATAATGACTTAAGGTCTACATTTAAAGGTCCCATGACATGAAATTTTCACTTTTTGAGGTTTTTTAACATTAATATGAGTTCCCCTAGCCTTTATATGGTCCCCAAATTTCTAGAAATTTCAATCGGTGTAAATCGAGCTTTTGCTCTCTTTCTCTGCCTTTGAAAAAGTGGAAGCTCAATCGGGCTGATCTTGAATCTCCTCCGTATGACGTCATACGGAGGAAATGTTACCTCCCCTTTCTCTGCTTTGCCCGCCCAGAGAATATTTCCCGCATGAGAAAATGAGCTAGGAAGTAGGAACGCGTGCGCGATTTTAGTTTGTCCACGGGAGATATCATGGCTTTTGAGCGAGCGAAGCATAATAATGGCTCAATAATTGGATGTACAAATGAAGCCTTTTTTTAGTTCCTTCATCCAAGCCCCAGAAGAACCAGTGGATTCATTTCATTTTCTCTGGAAATGCGCCGACACAACTCCCCAAAGTTTTGCATGTCTGCGGCATACATTTCACCGACGACTGTTTCCTCAACTTGGGCCAATAATACAGAGCTGGCCTCGACGAACGTCTGAAAATAAATCGATCGAGCTAACGTTACCAAGCAACACTTTCTGATGTGTAATTGTTCAAGTTCAGACAGGTAATCTTTCTCTCAAATCGTTCAATACTGCTGTTTATGCCTCAGTAAGTCAAGCCAGTGACTAAAATATCAACTTCACATCGTTTCTTTTAGTAGGATGAAAATAATCGTATTTAAATTGTGAATAAATTAACTTATAAACATAAAGCGATCGAGGAACAATCTTTGTAGGAATCGCGCGCACGCGTTCCTACTTCCTAGCTCCTTTTCTCATGGACAGTGCGATGGAGTTTATCTGGACACTTGCCAAACTCGTTATGAAATCAATGACGCTCGTTACACTGCACATGAAGCTCTTACTGTATTTACATCATCGTGTTTGCATTGGTGAAAGCAGAGAGAGTGCAGAAACTGCGTTGCCATGATAAGATCTTCATTCTCGCGATCAACAACAGACTGTCATCTGCTTGTGCAATGCTCATCACGGCAACATTTTATGTGATGGGAATAGATCTAAATACTTTAAAAACTTCTGACGATTTGTTAATCTCGATAGCTGTAATAGTAAAAACGTATAATAACTGTAGTAAAAGTATTCGAGAGAGTTTCACATGTAATACGTAGCTATTTCATATGCAAGCATGTCAGCCAATCACAGCAGTGGCCGGTTACACTGAAGTCTCACACAGACACGCCCCTTCCAACAGAGCGTTCAAATCAGAGGCTAAAACTGGGCTAGGAAAAATGCCTTTTATTTCTAAATTATGACTATTTTTGATCTAAAAAACATACTAACATTATAAGGGCAACCCAGGAAACATTATAAAATAATATAATAACCCCATGTCATGGGACCTTTAATGTATATACACATTAAGGTTTTCCACAATGGTCAAGTACTGTACTTGAGTAAAAGTACATATTCCCTGTTAAAACATACCATAACTTATTTTTTTATGTTTTGCTTATTCACTAAAAGTACAAAAGTATTTGATTATAAATGTGCCTGTCAACAGACATGAGGAGACAACATGGGTAACTCAAATCACAAAGGTTTATTGACAGGTGGCAGAGATCGAGAGGAATAAACAGTTGAGTGTTTTGAATGATGACTGGTTGAATCAACTTAGCTGCATAGTAATTGTTTATGTTTGTGCAGGTAATGTGATTGTGATGGCTGAAGATGAAAAGATGGTCTGAAGTGAAGACGAAGGAAGAAGACAGTGGGTAATCTCAAATGTGAGACGATCGGGTAATGACCCGGTAAGTTGACCAGTAGTGAACAACAAGACCAGACGATTGTGAAGTAAGAGGTGACTTCTTATGAACTGTGTTCAGGTGTGCTGAATTAGTATTCAGGTGAAGCTGATCGAGTGGGTGGAGCTGAAAGGTCTGGTGTTGATGATGGTGTTGCATCCGTGACAGTACCTAAGTATTAAAATGAAAAAAGTTTGTGAGGTATCTGTCAGGAGTTATTAAGTAATGCACCACACGAGACAGGAGTAGCGAACTTCATCCATCTTGTCTTATATTCACTTCCGCTCTCCACACATTTTGTCAGAATACGACACTTCAAAATAGTCCCAACACAATACTTCTCATAAACAACATTTTCCCATTTTTTTGATGAACAGAATACAACATCAGGGTTAAGTAACAGTTTTCCCGTTGTTCAGCACTTAACTGTGAGCTGCACCGTTTGTTTGGGGGCGGTAACTTGGGAATTTGAAATAGATGTAGGCAGGAAAAAACTCAGGAAAGGCACTTTAACCACATCCATCTTCGTGACCAACGACAGTAAAATAAATGCCCATTCCTCGTCTCCAGTTTGTGGTATCTGTCGGGAGTCATTAAACAAATAGTTCACCCAAAATGAAAATTATCCCATGATTTACTCACCCTCAAGCCAGGTGTAAATGACTTTCTTCTTTCAGCCGAACACAATCATGAGTTATATTAAATAATATCCTGGCTCTTTCCATCATAAAGTTTATTGGTAAATGACTTTTTATGCTATCAGTACATGTACATCCAGATCTGACGAATCACGATATCCTGGTCGTGGCTCATTTTGACCGGATCATTGAATCAGTGAATTGCTGGCTCAAGAAAAGTTGCAATTGGTTTGGTCCAATTCACAAATTAATTGTTCAGTGTTATTTGTGAAAAAATCAGTGAAAGAAAAAACTTGTTCACAAATCAAATATCGCTCTTGTATCTCAGAGGGGTTGGCTAATTCTTCAGTTTGAAATAATGAGAGTGGTAAAAGTTTCCAAAAAGACAAATACTATGATACAGTACAGACACTTGAGAAATGTTGTACTTGAGTACAATAACAAAGTATAAATGTGTTGTTACCATAGTGTGTGGAAATGGTGTGTGTAAGGCTGGGCAAGGCCTTCCCTATGCCAGGGACTGAGTTTAGCAAACCACTACCTGCCCATAACTGCAGGCAGAAGATATTTTCAAACTGTCCTGTGTGTGTCTGTTTTCACTCTGGAAAGTGTCAAAGGTCTCTATTTACAATGTTTGTTTTTTGCAGCGTTGAGCAATGTAGCCAATCCCAAACATATCTGTTGATTTCTTGAACACAATTACCAATCAGAACTCACCGTTCAAAATGCCGGAGTTTTTTGTCATGTGCCGAGTGCTGCACGCTCTTGAATCCTCTCATAATAACAAAAAAAAAAGTGTAGACATTTTGTAAATAAGAGATTCATTGTGCAGTCCACTTCACGGATTACAACGGAACTTTGTGTGATTACAATGAACTAAGATGAGTGACAGCTTGTTAGCGGTGATAAAGGATGCCATTCCAAATCACGTATATAGTATGCTTGCATTTCTGTTCAAATGAACACTGGTTAGTGAACATAGACACTTTAATAACAAATAATTTAATCGGGAGCGTTTATCCTGGGATGTGCGAGTTGTTGCTGGCGACAACAACCTGCACTTGAAACAAACTTGAAACTATATTATGGAAATCTATTTAATTGTGTTTTTTAAGGGGAAGTGCATCTACTTGCCCTGGAGTTGTTTACCCTCCACGTATGTTTGTTACGGTCAACCACTGCATCTCTCTAATTCATCTGTAGCATTTCTCATCTTCTTTGTTATTAACAAAATTACAGAGTGACAATGAAAACATTTCCATTATAATCACAGTCTACAATAAAATTATACTTTATATCACTTGTTTATTCCAATTACAGTTTATATTACTGTATAGCTCCACTTTATAGCTCCATTACTCATGAATAGCAATATTCATTTAAATATTACAGTGTTCTGTTGTGTCATGACAAAGAACACTCCTTACCTGTGGCCTCCTGTGGCTTATTGCTTTATTATCACAGCCATTACTGAAGTGCTACAAGAGTCCATTAATAAATCTGTCTAAACTGTATGCTGAGCTCTAACACTCTAACACTGAACTCAGCAGGTCATCACACACGTTCACAGCAGTACAATACAGATGTCCTGTTTTGGAGTGTTCAAGCACATTTCGATTAGCTATGTATCCATCCAAAGTTGTGAATTTAACTCATGGGCAAAATTGGAATATCGCATAAAACATTTGCGAATAAAGCACCGTTTCCATCCAGTGAGTCAAAGAGAACAAATTCATCACTTCCTGATAAACTGGCGATAAATAAAATGGAAGTTGTTGCAGTAGGAGAAGCCACTGTATATAATAAATTTCATATATATTTATCCTCAGAGTGCGCAGACGTAACTCAATAAACACGGTCATGTTCACTTGCTATCTGAAGTGGATGCCTGTTTGGAAACGCAGTCATGTAATACAGTTCTGGTAGATAATTAAACTGAACCGCTTTGGCGATAGATTTTGCTCTGGTATTTCCGACAGTGGTGGCTTGTCCATAGGGGGCGCTGGGGCGCTGCCCCCATCAACATTTCAGAAATTAACATGTGTAAAAACATTATATTAAAAATGAAAAAAAAAAAAAAATTAGTTTACTCATGTGCCGGCTGGTTGTAAGAGCCTCAGAATTTAATAAAAAATGTCTTTAATCGATTAACTATTTACTATGTTTTTCAATACATTTCATGGGCGAGGGACGCCGGACACATGGTTGTCTATGTGAGTACACAAATTCTCGGGCAGCATGTGACCTGAAGCTGGTCTCTGATTGGTTTCTTAAAGATCCTCCTCGGGGCGCAAGTCGTTGCGTCCCTGGCCAATCATAATTGGATACATGTTATTTTATCCAATCTGATTGGTTCTCGTCACCTGTCATTCAACTGTACGCGGCGGAAAATAACCTTGCTTGCTACTAGGCTGATCACTTTTATTACGCAATGGCAGCAGTTAATCCAAAGTCTGTTATTTATTTACAAAAAAACCTTTCTCAAGACTTTCGCTTGAAGAAAAAAAAAAGATTAAGGATCTCGGACAACCAGATTTACACATCCAGCGGCAGGCAAGTGACAGAGGACGAAGCTACAAACGGAGCTTTACCCGCGCTTGTTACGAGAAACGGAGCTGGCTGACTGGATGTGATGTTAGCAATGCCCTGTTTTGTTTTCCCTGTCTTCTTTTTCAAAGTGTCGGCACTGAAGTTTTGTGGACAACTATGGGGGTATGCGACCTCAAACAAAAGCTATTTCAGGAATTAAACTTAAAATGTGAAACTAATTATATAGACTCATTGCTTGCAAAGTGAGATATTTCAAGCCTTTATTTGTTATAATTTTGATGATTATGGCTTACAGCTTATGAAACCCACAAAATCTAAATGTCATAAAGCTTTTCTGCTGAAGGAAGCATGAAGTGCTCTAATGTCCTGGAAGTCCAGAGTCAATGCAGCCGTCTATCAGGACATTTAGAGCACTTCATGCTTCCTTCAGCAGAAAAGCTTCATGAAGATGCTTTATGAAGATGAAGATGATTTTCAGCAGGATTTTCACCTGCCCACACTGCCAAAATAACCAAAACCTAGTTCAATGACCATGGGATTACTGTGTAACTACTACAGTGTGATTTCATGTAATATTTTAATTTTCAAAAATTTTGCTTTTGTGGGTTCCATAAGCTGTAAGCCATTATGTAAGCCATACTCATCAAAATTATAACAAATCAAGGCTTAAAATATCTCACTTTGCAAGCAATGAGCCTTTTTAATAAAATGAGTTTCACATTTCAAGTTGAATTCCTAAAATAATTGAACTTTTCCAATATATTAAAATTTTTGGAAAGGGACTGTATATAAAGGAGAGCAACATTATGTTCAAGTAGGAAACATGCTTTTTGTTACTACTTTGTTGGTCTGAAATGTAAATAAAAAGAGATCAAAATAGTTTTTTTGTTTCTGCTTTGTATCCCGGTATATTACGGTGTTTTTTTCACTTCCTGAAAAGTAACCGTTTTGGACATACGTGAGTTTCATCAGGCAGCGACGATATGTAACAAAGACAATGTAAAATAAAGTGTTACCAAAGGTTATTGGGCACATTTTTAGAATTAAAGCGAATCTTGGTGTTTCCATCCAGCATTTTTTTATGCCAATACCAAAATGAGCAGAAAAGGAGGTGGATGGAAACAGAGAATTGCACTCTATAACTGAACAGACTTCCTTAAATTGTCCGGACTTATAACCGTATATTGAGAATATGTTGTCTGTAACTCTGCACTGCACACACGCTTGTCCCATGTTTGTGTGTAATAATTATTTCCAGTCTTTGGACGTCACAATCTTCAGTATTTACTTTAATCACAGTCTGGTGACACAGATGGTAACTTAAATTTAATTTGGTTACTAGTTTATACAGATATAAGCACTCATGTAAAATAACAGGTCAATTTCAGTCAAATCTATTAATATGGTTGTCAATTCCAAAGACAAAATGTTTATATGTAACCATTTAACAGTAGTTAATGCTTCATTTTTCCACTTATTATTGAATTCCAAAAAGTTGGAAGAATTCAAGGTCATACATAGACATATGTCCACACACACACACACACACACACACACACACACACACACACGCACGCACACACACACACACACACACACACACACACACACACACACGATTGATATATAGATCAATATGAGGCACCTGTCAACTCTGTGTCAAGTATGAAAGGAAACCGACATCTCCATGAAAAAAAATGAGGATGCGTTTCACAGGCCTCCATGGTGAACATCAGTTTTCCAACTGTATTTTCTTATTTTGATATAAGATCATATCTCATGTCAAAATGATAAGAAATATCTATACATCTGTAATATATATATATATATATATATATATATATTGTATATCGTCTATATATACATATATATCGTCTATATAAGCTTGTCTATGTATGGCTGTATAAATCTGGACACTTTTCGACATGTACAAATGATTGTACACTTAAGATGAAATCTACATAAGGCCATATGACATCAATGTTGTTGTTTTTAAGCCAATACTGTAGCTTTGGTTTTATGCTTGGGGACATTGTCTTGCTGGAAATGAAAAATCTCAGGTGGCAGGTGTTCTGAAGACACCATCAGGATTTCCTTAAGGATCTATCTGTATCTTGCTGGATTTGCTTTACCATTTACTTCATAAGGCTTCTAGGACCTGCTGCAGAGAAGCATATCCACAGCATGGTAGCTGCCACTATCATCCTTCACAGTGGGGATTGTGTATTTCTGATGATGTGCAGTGTAGCTTATGCCAAACATGCCGTTTACTCTGACGGCCAAAACGCTCAATTGTGGTCTCATCAGAGCATAAACTCTTCATCCAGCTGGCTATAGAGTTCCCCACATGCCTTGAGGCAAACTGTAGCCGAGATGTCATATGACATTTTGAACAGTGGCTTTCACTTCTCCCTTAAAACTGTGACTAGTAAAACACAAGGGCAAAATGTGTAGCATGTACAGATTTATAGCTGGACTATTTCCATTTCTAAATCTGGAATTCTGAGGATCTTCAATGACTTACAAATCTTCTCGCATGTCTCCACTTAACACATTGTGTGGAACATTCTTTTTTGTCTTCATGATTTATTCTGCAAGAACACTCATCAGAAGGTGAAATTTCTAGAGGTGCGTTTATACTATAATCAACTGAAGCCATACAAGTGCACACAAGTTAACTATTTATGTGGCTTCTAAACCCCATTGGCTGCACTAATTTAAGCATGCCATATTACAGGGGATGAATTTGATTATGTTGCAATATTCATAATTGTTTTACTTAACTTTGTAAACTTTATCTGTAGATCAGTGGCAAAAAGTCATATTAAGTCCCCTGTGATGATCAGGATTGTGTTTTTACAATTCAAGTGAGAATGCCAATTCAAAACCAAACAATGATTTAGAACAAATTGTAATACATATTTAAATGCAAACAGAATACAAATGGGATGCGATTGAAATTCATAATGCTTTAAGCAACAGCACTTTAATATAAGATTTCATTTCTTGGCAAGGTCACACTTTAGATTAGGGTCTAATTCTCAATATAACTACTTTTCTACACATTTTGCCTCAATAAACTCCTAATAACTGCTCATTAATAGTTAGCGCGGTAGTTGCTAAGTTTAGGAATTGGGTAGGATTAAGAGATGTAGAATATGGTCATGCAGAATAAATATTTTATAAGTACTATTAAACAGCCAATATCCTAGTCCTATTCCATTCACAAAAAAACAGAGTCCCGACTGTGAACACGGAAAATCTCACAAAATATCTTCAAATCGATCAAACGTGACTTTAGAGTTACCAAACATGGCGGACAATGAGCATGAAGATATGGTGATTATAGTGTTTGGACAATAAAGACTGGAGGAAAGAAAATAATAACTTAAATAAAAAAATTCTAAATTATGTTAATGACTGATGGTAATAAAATTAATTCCCTTTTCAAAATTACACAACAGCTGCATTTTATTGTTCATCCAAAGTTTTAAGATTTCAGCCGTGTCACTTTAAAGCAGTGTTGCTAATGGGACCAAATTAAAATCTTATCGGCAGGGAAAATTTATATCGAACCTTTAGAGATGTGCAAATCATATGAATTCACTGGCCAAGTCTCTGCCACTCAAACACCTAAAGTGTGTAAAGTTCTGGGTAAGAGATAGAGAGGCACAATGAATGAGGAAAAGTGAGAAAGGAAGAGAAAATAAATGGGAATGATTGCAAAATGCCTGTCTAATGCAGCTACCTTGTCAGCCATTACAGGTGACATGTTATCCATCACATGTGACGCAGACCTGCCAAGAGTTCCCAATTTTTCTTCTCTCTCACCGCAACACTTTCGAGAGCTCCAGGCTATCACACGTGACCTCACCGTTTAAATGTCTCCTTTCCCCCTTCTTTTTTTCCCTCTTCCCTCCCTGTTTATTTCTTGATCACCATCCCTAGGAAGCGCTGCGCTGGCTGCGGCACAGCAGCTGTTGTTTAGTGATAGATCAGTGAAGCAAGAAATGATGCGGAGCTGAAAAATAGATCTTGAAGCCGCTCTGCCTCCTTGTTCGCACTCCCCTTTGTTCTGCATTAGTGACGGAACCTCTGGGATTCATTTAGCGGTAATCATTTGTTACTAAGGGGCACCGTGTCTTTCAGACACCGGTGATGAAGTCACCTTTGAAAAGAGTGTAAATGAGTGGGAAATTATTTCCGCTCATATTGCCATTGATAAAGTGTCATCAAGCGGAGATGAATGTCTGTCAACTGAAAGGTATTATTTATTCCCTGAAATTGCCACCTTTGTTTGCTGTTCCTTTTATCTTGGTTGGTTCTGAATGTGCAGTGATATAACTGTGAAAGTGAGGTGTGTTTTCGGAGTTTGGTAAATAGCGTTTATAATGAGCTGACTCTGGCACTTACTTTGACTTTTTCCCTATAGGCCTATCTGAATTTTCCAATGGAGGATCTCAGAAGAGGATTTAACACCGCTCCAAATGATCAAATTTTTTTTCATATGCACGTCAAGATTTAATGCTGACATGTCCTGTGAACCGTGTCTAGAGTTTTGTTAGGAAGTGGCCAGATGCAAGGATCTGCGCATCGGTTTGACAACCATGTCTCTGATGTCCTCTAAATGCCCCCCTCAGGTGTCAGCACACCTGCCTGCGCACAGCAGGAAGCCACTATGACACCCCCCACAGAGCACCTCAATCACTCAGCGCTATGGGAGTTCACCTTCTTATGTAGGTTTGCTATGCATGAACAAGACAAAACACATATCTGCCACATAAAAAAAGGTGGTCAGTCTGTTTTAATCTTCCTTTTACAACTTCAGCATCATTGGCATCAGTTTTTTTTTTTTTTAAAGTGGTAGGGAGGGGTTTTAGAAAAATACATGGATCAGCAAATAAACTGTAAGCGTGTCTTGGTCTGGTATTTGACTTAAGCTGCATACTTTGAATTTGGGGGGATATTCATATTGCATTTATAAATTATTGCATTGTTATTGTAATAAATCAATATTTTAATATCATGACTATGACACAGCTGTTCACATTTTTAAGGGGAAACCAGCTGTGGGAAAAAAGCTTTAAATAGATTTTTGCACGACAGAACATTGATTGTGTTTATTGCGATTATAATGGGATTTTGGCAATACTGAGATTCATCTACCTCATTTAAACAAAATGCTTTGATCAAATGACGACAAAATGGTGTTCCCTTAGAAGCCTATCCTCTTCGAACAGTAATAAAACAGGAAGGAAGACGTAACGTCTCCGTTCCCTACTCAGGGAACGAGGCTTACATCTGTAACCGAGACGTTCCCTTTCGTTGTCACTTCGAGTTACGTCGAATGACGACGAAATGGGGTTCCCAGTCCAATCACGCCACCTCGGTTGTCTTCCAGTGCCCTGTGCAAGTCTGAGCTCCCTGTCGTGAGACTAGCACGGATGAAGGACCCCTACTTAACACAGGAATACCAAAGTACACTGGTAAGCATATCTCAGTGGAAATATGGGGGGGTTGGGGGGGGGACTTAAGAATACACATATGACCCAGAGGGGGGTGCATACGGAGAACACTGGGGTGTCCAGCCCACAGGGTGGAATATTTCAACCCCAGGGCTGGCAGACTGGCTTGCCAAGGGAAAGACACATGCTCAGAGAGGCTTACAGTGGAAAAACACCTGGTGGATTTCCCAGAGGGGGAACCATGCACATGGCAGCACCTAGCCAACGCGAAAGCTCAGGGCTTATCAGGCTCACCTGAGAAGAATTTCGCACGTATCCAGTCCGTGGAGTGGAATGGCGAGCAAGTGAAGACACCTAAGCGGGTCCTAGTACCGGCTGGTTGAAGCGAGTACACGGGAGGACACTGGCTCCACTGATGTGCGGCTATAGCGGCAACATACACTTTCAGAGTGGAGGGAGACAGCCTTTGCTCCAACCCATCCTGCAGGAAGGAGAGCACAACACTGATCGGGCATGATCTGGGGTCTTCTGAGTGAGAAGAGCACCACGAGACAAAGAGGTTCCACTTCAACGTGTAGGCATGTCTAGTGGACGATGCTCTAGCGGAAGTGATGGCAGCCACCACCACTGGTGGTAGGGTACTCAAACCTACCTCGTCCCGTCCAGGAGCCACACGTGGAGGTTCCAAAGATCGGGCCGAGGGTGCCCCGTCCCTGAGAAAGGAGGTCCTTCCTCAGAGGAATTGGCCAGGGAGGTGCTGTCGCGAGGAGTACAAGTTCGGAGAACCAGGTTCGGGTGGGCCAGTGCGGCGCAACTAATATGACCTGCTCCTCGTCCTCCCTGATCTTGCACAGGTCTGTGCAAGAAGGCTCACTGGGGGAAACGCATACTTGCGGAGGCCCCGCGGCCATCTGTGCGCCAGTGTGTCTGTGCCGAGCGTGCCCTCAGTCAGGGAGTTAAACTGAGCGCAGTGGGACGAGTCGTGGGAGGCAAACAGGTCTACCTGTGTGTCCCCGAACTGATCCCAAATCAGCTGAACCGCCTGGGGATGGAGTCTCCATTCTCCAGTAAGAGGCTGAAGGCGTGAGAACTCGTCGGCTGCACAGTTCAGGTCTCCCAGGATATAAATGGCTCGAAGCGACCTCAGATGCTTCTGACAACATAGGAGGAGGTGGCGGGTGAGTTGCGACATACGGCGGGAGCGTAGACCACCTTGTCGTTTGATGTACGCTACTGTCGCGGTATTGTCTGAATGGACTAGTATGTGCTGGTTCTTGAGTGCAGAGCGAGTGCAGAGCGAGACGTACTGCCAGCAACTTGAGGCAATTGACATGCCATAAGCGGTGAGTTCCTGTCCAGCATTCCACGGGGGCCTGCTCTGCCAGGGGTCTGGCGACAGAGGGGGACGAGAGTGGCGAGGCCCGTGAGCGGCGCGTACTGTCATCCGAGAACTCTGTGACAGAGCAGGGCAACAGTGGCGGGACCCGAGGGTGTCGTCCGAGAACTCTGTGTGCTCAGAGATGGGAATGACAGTTCTTTGGAAAAAGAGGTTCTCCCCCGGCCCTCCACCTGGGGAAGGAGTGGCCCTGCAACCACCTCCTAGAAAGATCTGCAACCCATCTCTGAGCTGCCCGTAACGGGAGCGCTGCATTGCTGCGGGGCTGGTACGGGCTGGGGCGCCTTCCTGCGACTACCTCCACGGCACGGGCTGGGTGAAGGCTGCTGCTAGGGCCGGCGGGGAGTGTCGCAGGAGGGCACCCTCGGCGGCGAGCAGACTGAGGCTCTGATCCTGTGGCCAGCTTCTCAGCCGCCGGCTCAGCCTCCTCAGTCTGCTCGCCGCCGAGGGCGCCCTCTTGCGACACTCCCCGCCAGCCCTAGCTTCTGGGCGGCCGAGAACTGTGGGCAGAGTCCTCAACTGCGCCGCCGAGGAGGCCAGTCTGGGATATGGGGAGTTGAGGAAGCGGGTTCGCTCAGCCTCGCACATATCAACCAGACTAAGCCAGTTTTTTTTCTGGACCATATGTGGACATCACCTGACCCAGGGAGCGTGTGGTCACCTTCGTCGCCCGTAGAGCAAGGTCGGTGGCGGCACATAACACTCCACAGGGGGGAACCCCAGTGTACCCACTGGCTGCGACCTCATCGAGGGCAGAGAAGGCGGAAGAGGCCGTTGAGTAGTCTCATGACCTCTTCATGCACGTCCAGGAAGAAAGGAATTGGGGGCGGGCCGACGTGTGCCGGTGCGTCCCCAAAAACCGATCATCAGCCTTAAGCGCTTGGGACATGGCGGAGGGTTTCACACAAGCCAAATGCTCGCGACTGCCCAGGAAAGCATGGCAGAGTTCTGGTTCAGACTCGGGCAATGCTGGTACACCCTGGAGGAGGCAGCACGCCCACCCTGTGATGCGGCGAAATACAAGATTTCATCTGCCGGGCCGCCGAATGAAACACGGGCCCGCCCGTGACCTCTGGTCGGGACTGGTCAGTAATCTCATCCGGATACCACGCGGGTTGCAATGTGAAGAGGTGTGTGTGGACCGAGATTAGATCCTCGGGTTGGTTCCACAACAGCAGCCTCTGATCACCCTGGCCACCAGCCGAACTATCCCCTCTTGCAGAGAGAATAGATTGGGGTCTGGATAAGGGGACTCTCTCTCAAAGGAGATCACCGAGTCTCGATCGTTACATTGCGATGGTCATGTTGCTGCAATGAGAACATGACACATCCACGAATGCTGTCTGTGCGTTTGCCCAAACACATCAGACAGCTTCCGTGCCCATCAGCTGATTTAATCTGTGTATCGGACCCAGAAATACACGGGCGAACCGTCTTTAAAAAGACACACCACGTGCAGCTCTTTTAGAGAGGATAAAACTCAAACAGCAGTGTTGAAGCGCCCAGGGAGAGACACACGACTGGCAGACTACTGCGCAGATCGGCAGGCAATATGAAGCTCGCTGGAATTCGCCATCACACCAACACCTGAAGAGTAGCTCGTCTCGAAGAATGAAGAGAGATGATCTCAGAATGGCTTGTGGAGTGAAGAATGCTCTTGGCTCCGAAGCAAAAACATATCTGCATGTTGCTGGCACACTTCCTTTTTACCCACAAGGTGGGGCGGAGTTACGCTATGCAAATTCAGCAGACCCATGGCATTTGCTTGCCATTGGCTCGTTTTATTACTGTTCGAAGAGGATAGGCTTCTAAGCGAACCCCATTTCGTCGTCATTCGACGTAACGTCTCTGTTCCCTACTCAGGGAACGAGGGTTACATCCGTAACCGAGACGTTCTTTCTACACAGTCGAATGGAATGCAAAAACTTTAAAGCTCAATATCTCAAAACCAGTCAGAATGCAGATAGAACCTTATAATTCCAAGGTGGCTGACTACATTTACATGTAATAATGAGATGTTTTAGTCAGGGAAAGGACTCAATCACAGTAAGATGTTTACATGACACAAGCAAAGTTTTTCACTCCTCTTTACATGCAATTTTCATTATTCTGATTATTCGCTTAGAAGTGTTGTTACGTGACAACGAAAGGCGAACATTACAAAACAATTGCGAACATTACAGCCTATTTCAAAATTGAATTTTTAGAAAACAAAGAAAGCAACTTATATTTTTAAAACACTTTCCATTTTTTGGAATGCACTTACCATATCAGTCATGCAGTGTAAAAATGGAAATGCTCAGTCCCAAGTGTTTCCTGCTCTAAGTTGCATGGCTCTCTTGCTCACCAGGGTGGTTATGACACAAGAGTATGATCCAAACCTTTTTTGATTTTGTGTGGCCACGCATCCATGAGGCCTGTGATGTGAGATTGCTTTTGTGGTGACACAGAGGGATAGAAAATGAGCTGGAGGTGGACTCTGCTGTTCTACACTGCCAATCTATTCTGGCTAAAGCAGAACTCTGACCCCCCAACCAATTTCTAATGGGTTTTGTGAGTCGCAAGCAAACACACAGCTGGGGTCCAAACAAACTTCAGTACGTCTCACGTCTCTTTTTATCACCCTTTCTCTCTTGCATGTGCCTCTTCTTTCTGTCTACATCCCACTAACTAGTTTTTGTTTATCTGTTGTTTGCTATTACACAATTGTTTAAATAATACTCATGCATTTCTCTCACATATTACATATCATGAAAGCAAATGATTAGAATGGCATCATTAGCATGCTCATGAAATGCAAGTTATTGGTTTGTGATTTATACTGCGGTAAATATAATTGAAAACCTCAACAGTACTACTTATTTACACTTGATAATGATGAAGAAATACATCTTAGTAGCCTACAAAATTTTATAGTAATACATAAATACATTTTCTTTAAATTATATTTCCTTAATTGAAAAGATTAATACTTATTAAGAGGATATTTTATTTATGACCATTTTTTTCATAGTTTGGCTGGTCCTGCGACTTATAGTCAGGTGCGACTTATATATCAAAATGAATTCATACTGACTGAGATGAACCAATAGAAAACATTACCGTCTACAGCCGCGAGAGGGCGGTCAAGTTGGCGGAGTTGTTCAGAAGCGACACAGAGGAAGAAAAACTAAATGGATTCAGTGATGTGGAATCATAGACAGTATATAAAGTGGACACAGTGACCCCATAGACTTCAACGGAGAAAAGTGAAGTCAATTAGAATCACTCACTTTTTGATGGCTGACCGTACTGTGCAGGCTCAAACTGAGCTTGTCGAAGTAGATGTGACGTGAGCAACCTGTCTGACAGTGGTAAGTCTTCTAGTAGCTGTGCCAAGAGCAATCTGAATAATTCCCTTCCGAATATCGCAGAGACGGAGAGCGCGAGTATTAGCTGTCCATGAACTAGCAGCAGGAATAACTTTATGTTCTCTATGGGCTTCTCCCTTGACTTTATGCCTTCACGTCCCCCCGATTGCCTGCAAGCTTCTCCGCCTGTCTATACGGTAATTTCTCGACTGTGCGACAGAGAGTAGAGAATTTAATTTAATTTAATTTTATATCAGTAAGTCTCAAGCAATATGTCAGTACCAGTGTTGGGCAGTAGCGTCGCTACAAGTAGTGACGCTACTAGTTTAACTACATTGCTCAGTAGCGTGGTGGTAGCGTAGCTGTTTTCTGAATCAAATAGCTTTTCAGTAGCGAAGCTCTTTTTTTGATCAAGTAGTGCAGTAGCGCCCAGCACTACACACAAGCTACATTTTCCCAAGCATTTCTAAAGTTCAAACTCATATCGGAAATACAACTGCTAAGTATCACTGATCCTGAATCAGTAAGTGACAATGACTTCTTCATGTTTTTTACGGCGGTTGGCAACCATAGGACCATATTTCATTCCCGCGATGCAGAAAAAACAGACAGAATCACGGAATCCAGAATGAACGCGCGGTTTCATTTACCACACACTCAAACACTCACTGAGGCATGCATGACGCTCGCGATGATTTCAGCCTATATGAGGACATTAATGCATGAACTTTATCTACACATCCGCTCTGAGAGTCACTTCAGCAGCATTTTAGCTTTATTTGAGAAAAACTATCATCAAATAATAAACAAACACAGAGAAGAGACTCAAAGGTCTACACGGCAACCCGTCAAAATAAAAGGTTGGTTTAACCTTTGAAGAAAGTTTTGCTTAAATCATTACATTTTGAATCATTGTTTATTACAATGGAATTAAACCATTAAAATGGAATCAAGAAAAGAAAAACAAAAAGAAAATAAAATTTGGTAAATTCTTTTTAAAAAATTCATAGTGCCCTAAATTGTATTAATTTTAATATTTTAATAGATGATTGTTAAATTGTATAAGTTTCATGGTTTCAATTAATTAGACATGCATTTTGATTACTAAAATTAAATTTAACCATTAAAATGGGAGTCCAAAAAAATATATATATATATAAAATAAATAAAAAAAAAGAATACAGAAAAAAAAAAGGAAAAAAAGAATTTGGAATGTGAAAAAAAAAAAAAAAATCATAGGGCCCTACAACCAGCTTTTAGGTGCACCACATTCTGCTCCGGACGTGGACAGTACCAATCTCAATCCTTGGGCTGACCCGTGAGAAATTTGCTTAATGGAAAGATCACTCTCGACACCTGGTTTTGTTATAGTTCTATATAGTTATGTTTTTTTTTTTATTATTATTATTGGTTTGGAACAGTTTGTGAATAAACAATTGAACTGATAAATTATGCCTGCCTATCTGTTTGACTGACATGATGTTTAAAAATGATAAAAATGAAAAAAAAAAAAAATAGCTTAGATGTAGTAAACTACTTTTGCCATATTACTGTAGCTTAGCTTGCTACATTTCCCAGGGAGGTAGCTTTAGTGTAGTGAAGCTGAATTTAATGTAGAGTAACTGCTAGCTTAGCTCACTGCATTTTCCAAGTAGCTTGCCCAACACTAGTCAGTACATATATTAATTGAGTTGTAGTATATTAGTGCCATATTTACTAATAGCTTGCGCCAACAAACCGTCTTTTGGCATTAAAAAAACACTGTCGAGATTTACTAAAGACACGCAGTGCAAAATTAGCGATGAAAAGGCAACTGACCTCATTGCATATGCATTTGTATAGGAGTTTCGCTTTCAGACGCAACATTTATGGAAGGAGAGTATTTAAATGTATCACACAACGTGATTTACTAATGTTTGTACTAGTCAATTTACTGGTATTTGTGCCATTATTTAACGCCCCCCCCAAAAAAATTTGCGACATGGCTGCAATTGTTGCTGCTAGGAGGAGACACCCCAGAGAACAGAGAGCACGTGGTAGAAGGGAGAAAATATTTTCCACTCGTATTAATTTCTGTGGAATGCCGGAGGAAGACGTTATCCAAGCATATAGTTTGCCAAGCCATGTTATTTTTTATTTGCTGCAGGAAATAAAAAACGACTTAACTTAATCAAGCAGATCGGATCATTAGCCAATCAGCACACTGTGCATTTACATTTGTTCATATTAAGTAGCCTCTGTTTCTGGATAACCAATCGGATTTTGGTTTCCTGTATAATATTTAAATTAGGTCTAGCACGACACCAAATTAAGAGTAAAGATGATACAAATTAAGCAATGTCCCAATTGCTTTCACTCACTCACTTTACTTTCCTATGCAATCTCCAGTCTTAGATCAAATTACGTTTTGTGAATGAAGGAATATTTCCAGAGTTTATAATACAAAAATAACTGGTGCAATGACAATATTAACAGAAATGGGAGATTAACAAACATGCTGAAACAATAAAAACATTCAACATTTAAAAAATAAAAAAACAAAACGTTTATTCCCATTATTCCTCTGGCAAAGCAGCGCACGATCTTCATTAATTGTGTGATTGTACAGGCGATCACCTCGTTCAGATAATGTTGCACAATTAAAATGAAAAATGACACACACAGTATCATGTAAGTCTAAATAAACTGTTTTAAATATTGACGTTTATTGTAAGGCTCAAATAAGTTTAATTTATTGTCTAAACTGCGTCTGGTCATTATTTTCTGACAGCCACGTGGGGAGACTGGGCGGGGATTTATATGACGTCCACCTGTGAATGCAGACACAATGGCTGGATTGCATTTACATTACACTGACATCCGATCACAATGCGTCCTCGACTACCTCTGGACCAGGACACGCTGATCGGATAACATTACGATCAGAAACGCGTTTACACTTGTCTTTTCAATGTGTATGTGGACAACATCCGGATACCGTGTGTCGCATGTGAATGCCAACTGTAAACGCAGCCAGATTTCTCTTGGCACAGCTACTAGAAGACTTACAACTGTCAGACAGGTTGCTCAAGTCACATCTACGTCTGCAAGCTCAGTTTAAGGCTGCGCAGTACGGTCAGCCATCAGGAAGTGAGTGCTTCTAATTGACTTCACTTTTCTCCGTTGAAGTCTATGGGGTCGCTGTGTCCATTTCTTTTACGGTCTATGGTAAATTGCGCTGCTCTTGGTAGAATGCATTGGTCATTATGTAAATGGATCTGTGTTCTTTCATTTGCGCGTCAGCAGTAGCCTAGATCACGCTCAAAACTTGCCACTCCTATAGACACATTTGTGGAATTGTGCTTTCACACTAATTTGCCCCTTAGAATGAATCTGGAATCTGAATCCTAAATATGGCCCATAGTGTGAAATAAATGTATTTTAAAATACATTTTGGTTTAAAAAAAAAAATCAGCAGTGAGTCCAGTGTTTCTATACCTCTATAAAAGCTTGAGGTTATGATTTATGCTCAGGGAAAGAGATCAAAATAAAATAACAATCCTTAGAGCATAATAGTAGATCGGATCCTGGGCGCTTTTGCTATTATACCGGCGGGATAAATGACTCTTGCGCCCAACGCAAATCTAAAATGGGTTGGTCTAAAGTAGCTTCATTATTCATAGGTGTGCTTTGGGTGTAACGTGCAGTAAACCAATCAGAGTGTCCTCTTACATTCCCTTTAACAGCAGGCGCGCTTGTTCCATGGCGGATTGCTATTATAACGGCGGATCTGCCAGGCGCGCGCCAAGAGCGGTCCACAGCCGAGGAGACCGACGTTCTCGTCGGGGCCGTAAAAGACAGAGAAGTGACATTGGGGATGGGAGAAACCAACCCAAATTAGCTCCGGTTAAACAGGCACATAATAATTTGGGTAAATGTGTAAGCTAGATTTATTTTTGTCACATCTTCATGCACACAACAATGATTTCCCTCGTGTGTTAATATTTTTCCTTGTAATAATGTATGATTTGCAAAAATGAAAACTGCAGCATCTATGTAGATGAGAGAATCAAAGTGTATGCGCACACTACATGATGGCAAGCATGCGCCCTTAAAATACCATGAATAACACACGTAATTGTTTTCTGGAACTGCAAAATAACACCAGGGAACGTTTGCGCCGGAACACGGCTCATCTTTTCTCTGAACCGATAGGGTCCTATATGGGAAATGAGTGAGAAAGTCTGCCCTTAAATCTCTGTGATTGGTTGTTCTCATCAATCTCTGTCCCCTGTTATACTGTTAATGTTCCACTTAGAGGAGGCTGGAAGCAAAGTACTTCATTGCCTAAGCCTATCCCTTTCAGTTTAGAAAATATAAATGAGGTTGACTGTGAATTTCCATATCCCTTACACTATAGATAAATTATTATTGAAAATATAGTATAACTCAATGCAACTTTCAGAGATAAAAATCTCTTGCATTTTCTTTCTCCCCTCCCAGAGATGAGACGTCTCAAAATTAGTTGCTCTCAATAAGTGGAGCATATGAGTTTGAATGTGTTGCTCTTACTAGGCTACAAGCAGTTGTTAAAATACCACTGGAAGCGAAAAAACTGCCAAGACCCCTTCAGGCATCTTGCCTTAATGCGCATTCAACAACATTACTGCAAAAAATATGTTTGCACGTAATCTGACATGTTTGAATGTGCTCTAGGCATGGTTATTTTAAAAGTGCTTCCTTGCACTAATTATTAAATCAGGATTTTAGGTTGAAAGTCATGAATGATTATTATCAAGCGTTATCTCAGCTATATATATATATATATGTGTGTGTGTGTGTATATGATTAAGTAAGGTTAAAGAACAGCACATCTGTGAAACCTCACATTAAATAATTAGAGAAATTCCAGCATGATAGTTGAAGTTTTGCCAGTGGGCTGCCTTGAAAAGATAGAAGGAAAGAAAACCTGATGTGAATATGTATGAGAAAGCAGCCTTTTGAAGCAAGGTTTAAAACAATAAAAACGAATTAAAACGCTTTTTTTAAAATTGATAAACTATATTTCCAAATTGCTTATACACATCTTCACTGATTTTTGTATACACTAAATATATATATTTTTTAAATGTTCTAGCTCGGAATGGATTTTCGTTTCTGTGCAGGATGTACTGTAACACTTTAATTCCTCTGAATGGATACAAACGTACTTGCTCCGTATTGGTAATTAGTGTAACGCATTCCAAATAACTGTAAGACCAGCTGATTCTCACAACCAAACAAGCTTCAAGATGTCTTCAAAACCAACTTAGTCTCACATCTCAAATTTACCTCGCATGAATAATGCGATTATAAAACATGTAATAAATGGCTGTATAGCAGTATTTTGAGTTCAATTAGTTAAGACATGTATTGCTTGGTCTTGGGTTTCTTATGTGGTTTGAGTCATGGAGTATCTTGCATAATGTGTATTGTGTATCTTGCATAATGTCATTTTGGTTACACAAAACACCTGTCAATGCTATTCGATTTTTACAATACTAGTAAAGGATTTACAGATTGTGAATGGTCCTGCCAACTTCTATAACAACATTGTGTCACATTTGCCAGCTTGATAAACCTAACTTCAGTTTAGCTCTGTATTTCCATCTATTGTTTCCAAAGAGAAAACCTTGAGGGTGCAACTTTACCATAGAAACAGACATTGCATAGGAAGACATATAAATTGCCCACTTTTAAATTAAATAAACAATTCTCGCTTGAACTTTAAAGACATGTATTTTTTGTAGTGCAGATGTTATGCAGGTCACACATAAAGCTAACAGCTCGGCTTATTGTGTGACCAGCATATCAAGTCTTTCATGAGCTCTCAATGCGTCTCATGCAAAAAAAGGTGATTTGTGTCAGGCTGAACAAAGATACCATTGCTTCTATGTTTAAGCACTGTGAGGTTTAAAAGGTGAGCTGATGAGCTTGTCATTTATTTGCAGATTAAATGAGAAATGTGTCTAAATTGGTCTATAATGTCATTGAAACATTTGCAGATTGAGACCGTTTTAAACTTGTGGTAATGTCTAATGTATTGAAAACTTTGACTTTGACAAATGGGACAAAGGTCACTGGAAAAAGAGAAAAAGTTTGCATTAGTATATTATTCTTAATAACTGTATTAGTATTAACTACATAAATTGTGCAGATATGTAGAGGCTGTTATGCTATAGCCTACAGGTTAGGCCTGTGGGATGACACCCATAAATGGGCCCTACTTTATACATTGATAAATTGTACATTTGTACATCACCCTACCAGTACATGCCTATAAATCACCCTGTCTATATCCCCAAATTACATTTAGTATTCTAGGTATAAGTATGGTTTAGTACACATCCCAGTGCTAGAAAGACGTAGCAGTGCTGAAAATAAATCCCAGGTTCAGACATTTTATTTGTATTTATTTGTATTCCATTATATGTCCTTGATAAGATGGATGTATACAGAAGCTATATATATATATATATATATATATATATATATATATATATATATATATATATATATACAGGTGCTGGTCATATAATTAGAATATCATGCAAAAGTTGATTTAATTCAGTAATTCCATTCAAAAAGTGAAACTTGTTTATTATATTCATTCATTACACACAGACTGATATATTTAAAATGTTTATTTCTTTTAATTTTGATCTTTATCACTGACAACTAATGAAAATCCCAAATTCAGTATCTCAGAAAATTAGAATATTACTTAAGACCAATACAAATTTTTTTTTAGAAATGCTGGCCAAGTAAAAAGTATGAAGATGAAAAGTATGAGCATGTACAGCATTCAATACTTCGTTGGGGCTCTTTTTGCCTGAATTACTGCAGCAATGTGGCGTGGCATGGAGTCGATCAGTCTGTGGACCTGCTCATCTTCCTCTTCACAATACCCCATCAATTTTCTATAGGGTTAAGGTCAGGCGAGTGTGCTGGCCAATAAGAACAGGGATACCATGGTCCTTAAACCAGGTACTGGTAGCTTTGGCACTGTGTGCAGGTGCCAAGTCCTGTTGGAAAATGAAATCTGCATCTCCATAAAGTTGGTCAGCAGCAGGAAGCAGGAAGTGCTCTAAAACTTCCTGGTAGACGGCTGTGTTGACCTTGGACCTCAGAAAACACAGTGGACCATCACCAGCAGATGCTATGGCACCCCAAACCATCACTGACTGTGGACACTTTACACTGGACTTCAAGCAATGTGGATTCTGTGCCTCTCCTCTCTTCCTCCAGACTCTGGGACATTGATTTCCAACTGAGATGCAACATTTGCTATGATATAGCAAAATAGGACTTTGGTCCACTGTGCTTTTTTAAATCCAGAGTCAACGCAGCTGTCTACCAGGACATTTTCAGAGCACTTCATGCTTCCTTCATTTTCCAGCAGGATTTGCACCTGCCCACACTGCCAAAAGAACCAAAACCTGGTTCAATGACCATGGTATTACTGTGTGATTACTGTGTTTTTTCATATAATATTCTAATTTTCTGGGATTTTGATTTTGTGGATTTCATAAGCTGTAAGCCATAATCATCAAAATTATAACAAATAAAGGCTTGAAATATCTCACTTTGCATGTAATGAGTCTATATAATATTTTAGTTTCACCTGTTAAGTTGAATAAATAAACTTTATGATGATATCCTAATTATATGACCAGCACCAGTATATATATCTATATCTATATACAGTACATTTAATCATGGACCAAAATGCATTACATGATGTAAACAGCTTCACATACCTTGGTAGCATCATTTCAAAGGAAGGTGGCACGGAGGACGATGTCCAAGCTAGGATCGGAAAAGCAAGGACAACATTCAACATGCTAAACAATATTTGGAAGGCAAAAAACCTGTCACTCAAGACCAAACTGCAAATCTTCAACTCAAACGTAAAGACCACTCTACTGTATGGCTCGGAATCCTGGAGAATGACCACCACCATACTCAATAAGCTGCAGACCTTCACCAACCGGTGCCTCAGACGCCTACTAGGAATATATTGGCCCAACATCATCTCTAACTCACCAAACAAGACCCAATAGAAATGCAAATCCGGAGGAGGAAATGGAAGTGGATAGGGCACACACTCAGGAGAAATAATTCAATCACTAAACAGGCGCTGGCGTGGAACCCACAGGGCAGGAGGAAGAGAGGCAGACCGAGAACCACCTGGAGAAGAACCACAGAAAAGGAGATGAAGGAAGAAGGGTTGACGTGGCAACATCTGGAGCGGAGGGCCCAAGACCGGAGAGGATGGAAGAGATTAGTTGATGGCCTATGTTCCTATGGGAATTTAAAGGCCTAAGTAAGTAAGTATATACAGTACGCACTCACCAGACACTTTATCAGGTACACCTTGTACGGGGTTGGCCCTGTAATTATTCATGCCATAGATTTTACACAATGTGCTTGAAGCATTCCTCAGAGATTTTGGTGCATATTGACATAATCGCATCATGCAGTTGATGCAGATTTGTCAGCTAAACATCCATTATGTGAATTTACTGGTGCTCTACTGGATATCTGATGACTGTGGATGCCATTTGAGTATAGTGAACTCATTGTCATGGTTATTTGAGTTGCTGTTGCCTTTCTATCAGCTCAAACCAGTCTGGCCACCTCTGGAAACAAGGCATTTTTGCCCACAGAACTGCCACTAACGGGATATTTTCTCTTTTTCGCATCATTCTCTGTAAAGTAGTAGATCCCAGTAGATCAGCAGTTTCTAAAATACTCAGACCAGAATATGCCACATTCAGAGTAATTTAAATCACATTTCTTCACATTCTAATGCTCTAATGCATAAATATGGAGAAAAAATAAGAGTGTTCACTTTATCTTAGATGTTGATTTAGGGTTGTGCGATATCACGATTTTTGATCGTGGACGATTAAAATGTCTCCACGATCTGCTTTTGAAGAAATATCGTGTTGCAGTGCATTCTATTAGTTGTCTCAACATACTGTATAACGTGACGTTCTTACACATCACACATTAATGCATAGGTACGGGACACTGCAATTCACAAAAGTTCATTATTTGCATGTGCTTTACAGCCTTGCCAGTTAAACATTTCATTTGCGTGCTGATGAGCTGTTCTAATGAGCGCTTTTCTGAGCGTGTACACCCGAAGCTCACAGGAACTATAACAGCCTGTCAAACATCGCCTAGTTACTGGACTAAGTTATTTAGTCATGCGCTAATACTGTCAAATACGCACAAGGTTTACATAAACAAAGTTATGTCTAAAGTGAAAGCAAACATTTGAGAGAATATCTGTGTTATATGCTTGAATATTGGAATGCGTCACGTGCCGTCCTTAAAGCGACAGTAGCCTAAAAAGTAAGCATGTTGCCGCTAATCCTTAAAAGGATAGTTCACCAAAAAATGACAATTTTGTCATAATTTACTCAGTCTAATGTTGTTTCAAACCTGTATTAATTTATTTATTGTGCTGAACACAAAAGTAGAATGTGGGTAACCAAACAGTTGCTGGTCCCTATTGACTTCCATAGGAGAAAAAACTATAGGGACCAGCAACTGTTACCCACAGTAGGTTACCCACATTCTTCAAAATAACTTTTATTTTCAACAGAAGAAAGAAACTTATTCGGGTTTAAAACAACTTGAGAGAGTAAATTATGACAATTAGCATTTTTTGGGGGAACTATCAATTTAATGTTAATAAAACAACAAAAGACAAAGAGAAAATCACTCACTGACTGAGAACCTTAATAAGAACCAATGTATAATTTATACAGTGAAGTCTATGTAGTGTTTTAATTTAATATTTGTTAATTTAATTACTTTCTTCAATGCTAATGCTAAATACATATACTGTATCTGAAAAAAATAAAAGCACTGTGTATTTCATTTGTATATGAAGTTGTGTAATGTGTATATTTGTTCTTATTTTTTTAACTACAAAGAAAATACTGACAACGATCTTTATCTTTGCAACTTTGGCCTATATGTCTGCCATTATTTTTTATTTTATATTTTGTTATCTAAGGCTTTGTTTTTAAAATAGGGACTTTAGTTTTGTAAACAGTAAAACCAACTTGAAAAAGAATTGTGATTAAAAAAAAGTGTGAATCGTGATTTTCCTGAAAAAAATCATGATATTATATTTTTGCCATATTGCCCACCCCTAGACTGCTAACAGCAAACTACCAGTATATGAATGTTAACACTTAAAGCTACATCATAAAATGCTATGCATTTGTTCACCCAGTAAATGGAGACTGGTTGAGGGGGAAAATAATAATTTATATATCTTACTTCTTTACTCAGCAAGTATTTCCTCAATTCAGTATCAAGTTTCAAGTTTTGTATTTATTTATATAGCACATTTAAAAACAGCAAGCATGGCTGACCAAAGTGCTGAACAAAACACAAGATAAAGAGACAAGGACAACCACACATTCTTGACAAAAGCTCACAATGTCACAGCATCTCCCACAAAACATTGAGATACTCTCAATTGCTCTTTCAAGGGACAAGTTTTTACTGTTGTGAATGCAGACAAAGCCACAGAACACTTCAACTGCATGCTCAATGTTTTGTTCCACCCACACTTCTGTTGATTTTGACGATAGGCAATACAGCATGTCATGGGCAGAATTGTATTTATTTATACAGTATCTCTACGTTTCACAGTGTGCTTCTCATTCACCTTTTCTAATCATTAGTTCACTTCCAAAGACCCCCGTGGTGAGAGAAGCATGTCCTTGGCGGAGTTGCCACTGTGGTTCTCTCTTGTGTATTCTTTACCACGAGAGGGAGAGAAGATAATCAGCTTGTCAAACAGCACTTAGGCTTTATTCTCCCCTGTAGGCTCAAGCAGGGATGTCAGTGCAGTGTTGAATGTGCCCTCTCAAGACACTGTGGCGAGCTGATAGTCAGCGAGGCCCCTTGGTCAAACTTGCCAGCCAATTAAGGCATCCTGATCTCTCACTGACAAGCATGTCTCTGCTTGTAGAATGCAGAACACAATAATATAGTAACATAGTTGCTGTTTTCCTGAACTGTTGCAATGCTTTAATGATGAGTGTCACAGGTTTAAATAAACAACTTTCCAACCTTAACATGCATCTCAACATGCTGTTTATGGTTGCAACAAACTTTTGAACTCAACAACAAATTCAAGTTTTGCCTTCCTAAATGAAATTGAGGTCAAGGTAGTGAATGTAGAAAAAGCATGTGATATTTAGAAATTGAATGAAACATACCATTAAAGGCCTCAATTTACTTCAAGCGAAATCAAATGATTGTGATGTCATTGGGCATGTTTACACTTGGTCATTTCATGCATTTTTACTGATCGGATAGCTATCTGATTTATTAAAACGGTTCAGTTTACACTTGCCCACATAAATGTGTTTCTGCAAAACGGATATAAATCCGATCTTCAATTCCTGTGCTATATGCACATTTAAATGGAGTTCACATCAGTGAAAGCAACATATATGAGCTAATTTCAAGATCAAAGACTGTAATAGGAGAGAGTGGCATCAGCACTGGTAAGATCATTTAGTCTCACTACTCTTAATGAAGATGATTGTGTGTTGAGCGTCTGTAACTTACTTTCTGTTTTATTTGCAGCAGTTTGCACTTTGGCTTGCTGAAGAGATACACAGATTCATCTGCGGTGATGTGTGTTGTGGTAGCGCCGTAATATCTGGCTATAATATGTAGTATAGCCTATAACATGCTCTTAGACGTTTATTTTCTAACATTTTGGAAGGAGTAAACTTTACATATATGGTTTCAACAACCAGATGCATTTAGGTGGCCCAGACCACCTACTGAATTGGTTTGAGAGATGGGATTCAAATCCATCTCGAATGCGTTTTGGAGGGCATTTATACCTGGTCTTTTCACGATCGGATAGCTTCCGATCTAAGAAAACGCATGAATTGACCAGCTATAAACAGGCCCATTTTGAAACAAATTAAACTAAATTTGTTTGGAGTTCGTTTTGGGAGTATGTTTGGAAGTCTTTTTCGGAAAAGTTTGCTCCAGCTGCTAAACACATTCGTACTACCATTGGTCTGAGGCGATTACGTAAAAGTTAGGTGTGCGTGGAGGCTCCGCCTTCTTCCACATGCACATCTTTTCTGGTTTATTTGGCCTGTTCAGTTGGTCATGGTCAGATGTCAGTGAGTGAAAACATGAACACACTGAAGAGCTGTTTTTCAGTAGAATATTAACCCTTTCGCACGTACGATCACACCGGTGTGATCAGTCTTGGCTGGTCCCTGGAGCGTACGATCACACCGGTGTGATTAGAACGGTCAGCGCATCACGTGATCAACTGCTAAATTCAAATGTGCTTTCGCGCGTTGGCTGGCGCTGAGCCAGAGACGGACGTGCTCAGTGCTTGTCATATATCACAACTATTCAGTGTTTTCAACCACATAATGTTTATTTTAGGTTTCAGGCATTTAAAATCACATAAGTACTAGCAAACCAATGAATTTGAGTTTGTAAAATACACACAGATGTCTATGGAAGTGGCAATAATACTCCTTTCCATTATAATAAGACGACACGTTTTATTCATATCAGATACACAATGTGTAAGTAGCTTTACATTTTACCCTATTCTTCTCCCAGTTAACCTGCCACTTACTTTCATGTATTTCGTGAGAAGTGGAGGAATTGACGTGTTGTAAATCCAACAGACCTGTGGCACAAACTAACATGGCGCCGCCCATCGCGCATACAACTCAACTAACGCGATCGTTATAAAAGTGTTTAAACAACCAAACACATCCACATGCACATATTTGACAATCGGAATATCTGTGTTTCATGCTATATCTAAAATATTTTTGAATATTTTGAATCAAAAAGAGAAAATTACATAAAAGCAGATCATCATTCATTCAGAGCTGTGTTGTGTTTGTGCTGTGTCACGTGACAAGCAATGACGCGTCACCATGGAAACGATAAAGTGACAGGTTCTAAATAACGGTCACCTTGAAAAACTCACGCTGGGGGGTAAGTTAGAATATTTTAAACTTACGTTTGAAAGGGTTAAAGGAACCATATGTAAGATTGTGGCCAAAACTGGTACTGCAATCACTTTCAAATGAGAGCGGTTTATCTTGTCCTTTTAGGTCTTTTTCAGTATACTAGTCGCGTCCAAAGCAGTATTCTCGAACACTTGCATTCAAACTATCCTTGATTAAAGTTTGGATCTCTAATTCTGAAATCTTCTTTGTCATCTTAACTATTTCCCTGCATGTATAACATGTGAAACCCTCACCTCTGACAGAGAAGTCTACACTAAACATGTGACAGGCAGTGCAAGTGACAATAACAAAAGAAAGATGCCATGACCCATCATGTTTGTCGACTGACTTCGACTTACCGCAAGTTGTTTGATGGACTCGTAACAAATAGAGTGCACAAGAGAAAAAAGACGATATGCAGGAATGACATAGCGATGTCAGATTAACTTGATAGGCAGTATTAGATAACATCAGATATATAGTGATGATTAAATTGTATTTAGCAATATAAACAACAAGGAAAGTTTTCCATATGAATAATTGTGCTAAAATTATAAAAGACTTTGAAATGTCTTTCTTTTTTAAACACATGACAATATTTTACCTTTGCATCAATGTACTAGATATTTGTTCTGTCTTTAATCACTGCATTTAATCTCAATTTCTTTCAGCACATTATATTAATAATGGCAAAGCAATGTTCATCACAATCATGAAGGTTTTAGAGGGAATTTCACATGTGTTCTCAAGCAGGCATTTACGTTAAATATCTCCACATACATAAAAAAAAAAAAAAAAAAAAAGGTAATTGTCAAATTCATAGATTTTTGTCTGGCCTCTGATTTGCAGGGATGAACTAATAAACCAGAGGGACATTTCACCGAATAGCATCATTTCCATTATCACCACAGACACTATGATAATGTGCTTATATCTGTACACATTGCACAGACAGGGAAGCATTAATTATTGACACCTGGTGCTTACTGGAAGCCCAGGTGTGGAACAGTATACATAGTATATATTATATAAATACACTCAGCTTCCCTAGGCTAATTTTTGGAAAAAGCCATAATTGCTCGCTTTATAATTTATGAACGTTAGAGCAAGTCTGGCAAAGTACCATCACCTATTACTCACCAAGCCTCTAACTCTCACTGCCATGCTGTCAAAACACACACACACACACACACACACACACACACACACACACACACACACACACACACACACACACACACACAGCAGTGTATTAAATCACTGAGACAATTCTCTCTGCGGAGTGCTCGGTGGGATGTACTTCCCGTGTAAAAATGACATGAAATACAGATAAATACTGGCAATGTGTTTGCTTTCTTTGTAGAAGCGCACCAGGACTACGGCAGTCTTTCTGTTTATTTTCCCCAAATTAGAAAACATAGGACAATTTCAATTCATCAAAACTTCATGTCAGTTTAAAAATATGGATCTGCCCTAAAATTATCATGTTTTGTTTTATTTAAATGCTAAAGCCTTGAATTGAACTAATGATTTATTTTGTAAATATAAAATAGAGAAATGAAAAATTGGAACAAAAAATTACATTCAAAATGATCTATTCCAATAAAAGTCTTAATTAAAAAGAAGTCAAATCATAATGTATTACGTTTACTTTATTAGAATATTAACTTGTAAGCACACATGGGCAATTTATATACAAATCCATTCCATTTTCCATTAATTTATTTATATTTTGTAGTTTATTTTTTCTTCTTCTTACATTTCCATGAATTCATTTATTTTACTTCAATTGCACACATGAATTTTCCACTTACCGTTACCGATTACTGTTCTTCTCTCATCTTTACATACATACACTGCTGGTATATTTATCCTTGCTGGTCTAGGCCCAGGGCAAATTTAATCAGGTGGATATAACAATTAAGAAGAAACAATAATAAATTAAAAAAAGACAAGCCCTTGTTAATATGAGATGACTGACAATGAAGACTGTGTTCAGAGATAAATCATATCTCATATAATCAACTAATACAGCCATGAATTACATAAATGCCCCTTGGAGAGTTAGCTGGCTACTTGAGGGGGTTGTTATGCTTTAATTGGTTATTAATATGTTATCAGATCTCTTCAGAGACAAAATCAGAATTTGTAATACTCCTGGTATTTGAGCTGTTATATGATGCATTTTACAATAACTTAAACCAGTTCCTTTTTGAGGGAACTCAACACTGCGTCATAACGTGGACACTATGGGAACGCCCCTTGTGTGACCGCTGTCTGAGGCATGTGAGATGGCAGCCCCATGACGTCACAAGGAGCGCCAGTGTCTAAAAGTGTGCCTGCCTTAGACATCATCAGCCTTTTTGTCTTCAGGATCCGCTTGTCTAGATGTGTGCGCAAGGCCGCCTTAACCTAATGGGAGGCCCCGGGGCTGAGAGGTTTTGTAGGCCCCCCAAATCCCCCCCGCCATCCCCTCAATTTAGTCTCGTTTTGAAATGGTGTAATCTACATCATAAAATGCATTAGTTTCTTTCAAGACCTGGCAACAACAGTGAGTTTTCCTTCTTTGAGCCAGAAAACACCATAATATTGTTATTAAAATATCACTGAGCCCTCTTGAGCATAAACACAAGACACTTTATTTATCAACAAAGCAACTTACGTTGACGAAAACCAAAATGTGTAATTTTAAACACTATTATGAAAAACATCATCACCAACCATCACCTGTCTGCACAAACATACTCAAACTGTCTGAACTGATATAACTGATAACAGCAAGAACAGCAACAGATACATGTAGGAGCCTCTTCTCTGACCTCAGCGGGCTTTTTGAACCAATCACATGACATGCACCTGCACAGACACAAACACACTCATTTCAGCACCATGGATAGCAACACCAACACGGCCAAACCACTTTTGGCCATGTACCAAAAAGATGAAACTGAGCAACATTTATAGAAGGTTTGCAGTATAAATGTTAATTTCTCTTAAAACAATGCACAACCATTTACAACCTGCACAACAGCACAAGCTATAAATACAGTACTTTCTTACCTTTTTAGAAGTGCTTTCGTCTGGTCTTCTTTGAAGAAAAGGCCCTAATTATGTCCTTAAAATCCAAATCACGAAGGATGTCATGCTCAATAGACATCAGTGTGAGATGACTGAGTCGGTCTTGCTGCATGCTTGATCGCAGTCTATTTTTCACCAAGCCCAGTTTGGAGAAGGACCGTTCTCCGCTCGCGTTGGTCACTGGCATAGTCAGGAATAGCCGTAGAGCTATGTCTGTGTTTGGAAACACTGTATGGAGTTTTCTTTTTCTTAAACATTTCAGTAACTCCACTGCAGACCTGCTGCTCACATTTTCATCCTGTACAAATTCTCTGAACTGTACCACCTCCTCCACAAAGTCCTCTTCTAAGTCACTGTTGTATTTCCTCTGCAGGTTCAATGCTGCTGAGCGGAGGTCTTGGGGGGAAATCAAGTGCAACCCATTTAAAAACCCAAAGTTTTCACACACATCTTTGTATGACTGGTACCTTCTGTCCAGTTCTGATACTAAACGGTCAATGATATAGATATAAACAGATGTACAGAAACGTTTGCGGCCTGATAGCTCGCACTCAGGCTCAGATGACTCATCAGCCTGTCTCTTTCTTTTTTTTTTTCGCTGGGTGTCTGCTTTGTACTCATGAGACACATTGGGAGACATGTTCCTTGCAGCTGTCTCAAAGCTATCAAACTGATCCCGGAGGCTTGCTACATATTCACGCAATGATCGAACCAGATCCACAGCATTGCACAGATCCAATTCCACTGCTTGTAGTGCAGTACTTACACCATGAAAACGTTGCAGAATTGCATTCCACATGTTGCACATTATTGCAATTTCCAGTTTGTTCATCTTTTTGTGCAGTGCCCTAGCCTCTTCTCTTGTGCTCAAATTCTGGTGCTCATGATCATCAGCAATGTTGAGTAATGACTGCTGGATCCCTGCGTAGTTCTGACATAGGGCTTTGGTTGCAACAGCATGCGCTGACCATCTTGTGTCAGAAAGCGATTTCAAAGTCTCTATTCTTTTATTATCATTGGGCTGCAACCCTGCCCTGATCATCTGCCAGCGTGAAGTGGTCTTTGATGAAAAGTTGAACAAAGTTTGTACAAAACTGAAAAACTGTTCAGTCTCCTCACAGCAGTTCACACTGTTGACCCCCACCAGGTTTAGGGTATGTGCTGCACAGGGTACCCACTGTGCCAACGAGCTGATCTGCTTGATGCGGGCCTGCACGCCTTTGTAGGCTCCTGACATATTATTAGCATTGTCATAACATTGTCCTCTACAGTTAATAATGTCAATGCCCATCTCCTCTAAAACACTAATAACAGAGTTGAACAGTGCTTCTCCGGTGTGGTTTTCAATAGGGAGGAATTTTACAAACCGCTCCTCTATACAGCCCTCTGGTGATACGTAACGCAAGATGAAAGTCAGCTGGTCAATGTGGGTGATATCTGGCGTGGAGTCCACACTGATAGCAAAATACTTTGCGAGCTTCACTCTGCTAATTACTTCCTCGAGCACCTTCTGTCCCATCAGCTGTATGAATTCCTCACACACATTCAGGGAGAGGTAGGATGGGGTTCCTCTGCCAGCGTTTCCATATTTGTCAATATGAGCCTTTAAAAAAGGATCAAACTGGCTAATCAGCTCCATGCACCCCAAATAATTTCCGTTATCTGAGTCTCCAAAACTGTGGCTGTCACCTCTGAAAGCAAGTCCCCGTTCCGACAAAAACTTCACAACAGCAACAACTCTCTGTAGAACCTGTGTCCAGTACTCACACTCCTCATTGAACTGTTTTTTTAGTTCTGAATCCACTGTTCCCCTGTCAGCTGCTTGACTGATGTAAGTGATCATGGCTTTTCTGTGAATGTCGCAGCTTTCATGTTCTGCTATGCGATCATTTGCATGTTTCCAGTCAAAATAACCCCCACTCACAAATGCTGATTTCTCCCTGTTCTGGCCAAATAGTTTGCATGCAAAACAAAACACACTACCTACTGATGGTGAATAACAGAGCCATTCTCTGGGCACAAACTCTCCATTACTGAGTTTGCGTTTGAAATGCATTTTTGAGAAAAATCTTCTCTGCTGTTTATATTTGCGTTCCGATGCTGACACGTCCGCATTTTTATTTTGACAGTCCTTCGGTCCCATTTTCGCCCAATAAGCCCGCACTTGTGGGTCAATATTATTTCCCCAGCGGCCCGGGTCACTGTTATATGGGTCATCATCATCATCTGACTGGTTTGCGGCCTGGTCCTCTCTCTGAGACTCACCCGCACCCCGCTCCTCCTCCCCTCTATTGATGCTGCTGGCAGTCCCCTGCTGTTCCTCGTCCGCCTGCGCGGCGGGCGCGGGCGCGGCGGGCGCGGCGGGCGCGGGCGCGGCGGGCGCGGGCGCGGCCTGCACCTCCTCCGCTCCCTCCGCCTCCGGTGTGTGAAGCGATGTTTCTCCGGTGCTGGATGCATCTTCACTAGCACTAGAAGCTGGTTGAAAAAATCCGGTGAGCTTTGGGATGCTCCTTAGCAGACATTTTTCGCGCAAATCCTTCTTAATAAGGTTTTTTCTTTTCTGGGCACCGCTCTCAAACTTCCGACTCATTTTTTTTCTTTTCTGATCACCGCTCTCAAACTTCCGACTAAATGAATGACACGGACAGACCCAGTAGCGCAGTGAAGGGAGACCACCCCTGGTGGTGGGCTGTCACTTCACCTGTCACGGGGGAGCTGTCAGTCTGACTAACATTATTTGTAAGCAACTATAGACATTCAGATAATAGCTTTAGAGCCTTGAACACGAAAAAAAAAAAAAAAAAAAAAAAAAAAAAAAAAAAAAAAACCACCGACCATCGGAGGCCCCTAAACTTGCGAGGCCCCTGGGCTTCAGCCCAGGTAAGCCCGTGCATTAAGGCGGCCTTGTGTGTGCGTGTGAAGATGTTGCCTGTAGAGTAAGCTTGAGAGCAAAGTGAGTGTTGTCAGCTCTTGAGGGAGTTGTATGCACGGCACTGCGATGAGTCGTGGTGGGGAAGCTCTGCTCTCGCTTGATTCTTTTCTTGAGGGATCAGAAATGGGTGTCTGCACTTCGAGTTTTGGACCACGAGTTGCCACAGCACGGATTGCAAGTGTATTCGCTTCTCCCACTGTAACAGTGTACGGGGTCTCATAACTGCCAAAAGTTAGCAGTTTATTGCAAGGCATGTGTGGCAGCAGGTCTGGCCATGGTGGTCTGCAGAATATGTGATATGTAAGATCTCCACTTAGAAACGCTGCTGGAGTATGACGTTCATATGAAGGGTTGATTAGACATAGCTGAAGGAAGATGGGCAATACCGCTTATTCCATCGCAATTCATCAGCTATTGTCTAACCAGTGTTACAAATTCAGAAGTTGTAGTAACATGCTCTTTCCATGTTTAACCCTCTGGGGTCTAAGGTGTTTTTGGGGTCCTTGAGACGTTTTGACATGCCCTGATATTTGTATTTTTTTCAGTTGCTTATAAACATGGCAAAGGTGTAATTACACTCTATTTAGCACGAACATGGCTATCATAATATGTGAGCAACATGTATGTACATGTTTGCATTTTTGAGAGAATATTATTTATGCGTGGTTATTCAAAAAACTCAAACTTAAATTTTCTGATATAAGACCACAAACGACCAACTTCACATATTCCCACAATACTTTTGACTAATGGATGTTGTCGGCTAGAGTTTTTACTTCAAAATGATCTGAAAATCATTCGGGCTAATCGTTCACATTAAACAATAGAATGATTTAAATTTTGTAAGACACTTTTTGTTTGGAAAGGCAATATGCAGGTGGGCGTGAATGATCCAACAAGGTCATGAATAATGTCCTAATTCACACCTGAGAAGACAAAGACCTGCTAATGCTGCATACTAATGAGCCTTTCACTGAGTGTGTCACTGGGCCACAAGAAAGAATGCAAAGACAACACACACACATATATACATACACACACACACACACACATATATATATATATATATATATATATACATACACACACACACACACACACACACACACATATATATATATACCTCTGGGGTCTGAGGTGTTTTCTGGGTCCTGGAGGTGTTCTGACATGCTCTGACATTTGCGCTTATTTCTGTTACTTGTGACATTTCCATGGCTAAAGTCTTATTACACTGTATTCAGCACAAACTCTGCTACAATAGTATATCAGCAGCATGTATGTAATGTATTCTTTTGCGTGAGTGACCAATCACCTCCAGTGATTTGGGAGCGGGAAAAGTTCCTTTGTCTTGTCTGGAAGATTCCTCTATAGAATTTATGACAGTCCAAAGTAGTCGATTGTCGAGTTCACGCGCGTGATCATAGGTAAGCGCGTGAACTCGACAATCGACTACTTTGGACTTCGACCGAAAACAGGATGTAAATACAGGTATTTGCGCTGGCTGAAATAACTCATTTTTATTCATATCTTTCAAATCTACTGCAGTCAGATTCACTCGTGTTCATTCTGAAGGAATCATCTAACATGGCTGGGCACTTGTAATGACATATCAATGTTAAGAGGCTAAAAGCAGGCTTAAAACGTGCCCCATTGAAGTCAACAGGGTGCAAATTTAAAAAAGAGGATAACACAGTGTAGGCAACACCGATATTTGTCGTTGTTCTCTGTATTGACAGCACTCCAAATTTACAAAAAAATGAGCTCAATGTTAAAATTGACCGGAGTTCTCCTTTAATTCCTTGTTGGTTTTCTGAGGTTCTGTGTTTGCAATTTGCTATCTTACGATCATTCTGTGATCTCTCTCTCTCTAGTTCTCTCTCTTTATTTCTCATCTCTCTCTCTCTCGTTCCCATCTCTTCCTCTTTCGTCTATTCACTGCTATCTTGTATATATACATATATTCCGTGTGTAACTGTAGTCATACTGTATGTTTGTTTTTGTAGTTCATGTATTAAATGCTTTATATTCATTCATTGAAACTGCCTAATGCTCATATCTCAAAGTCCCTTAAATGTTCGATCTAAGCTACAAGCTTATTTTGTAAATACTTAAATTAGTATTTTTATAGAACATGAAGTTATTTTTCGTGGCCAGAAGAATAACTTTTCCGTGAGATTCTATAAGCTTTAATGAGAGTCAATAACAAGCAACAATCTGTTCGCTGGACGAATATAAGACGCACGTGTTCCCTTTTTCGGGAAGAATTTATTTTCATAGACTTTGATTTATCTTCAAAGACGATTTTTTTTTTATAGAAAAAAAAAAAAAAGCGGTCACTGTAGACACCCCCAGGCTCCACAAACAGCAACAAAAACAAACTGGACTAACCCGCACCACAACATAACAAACAGTGTTCCAGCCAATAACCGACAAGAAGGATTTGGGGGTGGGGTTTGGGTTGTTAGTGCGCGGATGAGGAGGAGGGAGGGTCTAGCTAGCCTCCGCTTTGTTTGGCAATAGTTCGAACGTCAACAAGAAGTGACGTCACCCAGGATCGCTTAGGGTGTACTCACACTAGGCACGGTTGCCATGAACCGGGCCCGAGTACGATTGTCCCCCCTCCCCACTCCCCCTCTGGCCTGCACTCACATAGGGTTTCAGCATTCGTGCCGGAGCACGCTTACGTCATTATGGTGCATAATGAAGAGAAGTGTCACAGCATGAAATGTAAACAGAAAAAACCAGCAATGCATTCGGCAGTTTAGGATATCGCACAAGATTTGTCAACACAGAAAACATTTAATCACTGGAGTTTTTTTTTCTCGACACCATCCTATTAATTGATTTTGATTAATATGCGCGAGGGAGAGAGAGACCAGACAGCGCTCGGGTGAGTGCGCGCGCGCGCGGCCGGGCCTCTCTCTCTCTCTCTCTCTCTCTCTCTCTCTCTGCGATGCCCTGTCAAGCGCGCCCTGTTAAACCGTGACGTCCTGTTCCGTGCTCCAGCACGGTTAGCGCTCACACTGCATGCGAACCGCGCCCGAGTCCAACTGAACCGTGCTCTGGCCCACCTCTTCCAAGCGGGCCAGGGCCGGCTAATCGAGCCGCGCCCGGGCACGGTTCGGAGCACTCACACTATTCAAACGAACCGCGCTTTGGTGGTCAAACGCACTCGGGCACGGTTCAAACTGGCTAGTGTGAGTACACCCTTAGAGAACCTTTAATTATTCCCCGAAATTGATTGTCGTTACAATGGGAATAGACAATCATTAGCCGATGGGGCAAAGGATTAGAGCTTGGCTCTCCCCAAGCATTGTTGGTTGTTAAAGTGGAGTTTATAGGATCCCCGGGGTATGGATTGATGTTAATAATGCCCTTCCTCAAGAAGTCACAGTAATAAACCTGAAGGTACTTTCCATTCCTTGAGTACGGTATTTGGTTCGAGCTCACTATGATTGTGCATATCTTCACAGATTAGTGAGGTAGGCACTTGTTCAGCATGCCGAATTGGGTATTAAAATTACCATAGTGTCAACATTATGATGCACCATTGAGTTCCCTCGAATGGGAACATCTAGGTCAGGGGTCGGCAAGTAAGTTTGGCCTTGGGCCAAAAAAAAAACTGCCACTAGATGGTGGGCCAGAACATAGTCAGAGGATAATTTAAGAAATGAATTGATGAAAAATGCAACTATAATTGCCTGTAACAGACTTGTACAGTGCATTTTGTAACTGATAGTGAGCTGTTACTCAGTGGTAAATCCTGTAGTAAGACAGTCATTAACAAAAAGTGTGTTTTAGCAACTTAGCCTTGCTAAAACACACATATATGGGAGATGCAGAATGGATAAAAATAAATAAATAAATAAAAGAGGACTTTAATAAGCCCATTAATGGCATGTTTGAGTCATGCTCTTAACAAACTATGTTGTATTTCCTCTTTCCTTATTGTGAATAATAAATGTGTATCATTTTAATTAGCTTGTTACACAATGGAGACTAACTTAATGTAATAATTATTTGACGTAGCTACTTTTACACTCAGAATTATTCTTTGGCATCCTCACATACTAAACTGCATTTTTTTTTTTTGCCTGCTGGAGGTACGCAATTACGTTGTGTGCTGAGTGATGTTAACATTTAAGATAGCTGGTGAAAATGGGACTATCAAAGAGTCTAAAGGAGATACAAATAAGAATGGAAAGACAACTATGCGTTCATCCGAGTTTTTAAATGCAAAGCCGGTGTCTTAACGCAAAGAATATAATATTAGACATTTCATGACGGCTATTTTAGAGGTGTGTATAGCGATCCAAATACTCTTTTGAATATATTTCCGAACTTTTCAAATTAAATGCTCAATTAAACTCAAAATAAAACATTGCTGCAAAAACTTTCTCGTACTTCTATTTTTGAAGGCAAAATCACTAAAGACGGAGTGCCAGCGAAGGGATAGAAGGAGGCGGGAAAAGGAGAGGGTCAAGTTCACAAAAAAACCCTTCAAGTACCTGTCAGGGCTCCTTGGAGTAAAAAGATCAGGAGTGCTAAAGGCCCCGAAGGAGGAGGTAGAAGAGCACCTCCGTAAAGTGCACAGTGATCCAAGGCGAGAGGAAGAACTCGACCTGGAAGGAAAGCTGTGCAGCCCAGAGGAGCCGACCATCTCCTTTGATGACGGGGAGCCCAGATGGCAGGAAGTCAACGACTTCATCCGAAAGGCAAGGGGAAGATCTGCACCGGGTCCAAATGGAATTCCGTACAGAGTTTACAAGAACTGTGAGAGGCTGAGGAGACGTATTTGGAGGCTACTTAAGGTAGTGTGGAGGAAGAACCATCTGCCAGACAGTTTTCTTATTGCCGAGGGCTGCTTCATCCCCAAGCAGGAGGACTCTTCCAGCTTGAAAGACTTCCGCACAATCTCGCTGTTGAATGTAGAGGGGAAGGTGTTCTTCGGAATATTGGCGAAGAGGCTGACCCAGTTCTTGATTAACAACAAGTATATTGACCGGATGTACCATCTCTGTGATTCTGTTTGCAGCAGCGATGAACCTCCTTGTCAAGTCAGCGGAGAAGCCCAGACGGGGAGCTGTGCTGTCAAGTGGAGTCCAACAGGTCCCAGTCAGGGCCTTTATGGATGACTTGACAATAACAGCGAGGTCAGTCCCGGAGGGCAGATGGATCTTGGAAGATTTGGTAGAGCTCACTACAGCAGCTAGGATGGAGTTCAAACCCTCAAAATCGAGAAGCTTGGTACTGAAGCGGGGCCGTGTGCAGGACCGCTTCCGTTTTAAGATCGGTGAAGATACCATCCCAACAGTCACAGAGAAGCCAGTAAAGAGCTTAGGGAGGTGGTACAGCCGACCTTACTGACAAAGCAAGTGTGAAGGAGATGTTCAACCAAGCAGAAGAATGGCTGAAAGCCCTGGAGAGGAGTGGCAAGGTTTGGGGCTACCAACACGGCATCCTTCCAAGGCTCCTGTGGCCATTGCTTGTGTATGAGGTCCCCTTGACAACAGTGGAGGCTTTGGAAAGGAGAAAAACAGGCTTTGTCTGTCCCCAAAAGCTTTTGCTCTATAGGGCTCTACAGCTCAGGGAGCAAATTGCAATTGCCAATTACATCAGTCGTGGAGGAATTTAAGACAGCCAAAGTTCGGTTGGCCATGATGTTGCGCGACAGTAATGATCAGGCTGTGCGACAGGCCAACATTGTAGTGAAGACGGGACGGAAGTGGAAGGCCAGTGGAGCTCTGAGGGAAGCGGAGGAACGCTTACAGCATGCAGACATCATGGGCATGGTGACCCAGGGGAGGCTGGGCCTGGGAGCCATCACCCGAGCAAGCTGGAAGGAGGCAAGGGCAAAGGACCGGAAAGGGATGGTGAAGAAGGAGATTCGGGCTGTGGAGGAAGAGAGTAGACAAGCCAGGGCAGTAGCCATGAAACAGCAAGGCAGCTGGACCCGGTGGGAAAGTGTCAGAGGAAGATCCCTCAGTTGGAAGGACATCTGGAATATGGAGGGGCACCGAATAAAGTTGCTCCTTAGCTCCGTGTATGATGTCCTGCCAACACCAACAAACCTCCATAGATGGATACTGACAGAGGATCCTTTCTGTGCACTGTGCAAGAGGCCGACAAACCTGGAGCACATTCTGTCATTCTGTCGGGCAGGTCTGACTGAAGGGAGGTTCAGGTGGCGCCATGATCAGGTGCTGGCACAACTGGCCGATGGGCTAGAGAAGGAGAGGAAGCGGAAAAGAACCAAGGCCCAAGATAAAGGACCCCGCTTCATTAGCTTCCTCGGGCCTGGGGAGAAGGCAGGCAAGGAGGACAGATGTTTAGGGATCCTTGGTACGGCAGAGGACTGGGAGATGAGAGTTGACCTCGGAAGGCAACTCAAGTTTCCAGAGGAGATTGCCGTAACCAGCCTCCGACCAGATATCGTGCTCTGGTGTCAGGCAACAAGACAGATGGCCCTAATAGAGCTGACAGTACCCTGGGAGGAAAGGATCGAGGAGGCACATGAACGCAAGCTAGGGAAGTATCAGTCCCTCATCTCTGAGAGCCAGCAGAGGGGTTGGAGAGCCTGGAATCTACCGGTGGAGGTGGGTTGCAGGGGGTTCCCGGGAAAGTCACTTTGGAGAGCATTGGGGACGCTTGGGGTTAGAGGGGCAACCTGCAAGAACCTGGTGAACAATACAGCAAAGCAGGCAGAGACAGCATCCAGATGGCTGTGGTTGAAGAGGAGCGAGCGGTGGCTAAACCAGGCTGGCAGAGAGGGTGGGGGTCAGAGCTGAGTGGTAAAGTCCTGAATGACCGAGGGAGCAGTTCCAGGACGCTGGTTCTGCTGTCAAGCCCCATTGAGGTGTCGTGGGCTAGTTGACGAAACACCGGTGAAGTGGGGTGCCCACTTGAAAACCCAGTGAAGTCAACAAGTCTGAACCATGCGGCTCTGCCCTCAGTTGAAGACGTCTGAGGGGAGCGACTTCTATGCTAGCCACCCACATAAGGAGCAGGACGTAACCCCCGCCAAGTGTGGTGGCTGAGATATACCCTATCGTTTAAAGACATGATAAACTTTTGCTGTCATGACAAATCTATTTCAGAACCAGAATCTGGCTGCGGTCGCAGGCCAACCACCTGTTGCCGACCACTGATCTAGATTATAAATATAACCCTTGTTCCCTGAGAGGGAATGAGATGCTCATGCCTACATGTCTCCTTCAGACAATAAGCTGATGACGTCTATTGCAGCAACCCTTTTATACTTAAGGACTGCCAATCAATTGGTGTGTTTTGGGGTCCAAAACAACATTGGACCACCAATCAATAAATAAAAAAACTGAGGCATTTAAAAAAAAAAAATATGGCATCTTATTTTGTGTTATACAGAAGAAAGAAATGCATACTGGTTTGGAACAGCAATAATGACAGAGTTTTAAATTGTGGGTGAACTGTCACTTTAAACTGTCATTCATTCATGCAGCTGCTACAGTCTAGCACAAACAATGCAAGATAAGGCAAATATTAATGCTTAGGATTGGGTTTACTCTTGTTCTGGATTATGCATTTTGCAACGTATATTTTGAAGACGTGGATATTCTTCAAAGTTCCTGATACTTTAAATGTTATTCCTTCTACCTTCAAGTGGCTGATGTCAGTCATCACTGAAGTTATATCCCATCACAAGCAGATATCAATACTGCACTCTCAATTGATCCTTCTCCATTCCCCATAGTTAGTCTTGCTATTTTGGTCAAACTTTCCTAACGGCACTCATTCTGCTGCCAGAAGAAAAGCAAGTTAATTACAGATTAAGTGAATTACTTCAGGAAGTAAATAACATTGACATTTTGAATTAATAGTGAATTTATATCTAGTGATTGGCAATAAAAGGTCTCCAGTATGCCACGGGAAGATTACAGACAATATGTGAAACTGGGTAAATAAATATGTGAATTAAAGGTACAATATGTAAGAATTGTGTAATAAAATATCCAAAAATCACTTGCACAGTGTCATTATTTCAGAGAAATTCCCATTTTAAATAATTGGCCGTCCCGGAATCCCTGTTCACTTGTCGCCTGTCAATGATGTAATATCCGTGTTATCCCTAGTTTCCGCTCATAGTACTGCCAAACTAACCATGGCGACAGACGTGGACAACTGCGTATTGCGTATAACGTCTAGCTGCACCAAGCTTCACGCTGTTGTTGTTTCGTTCAAACATGATGGACCATGGCAAGCAGACTTTGGGAAAAAAGGAGAACCAAAACGAGGATCAATATCAGCGTGCCGTTTTCGAGATCCCGAGAACTCCACGTCCTTACATGCAAATGTACATAAAACTAATCTATGTTATATAGTTCAACCAGATGAAATGTTAGAATATGATCAGTATGTTATTCTAATGTTGAACAAATTAACACATAGAATTACATTATAACTTTCAACACACTCAAATGCAGTTTAGTGTGATAGTGTCACAGGTCGGGGCGGGCCAAGCCAGACTGCACCCGCCCCTGAAACCCGGGAACCACCTCGAGGAACGTGTCAAGGACCAGACAGACAAGGAAATAAAAGAGTAACAGTTTTCTTTATTAAGTTAAAAACAGTAAATTGGAAAAGTCCTAATTAAAATCTTCTTTCTTGCCGCCAGAGGAAGTTCGGTGGTCTTCTGGACCTGGGAGGGGGGGACCAATCGTGGCGGGCCTGTGGCTCGTTGAAGGGGGATCAGGGGGGAATACTCACACCGTCTAGGTAGGTCACTGGGTAAGTACTCTTTACAGGACTCAAGAGGGGGTCGTGGTTATACGGACCCCATTCGGGCCGGAACCAGTTAGGTATTCAGGGGACGGTTGCCTCAGACTAGGACGGGACGCAGGTGAACAGGTGAACGAGCGGACCGGGCCAGGAGAGGAAACAGGCAAGTATACCCCGGTAGGTGTCTTCTACGCCGGACAAGAGTGCGGCCTGTGGCACTTTCGACAAGGCGCGTCGCTTCGGCTGCTCGTTATGACAGTGCGGCCCGTCTGCCAGTAGGTGGAGTTGCTCAGGCGAGTATACCCTTCCAGAGTAGAACGGGGGTTGTTAGCCAGGGCGTGAGGAGACCTTTAGACAGCAGGGGGACACTTCGATTGAGACACGTGCTTCGGCTATTCCCTGGAACGACACAGTTAGCTGACACCAACAGGTGAGGATACTCAGGTGGGGTTACCCTTTCCTCAAGGGGGAGGCAGAACTTGAGTGAGGCCCGTAGGAACCTCCAGGCGGGAGTAACCCTTTTGGACGGGAGCCCCCCTTCGGCTGTGCACTGCGACGATACAGCAGACTTCAACTGTTAACAATACATGAGGCGTTCAGATATGATACCTTTCTCTCCGGACAGGAGCAGAGGCTTTCAATAGTGGAGACCACCAGGCGTGGAGGACACTTTGAGCGAAACGCTCCTCTTTGGCTGTGCATTGGAACAATACATCAAGGTTTAACTGTTCAACAGTATATGAATCATTCAGCTGAAATACCTTCTTTCTTTCTGAACAGGGCAGAGGCTTTCAAATAGGGGCGTGTGGAGACCACCAGGCGGGGAGGACACTTCGAGCGAAACGCTCCACTTTGGCTGTACACTGGAACGATACAGCAAGGTTTAACTGTTCAACAGTATATGAAACATTCAGCTGAAATACCTTCTCTCTTTCTGAACAGGGCAGAGGCGTTCAATAGGGCCATGTGGAGACCACCAGGCGGGGAGGACACTTCGAGCGAAACGCTCCACTTGGGCTGGGCACTGGAACAATACAGCAAGGTTTAACTGTTCAACAGTATATGAAACATTCAGCTGAACTACCTTCTTTCTTTCTGAACAGGGCAGAGGCTTTCAACAGGGGCGTGTGGAGACCACCAGGCGGGGAGGACACTTTGAGCGAACCGCTCCACTTTGGCTGTGCACTGTAACAAAGCACCAGGGTTTATCTGTTCAATAGTACATGAAACATTCCACATTGACGGAGCCGGGTTGTCTCGAAGTAGTAAGTTGGGCGCTTGTTGTATCAGAAGCCCTTCCTCGGAGACAGCGGGTGAACGACTGCAGGGGGAGAGTGCACAGCAGACTACTATTACTTCTCCACACAACAACTTCACTCCATAACACCGACCGTGTGAATCGTCACTTCAGGCACTGCATCTCCACTCGCACACCGTGCATTCGGGCCAGCACTCACCCACCGGTCTTTCTCCCACCCGATCAAATCTCGCCTTTTGCAAGGGCTCAACTTCTCTCCGGAGAAAGCAGAAGACGGGTGCAGCTATTGTCACATTCGGCAAAGGGGAGGACAGAAGTTGGAGACAGATCAACAATTCACTCGGTGTACTAGTTCAATCGTGCCACACACTTTCCAAACTCTCAACACCACTTCAGTGTTAGTGCATATAAACAACGGATCCTATACTCATCACTTTGCGCCCTTCCCACTGCTGACGATATTCCTTGGGTTTTCACTGACAAATCCTTCACTCTCTTCTTCCTACTTCTCAGCTTCGATCTTCGCCCGCTCCACAGCCCAGCCTCAATAAAAAGAACAACCTGTCAACAAACACAGTATCTCACGGGAGGAGAACCACCCTCACAGTCTGTTTCCTCTCTGTTTTAAAGCCCCATCAAGATACGTGTCCCTCTCACAGCGCTCCCTGTAATTACTCCACACCTGCTGTCAATCGGGCAATTGGCCTTGCTGCCATGGCAACAGATTCGCAGTGCATAGAGACGGATGTTCACTGGAAATCTCTAGATAACACTGCATTCACAAGGAACTTAGGCCACATTTACACATAGCCGGGTATTTAGAGAAACGAATATTTCCCCCCCTCCGTTTTCAATAATAACATTGTGCACACAACCCGCACAATACGCCGTCGAGTGCCGTCATAGCTATGCCAAACCTATGGGCGGCAGTGTAGGGAGAAGGATAAAGGCATGCAAACCAATCAGAATCCTCAGAATCAACAAGAGAGAACCTAAAACCCCGTTTCTCCCAGTTGACACGGCAACACATAACCGGCGTTTTCAGAAATCTCCACTTTGGCCGGAGTTTTTAGAAATAATCGTTTCCTGTGATAAAAACGGCGTTTTCGTGTAAATGACAGGCCAAAACGCAGGGAAATATCTGCGTTTTCCCATCGTGTAAAAGGGGCCTTAGTCCCGTTCTGATTTTTGTCACACCGTGACAATAGTGTAGACCAAGTGAAACATCACTGCGTTACCTCACAAGTTTAATTCGTCTAATAAACTAACCTGTGTGAGTAGTAATTCAGCACTTGCAGGTAGTTCGATAGAATGAAATGTCCTTATCCCTTTATATCCACTGGATTCGCATGTGGTGCTGATATGTCTCTTATTAGCAATCGCGCCCTTCTTCATACCACAGTCATGATAAAAACATTAATGCATTCACTCATATTAGATCCATCGGTTTGACGACAAGTTCCATAATTCCGCTGGAAATGTTGTGTCATCAACGCACGCCTTTGTTATTGTAAGAGGCTAGCGACCCCTAGCAACGAAAAAAAAAATACATATTCTGTCTTTAAATGTAAAAATTCAGAATCAATGTCACAAAATAGAAAAAAAAGTATTTTTAGAGATTATTATAACACTGTAATGCAACCACATTCAGTCAAATTTCACAACATATCACTTAGATAATTCCCATGTTAAGAAATTAAAGTAAATGATGCAAAACATGTTAAAATTAAATGTGATTAGACTCTCAAGCACGCATTATAGCATGAGTCATATAGACTATAAAGTTGTGCGTCTATGAGCAGAGGTATACAAAGCTTCAATGTGCAACGACATGTCTGATGGACCAAGCAGGATTGTCAGACAAAATTGCTATAAGTTTGAAGAAATGAAAAAACAAACAAACAAACAAAAAACATACAGGCATTTGTGTGAAATGTACTTACATATGCACATAATGCACTTTTAAGGCTGTCAGTGAGCTCTGGTCACTGTCTCTCCTTTGCCTTTGATTATCTTTAGGAGTCTTTCGACTGCCGACAGGATTCCACCTATTTGGGCGCAGAAGCTGGAAGCAGCAGGAAGCTGCAAGGAGTCAAGGCGTACAAATCTTCCAAAGACCACTAACCAAGGGTTGAAAAATACATTTATCTTATTTTTTATTTTTTTTCAGGACATCATTTAAAGACTCAGACCCCTCATATTTATTGATAATTACTGATACACATTTTCCATTAAGGTCTAGAGTCAGTCTTTAAATACTGGTTCTCAAACCGCTTTATCTGCCATCTTGATACTGTTGAAATGATCAAATGTGTAGTGACCCTCTGTGCAGGGCACACATCATGACTGAGCATAACCATAAGGTCAAAACAGGGCGTGGCAACCAAACAGGCATAGTTTATCTTGTCATGAAGAATATTTTAAAGCCATCTTTTTCTTCTTTTTGGAGCATGACAATTTCAGTTATTTTCCTTGTAAGTAATCCTTGAGTATTGTATTTTATATGCTAAAGTTTGATAGTTGTGCATTTTGCACATATCTGATATAATTGAACACTGGTTGTGACATTTGCCTTGATTTGGTATGTAGCTCAAAAGTAGTAGGCCTATGTTTTTGAAAATGTGTTTTTGTAGAAAATGTGCGCTGAGGTAGGCTACAGTTCAGATGATCGTCAGTGTGGTTTGCAATTGTTTTGAACACAAAAATTAACTGTTATTTATTGATGACGAAATATTCACATCTTTGCATAATCTTGGTTACACTTGTATGCATTTCTCATTGCATTCTCTCAGAATACACTACCTTGGGAGAGCAGCTGGTATTCTTCACATCTCTTGCAATACCCCTGTGGCAGAAAAACAAGCGCTGTTCTGTGTATAAAGTTTTCGTGGTAAATCCAAAGTGACAAAAACATGAATAAAACAATAATGCTGACATCTCGTCCTGAGTCATCATCACCTAGTCACAGCCAGCTGCTGGCAGTACTCACGTTAATGATGCAAATGTACTGAAAATGTACTCAACATTATAATGCAAAAATAGATCCAAAGGGGCAACAATAATGAAAATACTACATAATATCCATAATATGAGTTAAACTTAATGCACCATAAGCCAGTTCAATTAGGCTATGTAAAATTAGATTATTATTTACCGGACTCAGACTACAGTATTTAAAAGCCTATTAAGACATATTTACCCCTCCTGACAAATATATATATATATATAAATAATAATAATAATTCGTCCACCATCCACCAGGGCATCGGGCTGTTTCGATGCTCGCCCAGATTATCTCACCGTAGTGAGTGGCGTTTACAGCAAGACACGTTTTATCCGGGGCACCCAATTGTATCAAACAAATTTGATATTCAGGATTTTAAATCGGGGTGATTACGTCAGTTATTTTACAATAGCCAATGAGAGAAGTGAAGGAGAGCACTTTTGAAATTGCGACCGCGAACCTGCTTTGATGGTCCGTTGAACCAAGAGAAGGCGGAAACTGTTGCAACAACAGGACTGCTTGTAACGTGTATAACGAAAAAATTACAGCCGTACGGACAAAGAGAAGAGTTGGGATAAGTCGCCCTGGTTTTGAACATACTGGGTGAGTGTAGAAACTACTGCTAGCAAATGTAAACATTACCTGTTGAGACATTAATGACGATCTGCTACGATCCGAGTCCCCGCGTGAGATCACGTGAGGTGCTTCTTGCATGATATTGTTGTGAGTGATGTGCAACAATTTTCAACTCTTGTATGTGTGCATGTTTGAAATTTGAGAGGGGGGAAACAATCTGTGAAGATTCTCATTATGTCTCCTTACGGTTAATATTTAAAATCTCCTGTAGTCTGAGCATGGCTTTGTAAGTTCAGGGGGATACAATAATCACTGGGTACAGTTCGGACACTTTTTGCTTTTTCCGTAACCACACCAAAACTAGGTAGGCTACTGAAAAGAGGTGATTTTTTTCATATGACATTTCCTTTAGGCCTACTTTTCTACTAAAATATTAATAATTATTAACATCCATAAGTAGGCCTAGGTCATATTTGCCACAGTTAGCTCATAAACACAATACGCTTTTTTGTTCCAACTGTACCAAAATTGAATATTGCTCTAATACGCATGTGCGAAGAAAATATCACAGCAGATTTGTTGGGCACGCACGTGTTTCAACCCCTGTGCCAACTGTACCCAGTACAAGTTCAACATTTTAATAATGACAAAAATGCTAAGATAACTAACCTAAATAGTAGCTACCAAAGATGGTAGGCTACAAACCTAAATCTATTATATACTTTTTACATTGAAATATGTTCTTAAACCTTCAACTTTAAAGTTGATATCAATCAACGTCCACATGACAAACTAAATTTCGGCTGCATCCGAAATTGCATTGGCTACTCTCTTGAGGTGCTTATTTTGAATAAGTAATTAATTCACGACAGATGAGTGAGTGTTTGTGTAGTATGAATGTAATCTGGACGTACATTCGCCATGCTGTCATTATCAAATGACCTACCAGTGTCAGTAACTTCAAATGTTCTAGTTTGTATAGCAATCATGGTGCACAAAATATAAAAAAAGCTACTGCTAAAATCACTGCATAAACTGCGGGGTAAAAACTAAGCTCCAACTAATTTTAAAATATTGTACAACCTTTTAAATCAATTTGAATCTTTGGAAGCATAAATTTATTCATAACATATAATAGAGAGGAACAGTGGTGTCAAGTATTTGAGTAAATGCAATTAATGTACTTGTGTACTACTATATTTGTATGAGTAATGCAATTAAACATTATATTTTGCATGGCACCTATTTTTTTTCTGCAGCGCTTTATATCTGTTACAAAAGAAGCAATATCAGCATACACTGAAGTTACTTGTCTATTTTGCCCTTGCTCACAGAAACTTGTCAACAAGGCTACTTTAAAGGAGAACTCCGGTCAATTTTAACATTGAGCTCAATTTTTGGTAAATTTGGAGTGCTGTCAATACAGAGAACAACGACAAAAATCGGTGTTGCCTACACCGTGTTATCCTATTTTTAAAATTTGCACCTTCTATTTTTTTTTGCCTTTAGGTGCACACCAGTATTGTTTTTTTCTAAGGCATGTTTATAAGCGAATTAAATGTTTAATTGAACTAAGGCCTAATCCTGGCTAAATCTAAGCCCTGTCTGTGAAACCAGACCTATGACTTTTAATGAAGTAGTACTGAAATTGGTGACTTGAGGTATCTGTACTTGTACTCAAGTATGGTTCAGGTACTTTTTACACCTATGGAGAGGAATACAATAAACTGTCATCTCACCTATTTGGCATAATTGTAATATAAAGGAGATTGAGGACATGGATGGAATGTGTTCCTTTGAAGCAGACTAGCTCACAGCATGTAATCTAGATGATCAGACAAAATAACAACACTGGTAAAAAGGAAAATCTGATTTTTTGAGACACAACATGAATAAATAAACAAACGGAAAACCTGGAGGGAAAACTTGAAGCTATTAAAGTGGGATATCTCGTATTCAATGGAGAGCTGCAGGCTGTTGCCATCAATCAATTCAACTGGCTTTAGCAGGTGCGGAAATTGAGAAACTGTGTATAGCTGCATATTAAACACCGACATTCAGCCATTTAATTTAGGAAGATATAGATAACAGGCCACCATTCATATACATCTAATTCATTTCCGTTCAGATATTCTAAATCATTCATTTCGAACATTTTGCTTTGTCAAATGCAAAAAAGAAAAAAGTGTCTTAGTTTTGGCTAATTTATCAACATCCTACTTTAATGACAGCTATAATTCAGCTCATTAGAAACTTATTGTTAAACGTATGGTCATTTATAACAATTATAAGTGATGACTATGAAAAAGCAGCCCCATGTTGGCCAGTTGAGCACCCTTAATAAGCAACATGAGATATTCTCTAGTTTAGATCTTCAACAGATGCTTACACTTGTCTCTACTCGACAATAACACATCCAATTTAGGGCCTGTATTGAATCACTGCCACAAACCAAAGAGTGTTGTCCGGAACGCTAAGAATTGAGAGACATCTGGAAATATGTTTCAGTAAAGTGGTTCACAGTTAAACATTTCCTTTAAAAATATTTTAAGAAGAAGAGCTTCAAATTGTAGGTCCCATTTTGTGCTCCGTTCATTAAAAGTGCCATTTATTTTTTCAAAATAAGTATTGATTCCTTTTTTTATGTGTGTCGGGCGGGCATGTGGTGGACCTTAATTAAAGAATGTTGAAATAGAGGATGGCAGAAGGACAGGAGGTTTGGACGGTGTTCAAGAGCAGTACAGAAGGGTATAATCTCCTGTGTTGACATGGTTAATTAGCCCAGGTTAGAGGGAAGAGAGGTTGATCATATATCACACTCTTATTCACAGCTCCATTTACTATTCCACTTTAGGGAATTCTTTTCTCTTTACCCCTCACTGTAAGAGGGTTTGAGGAGATGAGCATTGTGTGCCTGGGTGGAGAGGACACATACGAAAGTCAAATATTCATTTGTTTAATTTTATAATGAGCACGAACAGAGGAAAAACAGGCCTAACATTCCAGTGGGCCTAATTAAAATTGGTGAAAGCTTGAGAAAAGGAGTTGCACTGAGGTGATTTTAGACGCAGCTCAAATGAGAAGACCTAATTAAGGAGACTGATGGCCTTTACTTAGAAGCCGCCTGAGATGTGTCCAGCACTTTGTGTTTGTCCCCACAGCAGATCACTTTGATTAACCACTTTCTGTATCAAGTCTGGCAGGACAATTAATAAATAAGGTCCAGTTAGAGAGAAAAAAAAGAAATACAAAACAATTATATTAATTATGATGATTGTGATGATAATACATATAGCTAGAAGCTGCAATCAGGAGGCAAAGCATAATATAACATTAAGCTCAGACTTCATTGTACTGAGTATAAGGCAAAGTCAATAAATAGAAAAAAACGTCTTGATCATTCAATCCAAAATTCAGACGTCTCATTATAAACCAAGATCCGTATCCCTCAAGCCACACAGGGACGTGGCTTTTGGTTTGCTTTTAAAGATGAATGCAATTTAAATGTTAAACCAATGGTTGGGTTTCTCCATATGACCCAACCATGGGTTGAAACAACCGTGCAGTTAAAGGAGAACTCCGGTGCAAAATGAACCTTTGGTCTAATTACACATTGTTACCTAGTCAACCGTTATCTGAGATTTGTTTTCATGATTATCGAATGTAAATAGTTTTATCTCTAAAAACAGTTTAGCCTATAACGCTAGTATAACGCTAGTATATGGGGCATGGAGTAATGACAAATAAAAATCGCTTGTTAATACCACTAACAAGGCTCAAAATAGCCCCACACTAACACGGTAGCATAATGAGGGTCCCTACATGCAAACCGAAGCATTGAGAACTTTGACAGTGTCCAAACAGTTTAATAAGAAGATATTTTATACATACAGTCAACTTCACGTATACAAGCAGAATCCATCTTGGAAAAACAGTCTCTATCAATCGATCTACGAACCACCGATCCAAATGCGCTGAACTGTGTAGAATCTCATATGGTCCAGCGCATTTGGATCGGTGGTTCGTAGATCGATTGATAGAGACTGTTTTTCCAAGATGGATTCTGCTTGTATACGTGAAGTTGACTGTATGTATAAAATATCTTCTTATTAAACTGTTTGGACACTGTCAAAGTTCTCAATGCTTCGGTTTGCATGTAGGGACCCTCATTATGCTACCGTGTTAGTGTGGGGCTATTTTGAGCCTTGTTAGTGGTATTAACAAGCGATTTTTATTTGTCATTACTCCATGCCCCATATACTAGCGTTATACTAGCGTTATAGGCTAAACTGTTTTTAGAGATAAAACTATTTACATTCGATAATCATGAAAACAAATCTCAGATAACGGTTGACTAGGTAACAATGTGTAATTAGACCAAAGGTTCATTTTGCACCGGAGTTCTCCTTTAACAACTTTCGTTACAAAAGGCCAAATGTGGCAAAAAGAGCATCAATACTGTTTGGTCTCCTCTGGTCATGTTTGTTGATGCATTACATGAGAACCGTTCTACCGAAAAGCTTTTAATAGTGTTTGACCAGCATGGACAATTTATTGACATATTTAACATTATCTTTGTTTGGGGTTGCCTATCCCTGATTTTTAGGTACATTAAGTGTTAGCAGTGTGAGTTGCTGTTGTGACGTCACGATTGTGTTGCATTGTGGTCTATGGATCTGCCTGAAGTGCACATATGAGTATTCTCTCTCCCTTTGTCAAAATCAAGGGTTCTAGTGTCTTTTAGGGAAGGCGAAAACAAAAAAAATTATTGACCGACCACCGAGCCTCATTAGCCGGTTGAAACCGGTTAACCGATTAGTTTAAAATATGCTACGCTATTTGAAATAACAGCCATTGAGCCGCGCCTGCAATTTCGCAACTCTGTCGCATCTTCTCTGCCGCTCTGCCTCCTGCTCACACACACACACACACACCCCGGCGCCGCCCTCCCGCTCACACACACACACACACACACCCCGGCGCCGCCCTCCCGCTAACACACACAGACACACACACACACCCCGGCGCAGCCCTTCCACTCACGTCACTTTTTTAAAATCCCCAACAGCGCGAAACATGAGTCCCGCAAACGCTTGTATGTAATCGGCGGACAAATGGCTCCTTAGTTTCAAAATAAAGGCGTTTGTCTAGCGTTAGAAGCTCATTTGAAACATTGCCGCGGCTCATTTAAGAAAATGACAGCTCCGAACCAAAGAGACGCCGCTTTAGTTTGAAGTAGTGCTACCAATAATAAAGAAAGATGATGATCATCATCACCTTATCTGTTACCACTGAAATGTAGATGTAATGTATTTCCATATTTAAGCGCTGAATCATACAAGTTGCAACTTACATCTGTGTCATTCTGTTTGGTGAAATGGTCCCACACACTACTTTGCATGCTTACTCCTGTCGTCTGCCCTGGCTCTAACCTCGAGTGTGTTAGCCTGTAGTCTTTACTGTTCGCAAACCTTGTGAGCGCGCAAACCCAAACGCTGTGACCTCGCGCCAAATGTTTTTATTGGTTTAAGTACAAACGGGCGAGTTATGATAAATTGAGTGTGAGGGATTTGTTCACTTCACACAAAAAGATCTTGGAATGAGATGCTAACAGTAGTAGCGTTTACTCCACTGTCTATAATAGACTAATTTAGAGATCACTTTTTTTTTTTTTTTTACCGACTACCAACAACTTTGATCGGTTAACGTTGATACGGTCAACCATCGGTCAAACGGTCATCGGTTAACATCCCTAGTGTCTTTCCAAATAAATTCTCCTTATCCTCTTGACGAAGTTGAACGTACTTCAAAATGGCCACGGAAATTCCACCGAGGGGGACTGCTTAGGGAAGTTTGCAAGTGTTTATCTAAGAGTAGAGTTAAACAAAGCCTATATGTGACCCTATAAATCTAATGACCAGTTTCATGACCACTAGGTGGCGCTGTCCCTATATTGTTGTTGTACCATGAGGCCATGAGGGCAATACAAGGCTTGTTTGAGGTGCGCCTCTCCTCACCTGAAATGTAAGCAAGAGTAGGCGGCTGCAGTGAGGGGAGATGCACTGATAATGTGGTGTTTGATTTTGGTTCATTTACCCTGTTAGTGATTTTCAGGACACACGTAAAGACACGTGACTTCAGAATATGACGTGTAATGTATCCGCAGACCAAAAGAGAGAAATTGTAGATCATAAGCAATCTAAAGACACTATGGATACATTACACGTCACATCCTGACGTCACGTGTCTTTGTGTGTATATATCAGCCATATATATATATATATGTATATATTTTGTTTTTAATCAAACATTTTAAAATAACAATATATCACTTTTTTTTTAGGACAAGCATGATAACTTTGAACCATCAAACCATTTAGCCTAGTTGCAGAGCAAATGTCCTACATTTCTTATCATGAACACAGCAGGAAGTGCAGGGGACTTTTAATTAGTTTTTTTTTTTTTTTTAAGAGAGAAAATAAGGCCTTTTGGAATCCTGTGGCCTGCCTATGTTGATTTATTTTATAATTTTTTTTATGGACTAAATGGAAATGGAAATGAACACGTGATCTGGGATTTACAACCTTTTTTTCATATTCTTTTTTGTATTAATTGTGTAGTGGATTATTTTGGACACCAAATGAAGTATTTCAGGACAAGGGGACAACAGTCTTGGTGAGATCTTTTTTTTTTTGTCTTCTGTTGTTTTGCTTTGAGTGGAATTTTCCTCTTAAAGGAAATTACTTTAATGGTGCGTTCACACCGTGAATAGCGCGCCAGGCGCGAGTGATTTCAATGTTAAGTCAATGCAAAGACGCGTTACGCGCGTAAAAAAAATCCTGCGGCACGAATGAGGCGTAGATTGTGGCGTGGTAGAGACGAATACTCCTCATTCCCGTGTCAAGTTCGCGCAAATTGAGTGCCTGGCGCGTTACGCGCGAATTCGCTTCTGCCGCCCGAGTTGAAAAATCTGAACTTCTGCGTCAATTCGCGCCCCGTTAACCAATCAGGAGCATGCTTGCTTCATGTGGCATAAAGTGACATAGGATTATGATCGCTCCGATGCGGGACAGCAGGTCATCAAACTGGGCGCGGGACAGGCGGAAGTACCGCTGAAAGCGACCGTCATCCAGGCACAGCTCCTGGAGCAAATGGTGGAAAAACTCGCCAAACTGGGTTCGCCTCCGAAGGGTCTGGTGAACCCAAATACGGCGACGATGATCCCTACGCCACCGTTTTGCTCTCCAGAGCAAATACAGAGCGGTGACTCTCTCGATAAATGATCTATCAACATCACACATCTTGTAAAAAGATGGCCGGCAAATGGTTTAGAAACTTTTGGAACTTTCGCCTCTAAAGCACGTCTATTTCGCTTCAAACTTATGTTTTTATTATGCTATTATACTTATGCTCTTGACGCACGAATGGACACAAAGTGGTCAAGCGTATAACTAGACTAGACGCGGCAGGCGTGAATTTGATGCGCTATTCGCGTCCGGTGTGAACGCATAGCAAGTCTTCTTTTTTTTTTACGGGAAGCAAATGGTGGATTTACTGCTCCTTTAAACTTGATTTTTGATTCTTGAACATATGAGAAAACAAGATGCACATGGATTGTCATGACAATGGCAAGCAAAGCTTATAGTGGTTCTGTTGTGGAGTGTTCTGAATGTAGGGTAGATTGTGTAAACTTGCAGTGTGAGACTGAAGAGCCAGTGCCCAATCAAAACATATAGTGCGAGCCATTGCGTGAGCCAGTTTTAAATCAGTAATCGGACATATTAGTTTAATCATCATAGCTACATTATTCAAGAACAACAATAAAGTGAATTGTATGTGGTTGATTCCTATGCTCAAATAATGATTCAACAACATCAGATAAGTCCCGATTTAAGTGAGACCTTATGCATGGCTCTTACAACTGTACCCTGTTTTTAGCAGTTACCATTAATCAGTTTTGAAGGGCCACACATCCAAATAATGGGCCTTAAAAGTGATTAATCATCTATTGAGAGAGAATTTGAGATGTTAGTCCCATAACAATAAATCACCCTCATACTTAAAATATTGAAATAGTGACACCAATAAAACAATACATATCTTCCTCTCTGACCTATAGCATGACAAATGGATAATCATTATCAACTTCCAATTTACTACGAAATAAGGAAATATTCAGCTATGATAAATTCTGAAGGATATCAGAATGTCAGTGAGGCCGGCTATCAGTTCCTTACTAGTATTTACAACACATACACGGGGGAATGACAGAGCAAGTTTTACCGTTTATAACATCAAGTGAACATATTTAAGATATTTCCAGAGCTACTAGACCCATTAAAAAACTCTTTATGTGAACATTAGAAAATATAATATTGGACTATCATTAAGTAGTTATGATTCTTAGCCATCTGTGAGGGCCGGTATTTCTTGTCTGTGTTTCGTTGGTGGGTTATAGATGGTGCAGCTCGCTTTCATTTGGACTAATCACCTAATGTCTTTACTCATTATAAGTGCATTTCACTGTTAAATAACCTATAATTTGCCATATTCAACCCATATGTCTGATCTTGCTTTACAAGGCACTAATACTCTTAAGTGTAGTGCAAATCAAGGCTCACAAATTACTTTCAGGAATCGTTTTAAGGCATTCCAGTGTGGCTTTCTTACTGTGTAAACACCATAAGCATTATTAAGTGAGATGTGAACCTCATAATTAGTTTTATATACTTTAGCAAAACAAGTTTGTTTTGATCTGACATAGTTCAGTTTGCCTTGGGAGAAAGCAAACTGCCTAATTTTTCCTCAGGGGTTTTAGATGAGGTTTCATCTTGTAAAGAGGACATCAATTGCCGAATCCTATAACTGCCAAGCAAGCTATGCCACTCACATCCATCAAGCGGTGGAGGCTTGAGTAGTTTATTAATACACCACATTATGTATATGAGATGTTTGCTTCTCTTTCTCTTTCACACACTCATTCTCACTTCCCTTTTTTCATTATTCTTACAGTTCATCTTGCCCTCGACATTGAAGGGGTTCTATCTTTGTGTTTTTATGACACAATGCTAGAACTGGCGCTAATCTTAATCGATGACACCGTTACTCATCTGCTAAAAGCTACCTAAATTTATCCACTAGCAAAGCATACTCAGACTAATAGCAATTGCTTTCTGACACTCGTCCTTGAGAGGATGCCGGGAATGCAGCAAGAGGGCAGGAAGTATCATCTTAATGCCTTAAAGCTACACTATATATCTCTGTGAAGAGTACACACGTCTCACAGGCATTAGTGCAGCTGTATACATGCTCGAGATTCTTCACATCTGCATCAAACATATACCGTAATGTTTAAAAAGAGCTCTTTGAGTTTTGAAGCAGGGTCTGGTGCACAGATGTACATGTTAATATAAATACACAATTTCTGTGTTTGAGACTTGAGAGTGGAAATGCAGGATTTTTGTGGTACTTCAGACACCGTAAGAATAGTCAGATTTGCATTTCACACAGGCTATTTCAAACATTAAGTGCCAGAAACGGTTAGGCCTGAACTCCAGCTAAAAAGACTAGCTTGAAGTGGTTTATTAAAGGTCAGGCTGGTTTATGCTAGTTGTTAAAGTCTTGATGATATTTATTCCGTATTGTTACATACGTCTTGATAATACTGTTTCTCGAAAAACAATAAATTGTATAGAACTTCATTATATCCATCAGTTGTTGATTGGATTTTGAGACGTGTGTATTCCACTTTAAAAGGACTGTGAGCTTAAAGTCGATTGTGGAGGGACGTGGTTTAAGCGGACTAAACGATTGGACAAGACCGACATATGTTACCAGATAGAAAGACTTGTTTTTCCTCGAATTATGGCATTTTTATAAAATATTAATAAGTAAAAAATAAATAAATTAAATACATGGATGAATCGTTCACAATAAGATATATAACATGCATTTACAAAATAAATAGGGTGAATTTTAATTTAATGCAGATTGTAAAGCCGATCGACAAGCATGGCTTTTTGAATAGCTGGTTAAGCTACTTAAATGGTTAGTTTACCAAAAATTTTAATTTTGTCATTATTTACTTATATTATTACTTAAACCTGTAGAAGTTGTGTTCTTCTGTTGAACCAAACAGTTGACGGTACCCATTCATTGACTGATTTTGTTCCTACTTTGGAAGTCAATGGGTGCCGTCAACTGTTTGGCTACCACCAACATTCTTTAAAATATCATCTTTTGTTTTCAACAGAAGAAAGAAACTCATACAGGTTTGGAACAACTTGAGGGTAAGTATTTTTTTAATTTTTAAGTGCTATCATCAAGTAAAATGCAGCTTAGTGCTATAGGCTGAGAATTCATTTTAATTCCCATGGGGACCTGTGTGGCTGTCCTAATTATTATATAGAAGCCTTTGATCCTCTTTTCTGAATCCTGTGATTGTTAGATGCCTCTTTAGATATATGCAGCACAGACTAGGAAATTTGCTAAATAGGTTTGCCCCCTTTTATATAATTAATTATGAATCAAAGTATTCAGTAGGGTTGTTAAACTGTGTCCATCTTTAATGATATTAGTGGTGGAATGTCTAGCACATATACTAGTTAGCACAGTATAGAAAATTTGAGCAAACTCAGTTCCACCATTTGAGCGTCAGAGGCGAAATTACATACTCTCCTGAGTACGTACATATTTTAAATGAGCAATTACTTCATGACCACTAAAAAACTACGTTCTATATAGTATGAGTGTGTGTAGTTTGAATGTAATCTGGACATACTTCATTCACCATGTTGTCATTATCATGTGACCTACCAGCGTCAGTTATGTCACTTCACTGCCATTCATAATCCTCTCCCATGACCTCATGGAAAGTGTTCATCATATGCTCACTTCAGAATCTTGCCGGAAGAAGTAGGTCTTCCGGATACTTTTTGCCTATAGAGGGTATGCATTGACGACACTTTCCCGCAGGAACTTCACCATATCTAGAAATTGGCATGGGGTACTTTCCATAAGATCATCTCTCAATGCAAATCAAACCAGCTATTATGCTAACTGAAATAAAACCATGCCAATCTCTAGTTATGGTGAAGGATATGTGATGATGTGGGACTATTTTAATGCCAAAGGCCAAGGCAACTTTATCAGGATGCATAGGATCCTGGATCCATGAAAGAACTGGTCTTTAAAAAAAAAAATCTGCCTGCATCTGAGAATTTAACATAGGGGTGTATTGACTTATGCCACCTGTATTTTAAGGAAGAACTTTTATTTACGATACATTATTCATTTACAAAGAAAATTGGTGTCCTTAAATGTTGGATTTTTTTAAATTCAGACATTAAGATCCATTTTAAAAATATGTGTTTTTTGTATTCTTCTTTTTAGTCAACTTCAGCATGGGTGTAGCTATTCACTTATGCTTAGTACTGTGTATATATACTGTATATACACACACACACACATCATGTCGCCCAGCCTTAAAACGTGTATAGTTTTTTTGTCAGTGTGTTTATTTATAAACATATAATTATGCAGAATATACAATGGTAAATATTAAATTGATGAGTTGGCAATACAATATATACAGTGCTGCTGCTAGCCATTTTGGTGCCCTAAGCATAATTCCTTTATCTTATCTATGTATATTTTCTATTATTTTAATTCTTTTTATAACTTTTACTTAATTTGTTTTCCCTGCTTTTTATGTTATTTTATGATCATTTTAAATGAAATAACTATAAATAAACATGCATTGTCTTGCCATACTCTTTTATAAGTACTGTGAATTCGGACATACTTCTTTTGTCACATACTGTTTTTGGCCTACTATATAGTAGGGAAGTATGTGATTTCAGATGCAGCCACAGTGATTGACAGCACTTGCCTCTGTGTACTCCTCCCACGCTGTAATTGACTTGGCTGGGGCAGCTGTGTGTCTGTGTGAGTGTCTTCCTTAAATGGCTATTAATTAGCATTAGAGAGCGCAGTCTGCTCACACCTCGCCTCTCTTAATCCTGAGCGTGTGGCTTTTCGTGAATCCATTAGCCACAGCGTGGAAGTCGCTTCTGCGCCAGAGTCAATTACTTTATTCATGCCGCTTTACTGTTTTGGAGACTCAGCTTTGACATTGTCAGCAGCCAGACTGAAACAAAAGCATAAAAAGGAACCAGCCACTTTTACATTTCAGACCTCGTTTGATTGATTTCACATTTGCTTTTCATAGTATTTGTTGTTGGCCATTAGCCTCTTCATTCTCATTAGATATAATGCTTTAACCCCACCATGAACAGTTTACAAACAGTCACTTTCTTGTGCACTTATTACACTGTAATATTTTTTTCTGTCTTAAGATAATGTAAATATGCTCTGTCTAGAACACTCGTGTGTTGGATTTTCAAGCATTATTTTAAGTGTGAGCAGGTTACATTCTTCGTCACATGTTTGGTGTTGCTACTAAAATGCTCGTCTTTCAGCTTTTGGCTGAGCTCCCAAATCCAAACCCCATTAAGAAGTACATCTAAAAGCTTTCAGATTGCCAGTGAGGGGAAAGCCCATCCCCTCGGTATGAAATTAGATTGTACCCTGCTACTATGAGGAAACACGTGTTTCTTCATTCCCAGGAGGAGCTGTCACTTCCTCGACGCGATGCTTTGCCATATGGGACCTGTGGCTGTTTATGTTGTCCGTAGCTGTTTGTGGGGCAATATTTCCTACTTTACCGCCAACCTCCCATTTATTAGTGACAAAGCTCGCTGCAATAGTCTGTACTGACCTATTCGTGACTGGCACTGGCATTTAAGAAATACCAACAAGAAGGCAGTGCAAACTGACAGGGTGGACTGGAGGAGTGGCGCGTAGCATTTTAAACTGCAAATGTTGGAGACGACAGGCTGTCACACTATTCCTTTCCACCAGGCCTTACACCCAAAGAGTTAGCGGGGCTCATCGGTAGATGATGAGTAACACGGGAGGTCACCTGCACTGTTGAGATCGCTCAACGGTAGACTTTGGAATTTTCCTCTGGCCAGTCGGAAAATTGAAGCTAGAGAAGGTCAGATCTTCGTGTTTTGGAATGGCTCCATCTACATTGCAACATATTAGTCACAAATGAACTCATTAACACTAC